>NC_092858.1:42798829-42889687 GCF_032062135.1 Pyxicephalus adspersus | reverse complement strand
TGAAAATATGGGAAAATATGCACTGGTAATGGCCAGACAAAAAGTTTTCCTAACTCTTGAGATAGTGGTCCTATGAAAGCAAGGTGGGACATTTATTTTATAAAGATTACAAAATGGTAATGGGGGATTTGGGTGAATGGGTGAATTCACCTAGGTTTTTAGGGGTGGAGATAAGACACTCCAAAAGATGAATATCCTAAATGTAGCACCCCTCCCTTAGTACCCCATATTTACCTGCTGTTAAACTTCTCAGGATATTTCTCCCTCATAACATGGAAACGATGTGCAATTGAGGCATCCTGTAGATAGGAATTAATATAAGCACTTTCTAGAGAGGTTTAAGGTCTGCTTAAAGATTCAACAATTTAGAAAAAAAAGATTTAATTTTTATCAATCACTTTAATTAGCAATTTCTGTCCAGGCGAGTTTAATTTTAACTGTTAATGTCAAACACCCTTTAAATGACATTGGATAAAATTGGTGACCAAAAAAATCCAACAGGACGATTCCAAGCAATGTTTTTAAAGGGTTTCCATTTTTTTGTAGTCATAGAAGATGCATCTACTCTTCATTTCTATCCCTGCATTCATCCCCTGATGCTGGATAGTGGTTGTTAATGTTAAGCGCCTGTTTAAAAAAAATAGGCAAAAACATTATCTTTAAAGTTGCTCTAACAACTAGTTTTTTTTTGTTTTGTAGCAACTTTGTACTAGAAATCCACTGGAGGCAATAAGGTTCTAAACAACGAAAAATCACAGGAGCCAAAAAAGCATCAGGGTTCAAATCTAAAACATGGTAATGTAGCAAGAAAAGTAAGGATTCATACCACTCCAATGGAAAAGTAGTTGTTGATGATCTCATATGGCACAGGATCTCCTTTCTCATTAGGGTTCTCAGGTGTGACCTCGATGTTCCATCGATCCATTAAAAGAATTGAACTGCTTTCAATGTCCTTTAACACCTTTACTAGGTTTTCTCCATCATACCCTGCAAATATTAATGCCATGAAATAGGTCTTCACTGGCAGACCTAATTTTTCATTTAGCTAGCTACAAATCTCAATGGCTTTGTGGTTGTAGAACTCCTGTCAAATCAAATATTACAAATATTTAAAAAAAACAACTGTATTGTCCTAGCTTTATCATATCAAAGGAAAACGTCTACTAAACATGTTTATTATTGGGTACACATTACATAATGCTTTATTTCCAATGCAAACAACTAGATCAGAAGTGAAATGAAAATAAATTATAATTTTTTATAAACTAATTTATCCCTATTTGATCAGTTGTGAAGTGATGGGATATAACATAAGAATTTTTAAATAGTAGGACTTTTAAGTTACACACTAATTTAATAAACAACCTTTTTTTGATAAAGAAGGGGGAAATAGGTAGTGAACAATTACACATTTTTCTCCACTGCTAAAGGAAAAGCATGCTGAAGCTCGTAATGTTCTCTGTAGATTCCAATAAAATAAGATCACTGTGCTATGTCATGTTATAATCCAGTGAGAGATTGTTAATAGACATGTGTCACCTAACTGGCAATCCTCTACCAATGAAGTTATTTCCCTGTATCATTGTGTTGTTGGAATTTACATTAAGTTTGCTGACTACACTGTACTACTATCTGCGTTTCTCCTGAAGAAGCTATGCTAGCAAAACGTGTTGAGCAACACATACATTTTTTGTAAAACAATTGGTTTGTTTTACAAAAAAAAAGGATTGTTTGACATTGCATGATTTATACATTGAGTGTTTTTATTGTTTTAATTATGTCTTAATAAAGTGATTGATTTAACTTTTACATTGTACCTTAAAAGTCCCACAGATTTATATAGTGTTGTAAACAAAGGTAAACGTGTTCAATACTTATTCCCTGTGCCTTTCCACTTTATTACACATAACTTAATTTATGGACGTATTTGTTTTGATTTCTTTGTATGTGTGAATTATTTGGGTTGTAACTAACATCTGGTGTAAATTTCATGTCAATCGCCCCATAAAAAATATATTTGTTTTTTAATTATTAGTGTATACCCTAAAAGTCCCACTAAAATTCGAGATGTGGTATCAAATGTAGGGTCTGTCTTACTTGTTCAAGGTGTTAGAATTTGTTGGTAAATTTTGATCGGAACTGCATATGTTGTACATTTGATCAATCACTTTGACTTCTCTCTCCAGTACACAAACCCATCTAGTTGATTCAAACACCAATGAAATGAAGTTCTAAACAGTCAAAGTTTTTTTCACCCTTTTCACAAAGTTCAAGACATGGACTGGTTGTGAGTTACTTTTGTATAATAAAGAAATAGGATAATGTATTAATTGTGTGTATTTATTATTTCAACACAATTTTAAACACATTAAAAAAATATCTTTTTTATTGGACTTTACAGTAGTTGCTATTTAAATTGAAATACTCTAAGGAAAATTTGATAATGAAATCTGGTAGGCATAGAATTACTTTTATTATGAGATCCCACAACATTCAGTATTAAACTAAACAGGATCCATTCAAATCAGTAAACAAACAGCATAACTGCTATGTCACAGGCTGGTAGTTCCATGAAATAAATGCCAGGCCAAATAATCAATGGAATATGGTATGCACTATATGTATCTAAATTTATTATATGTATGTGTCACCACAAATCTATTTTCTGCTCAGGAAGGACTGGCTGCATTAGTATGAGTGTACTTGGAATAATATACAGAACTCACCACCTCCCCATCTTAGACATCGAGCTAGGTCATTCCCAGTGCCCAGTGGCAAGACAGCTACAGGAGGCCTTTGGGGAAGACTTGCTTTATCTAGATAAAATACAAGGTAAAGAGAAGATTGCAAATTCATAAAACACATGGAAGTGTAAAAAAAAATCAGTACATTTGTCAAAAATGTCAATACTTCTGATGACTATATACAGATGCTAGATATAAACTATGTTCTACCACTTTTCACACAAACACAAAAAAGAAACATGCTGGACTCTTATGGTACCTTTTTGTAGACTTGATATATACATTGCATTGCAAGAATGGTCAAGGGGAATTTTGATACTTAACATTAACTACACATTTTATAAAGATCTCCCTCTCTCTGGGTGTTACTTCTAAGATCCAAACAATGTATAATAAAAATAAATGTGAAGGTATAGTCAACTAAATTTTTTAATAGGTTGAAGAATGATTCAATCCAATTAATTGATACACCAAATAGGACAGCCTAATTTTGATTAAAAGTGGTTACCAATGGCATCCAAAATCCAACCGACTGTGCCATCCCCGCCACATACCAATACCCGATAGCTGGGGACATCCCGAAAAAAGGTGAGCCTAGTGATAGAAAGAGAGTGGTTGTCACAGAGAATTGACCAATATTTGTTAGACATTCTTTAACAACGTTACTTTGTTTCTTGACTCAAATGTTCTTACCCAGGTGCTGGACCACCCTTCACGAGGTTATATACTTGACGAGGGTTCAAGAGATACTGGAACTTGCGAAGAACTCTACAGTAAATGAACAATATAGACATATAACAACATTTAAACTTCCAATACAAAACTGATATATAAAAGTTTGTATTTGTTCTAAAAGAAATGTCAATCAAGCAAAAGAACAAAGGCTTGCATCTCAAAGTAAACAGAGACCACCTTCTCTAAAGTAAAAAAGAAATAAAAACACTACAAAATAATTAAGAGATTATTCCATGTCCATAGCCAGAAATGTATATACGTGCTGTAAGGAATTGGTTTAGTAAACAAAGTAAGACTATAGAATAGGCACTAATGTATAAAAATTAACATACATTCACACACTACTCACAAATCATTGTTACTGTCCTTTTCAGGCCTGAGTTAAAGCAAAACCTAACTGTAAAAGTAAAACTTTTGTGAGCAGATGGGCTTTTTTATGCATACCTAATATACTATGAAGTTGATTTACTAAAGTTTAGGCTGTTCACTATGAAAGGGATTATTCACTTAAATAACATGAAGCTCTGCTGACTTCAGCTATTCAATCGTATGCAAGCCAAAATTATGTTTTATTTTGGTTTGTTTATTTTTCTGTTCTGCAAAAAAAAAAACTTATATGCCTATTTGCAAGCTAGTAATGAACTTCTTCAACATACCTATGTGCTGAGATGAATGAATGAATGCTAAGGGATAAAAAAAGTTCTGACAACCTAGCTCAAAAAGGCGAACAATCTAAAACATGAAAGAAGCCAAAGAATAAAGAACAACCTTTTCCTCCTTGCTATATTTTTAGATCCCTCCCACTGTTTCATTCCTCTGTTAAAGCCACAATTTCAAACCCTCCTAATCCTTTGTTTTGGAGCTCCCTCAGCATTCTGGGAGAAAAGAGAGGAACACACATTCTTTCCCAAAAGCATGTTTTTTCCCCCAAAAGCGCCAATAAAGCAAAAGTGTGCCGACCAAATAACAGGGGAGCATGACAGCTCTAAGTGGGCAAAGTGACAGTGTGTAAACTCTGGCCTATAAGGTGTCCAATGCTAATGAAGTAATCAAATTAACTGAAAAGTTCAACATATCATTTACAGTCTTGTCACTGTGGACTGGATCTTACCAGTATGACAACTCACCTTTCTCCCTGCTTTCCTCCACTCTTTGGGTTGACAAAGACAAGTAGTGGGTGTGTATCTATTATTGGGACTATCTGTAAATACAACAGAACATGCACCAGAACAGGAAACCACAAACCCAGACCTACACATGTGTACATTATGAACACAAAATAAAGTAGAGTTCCTGGCCTTTTTAAATAATCAGTGAAAAAGTGCCCTAATATTTAAGAATAACAGTAGGCAAAGGTTTTGTGTTTATATCTTTGGTAAAATTTACTGTATAAAAAGTGAAACTAAACCTTACATAGAAAAAACAAAACAAAACAGATGTGTTCTTTATTGCAAAAAGACCTAGCCTGACCCTTAGGCAATAAAGCTGTTTTTTTTATTTTTAGGCTTAGTTACATTTTAATACAGCAACGTTTAACAGCAAATGTTTAGCATGTTCAATTTGATGTACAATCCTCACATACAGTAACTGGCTGTCAGGAATGAAGGTAATCCAGTTTGCAATTGCAGAAATTACAACATTCCAGCCTGCCAAGTCAAGATCGGGTGAAGATTTTATACCCAAAAGAGGACCAGGGTGAAGATGTTGGCAAGAGTGACAGAGAGAAATACTGTAAACTCAGGTAAATAATTCCGAACAAGCAGGTAAGCTTGTTTGCTAAGAACCTTGCAAAAATTTTAGTTGTAGGTTTAGTTACAGCTCAAAACAAATCAGATAACCTTTGCACAACGTTTTACTTATTAGAACCTGGTACTGTATTGCATGACCCCAGTGCAATCTTAGAACGACAATGTCTAATTTTGGGGTGACTGTACAAGCTGGCAAAAAAAAATGTCACTTTTTCATAATAATTCATTTATTTTCAACATGCTTTTGATCAAATCATCCACCAAATTGATCAACCTTCCACCAGTAACATCCTATCTACCATTAGTATCTTTATAGTTTCATGAGGAATAGTGAGTACTAGGTGGAAAAAAAGATTTGGACAGCTGGTTGACTAAAGTGGGCACTGATACAGAATGGTTCTCAGACACTGCTACTAAACAGACCTTCACAAAACAAGTTTAGGTAAGTCTAAGAGATTGTAAGATGTCTATACAACATGATTGTATAGTTTACAGCTTGCCTCCTTCCCATAGTAAGAATTCCCAAATATGAAATAATTTGATAGACTGTAGGTCTTCATTAGTGAAACGTGCTTGGCACTGCAAACCTTTTCTATTTTCTCCCTTCCACATCCACATGTAAGATTCCATTATTTCTGAGGAGTGCAAGTTTTTATTAAGATTGCATGGGTTTGCTCCTACATCCTAAAAACATACTGGTAAGTTAATTGGTTTACCCAATTTTGGGCTTAGACTTTGATTGGTTACTGGAAGTTATGCATGTTCCACACTTTGCCTCATATTAACATGAAAAGCATACAGCAGTACATATCAGGGTGCAGTAAGGTACAATCTATATAATAGCTAAATTTTATATGGTTCTCACTCGAAGTGCTTGTCCTTCTGCAGTGCTAAATGTCTGTGATGTTTCCTCTGAAGTTGCTAAAAGATTCTTCTGACTGTTTTGACGTTCCTAAATAAGAGGAAGTAGAAAACAGTGAGAAATTACAGGTAAATAAAAAATGTGTGACTGAGAAAATAGAACACAACATTTTTAGCCTAACAAAGTACACAAAGACCAATCAGGTGTTAGCCATATCTAACCAGCATTACATAAATACAGTTGGAATAGGACTGGCTCCTCTAGACACGTCCAGTTCTGGTTGTTAACAGTAAAACCTCAACTGTAATTTTCATTCGTTTTTGTTCTATGTACACAGAAACAATAAAAAAGCAATAAAGCAAACAAATGAGAAGTAATATTTCTCTTTGAAAAAAAAAACACTATGGAAGAAGTCAGTTACACTGATGGCACAGTGAAAAAGACCAAATCATGCAGGTTATTTGAATAAGTCAATGCAAATTACAAAAACTTTATGCAAAATGAAGACAATCATAATACTAAAGTAGATTTACATTTTCTGCAGTTAGACCAAAAGACAATTTATTACAGGCTATTGTAAGTTATTTACTTCTTTAATTTCATTTTGCTTAGAAAAGCTTTATGAAATAAACCTTACAGATCTGCGATGCTATCAGTTTTACTTACCAGAATTCCTGGATATATGGAAGAAGGTGGCAATATATGGTCTCGTAGGATGCCGCCATCACACTTTAGAGGCATTTGGGAAACACATTCATCATGAACCTAAAGTAAATTGAAAGGACTTTTAAGAGGGAAGCAAAGCCATCTTAACAATTGGTTTTACTGTTAACACTAAGCAACAGGTTTTCCATCTAGCACAACTTTGTTCTTGTCTACTTTGTTCCTATAATGTCACTATCTCCACATACCCCCTTTGTTACCATGTAGTTTACGGTTAGTTTTTTTGTTTTTTTTCAATATATTTTTATTCAAGGATGTATTATTATGCAGCAATATACA
Organism: Pyxicephalus adspersus; assembly: GCF_032062135.1. NCBI lineage: Eukaryota > Metazoa > Chordata > Amphibia > Anura > Pyxicephalidae > Pyxicephalus > Pyxicephalus adspersus. Next base: position 42,882,596 of record NC_092858.1, on the reverse strand, counting down.
AAAGAAGGTTACAATAACATATGTAAACAGAATATATACACATTTAGGTTAACAAAATAAACATGTATAGTAACTTCAAGATCAGTTTTCTCTATAACAACTGGGGGATCTTTATCTAGCATTCCCAAGGTATACCATGAGGTATGTTCAAAGGTTGTTATTATTTGTTGTTTTATGCGGGCGAGTTCCTATATATGACTCACATGTTTCCAAAAAATCTAGAGACCTAGGACTCCTTCTCCAACGAGGCCTCTATCCAGGCGATTTTAAAGACATGGTCCAACTTTTCTCGGAGTGTGGGTTGATCTGAATTCAACCATTTATGTAATATTGTTTTTTTGGCCACTAAGGAAATGATTGATAACAGAATACACCTGGTTATTTGTGCACCATATAGATCAAAAGTACCTGGGATTGCCCATTCAGGGGTTAAGAGTACATAATTAATTACCGTATTTTTTGCTTTTTGCTTTTTGCTGCTATTTTTTTTCTTCCCTTGGTGCGTCTTATACGACAAATGTGTTATAAAATAATTAAAATAAGATACTCACCCGATACCCGATCCTGCGTGTGTCTCCTCTCCTCTCTGGCTGCAGCATGTGTCTCCTCCTGGCTGCAGTGCAGAGCGAAAGAAGCCGGCACAGCGCCCCCTGCTGATCCCTGCCCTAACTGCCGAACAGTGGAAAAAAAGGTAAGAACGGCACAGAGTGATCAGAAGGGGAATTTGACACAGAGTGATCAAAAGGGGAATTTGAATGGCACAGAGTGATCAGAAGGGGAATTTGAATGGCACATGAGTGATCAGAAGGGGAATACCGGTATGAATGGCACATGAGTGATCAGAAGGTGAATAATCTTTCAGAATCTTTTCTTTCTAGATTTTCCTCCTTTAAATTGGGTGCGTCTTATATTCCGGAGCGTCTTATACGGCGAAAAATACGGTAATGAGGAAGAAATAAAAGTTTAGATTTTTTTAATATATACTTGTGTAAGTACTTTTACCTTTCATAGACAATCTAAACAAAAAAACGCAAAGTGATAGGACAGTACCATAATTTATGTCAGCACCGTCCAGCACTTTTCAGTAACCAACTGGTTGTTTTGGGTGGTTAGTGAAAAGTTAGGTCACAATACAGGGGCCGCCACACACCTACAGCTTCTTCCCACCTGGATGGTGGGTTTTTCTGGGCAGAACACTGTTAAGAGATAACTTTCATTGCCTTCAAGTGGCAAATCAGTAGTACGTAGATTAAGATGTACAGTATTGTCACAGACATAACTAACAACTAAAAAGAGAGCTTGACTGTGTAATATAACAAAAAATATGATTAGCTAAAACCTTATTATTAATTTCCTAGACACTTTAGTTTGTTTTTCTTAGCTATAATAAAGTTAATTCATTCTGTAATACATATAGGTGGCATTCTTGCTATTACTTATACTTCAAATGTATACAAAATGTTTCATCACATTAAACATATATATATTTGCTTTTCAATTTCCCTTTAAAGTATATTACATTACACAAATTAGAAAGGCATATTGCAGGACCCATCTATTGCTATTAAAGTAAGTACATTTTAGTAATTGAACATTAAATCTTAATGTGCATATATATTAAATAATGTCAGTACTTCCCTCTACATTCAGTAAGTATGTGCAGTTCTAAGCCACAGTGCTACAAGGTGACATTGTTAAAAAAAGCTTTTTACAGATCCTGGTTTTTAATGGCCTATGTTAAATGTAGACAACTGCCAGGGGCAAATGTCTAGCATCAGTGCAGCAGTCTCCTGGCTTAGTGATTCCCTGTGCCAGATCACTCAACAACCATTATGACTAACAATGAGCATGTATACACATTTTAAGATGAATTTGACCTATACTAAGAACAATTTACAGTCAGTCCAGCAATAGCAGTTAAGAATGCTAATTGCCTAAATTTAAAGCTGAAACAAGTATTCAGATAACTGTGTGACAAGTTGGTTTCTTAATGCCCTTTCATCAACATTAAACTACATATTATGACCTCTCTTTTTATGGGTCATTGGGTACTGCTCAGCTTACTGTTACCCTGTATTCTGCAGAGGTATGGAGATCAATGTTCAGTGCTTTTTGATTCATTCTCTTCATCTGCACTGATTGCATTGATGCAGAAGGCAGCTGATGTAAATGATACATATAAAGAATTAAAAAACTAAAGATCTGCAATCATAGAAAAAAGAAATGTAAATGGTGCCTAAGTAGTACCCCAAAAGTGAACTATTGTTTTGAAATTTTTCCTGAAAAATAGTGAACTTCCTGGAACATGAATGTGCCAAGGAACTCCTGTGATCTGCAGTACATCTGTTGTCTGACCAACAGTGAGTTTTGAATAATAGGAAGGGCCGTGTGTCACATTATAAACTGTGACACTGTACAATAATGATCTCTTCCAGGCTTCCAGGAAACTCTGCAAAGCATGTAAGTATAGGTCTGTCTTCATTTTCAGGTCCTAAAGGTCCTTTAAGATGGCATTAACATTCTGCAATTTTGTTCAGTTTGTTCTGTAAATCTATATGTGTGTTTTGATGAATTGGTTTCCTTACCTTTACATGACACCAGACACAACGTTGGCCAGTCAGACTCTGGAAACTTTTTATCTTTTTTTGACATCGGTCACATTTGCTGGCCTCACATCCACCTCTAACCCAGATGTGAGTCTGTCCCTAAAAAAGTAAGCAGGTTTACAATACAAATTAAGCACACCACATTGTGTAAACAGCATACATATCATGAGAACAAAGGAGATTACAAGCACAACTAAGCTGCACTTACACTTGCATCTTTACGGGATTTGGCGTAGGTGCTGATACAGTTACTTGGTGCTTTGCGAGCACAGCGTTCATGCACAGTAAACTTACAGACTGTGGAATAAAAACATACAATACTTGAAGCTGAACTTATTGTACAAATAAGAAGATAAAACTAACACCCCGTGAAAAGTTTAAATGTCAAAACAAACTCCCCCGCAGTACACTTTTTCTGCCAGTCTGAACAATATAAAACCCATCTCTCTCCTCACCCTAAATTGAACTTTGTATGTATGACATTGACATTGCCAGATTAATATCTGTCTGGATAAAGCCTTTTACTCCCATCATGAAAAAAACATTCTCTCCATCTTTTTTTTAAATATATTTGATACCTAAATAAATAATTAATAGGATATAAAGTTTAACTCTTAGTTTCATTGGAACACATAGCAAATAATAGAGCAGGCTTTTGCTGTTAAAGAGGAACTAAACTCAAAAGTGCCTAAAACAAAAAAAATACACTTACCTTTAATCACGCAGTGCAGTCAGTTGGTCTGGAGGTGTCTTCCATAGGGTCCCCCGTTGTCCCGGTATCAGTCCCTAAACACCTCTTCTTTCTAGATCTTCTTCCTGATCTTCTTCGACCTACGCATGTGTGAGATCGTCAAATTTTTCTTTTTTCACAAAAAGCCTCTTTCTGCACATGCCCGAGATGCTTGGGCATGCGCAAATGGAGCACCCAAGAGCCTCCTGGAATGTGTGACGTAGGTATCCCGTCACTCCCATTTATTTCCGATCGCCTAGGTGATCGAGAATTAGGGGGCGGTGCTGGACCTTTTTGCGGTGTTGCACTTAAATAAACCTAAACAAACAGAATTTTTACCTAACATAAAAGGGTTGTCTACCCCTTTATGTAAAGTGAAATTTCTGAGTTTAGGTACACTTTAGGCTATTAATATATTATAGCAAGAAGTATCCCCCCTTGCTAAAAAAAGAGGCCAGTATCAGTGGTCACTATCTACACTTTTACTAAACAGTTACATGTTATCTGTTTATAGATGTAGCTCCTGTTTTTTGTGTCTACTCACATGTGCAGCACAGGCCTTGTTTCCTGACACCAAACAGCAAAGCTTCACACACATTACAGTACACAGGTCGGTTAAAATGTTTGAGCCGCCACAAATGTTGACCATCATCTTTAATATTCTGTGTAAGAGAAAACAAAATGTAAAAAAGAAAATTATCCCAACACCAGCAAAAACCATATAAACAATAAACTTTTTGCTTCTTAACTATCTACATACAGCGTCCATTCCAAGCAGCACCAGTAGGGGCACTGTGGTGAGCCCTCCCTTGAGCCATTCCTCATAGGATACGGTTCCATTGCCATCATAATCCACCTGTCTCATCATTTCTTCCAGCATCTGAAGAATGAAAATGTTGGCAAAAATGATACAGAATATACAAAACATTTTATGGAAATACATTTGTATGTCCTTTATATATATCTTAGTTGTATCAGTGGTGGTCATAGACAATAGTGGCTGAACTGACTTGGGGTACCTGCTGGCTGAGGACACTGACATTTATATTTGATACACATCTGCAGAATGAATTGTAAAAATCTTCCAGAAAATGTCTTTTTTTCAAATATAAAATAATTTTGTTCACTTTTTATGGGTGAAGGGAGAAAACTGCAGCCACTACAAGATTACAGAACCAGAAATTTTTACTGTCAATAAATGGTTTTGGTGCTTTTTTTTGTTCAAGATCAGATGCCTTCAACCAAGTTGCCATTGATAATGTCACCATAATCTGTTAGAATTATGGCAGTAATTTAATAAGAAGGATGACAAATGGCAAATAACAGTCCCAAAGCCCTAGAAAGGAAGTGAAGAATGCCAGGGCTGTGCAACCATCATAACAAGCTTTTATAAAATAGATTCTTATTATGGATGAAATACTTTTTGAAATTGATGGCCTTTCTATGGAGTTATTGTTGGTTCCTACACCTACTGCTTGCATCTATTTGACTATGATGTAATAATGGTTAGGACATGGGACAGGAAGGGTAAAAGTCTATTAGAAAACGTCAGTAAAATATTACTTACTGGTTTCAGCTCAGTGATATCCCAATCCAAGTACTCAGCAACTCTCATCATTTGCGTTATAATGCGATCCACCTCCTAACATGAAAAAAAAATCTCAGTACAACATTCAAGAAGATAATTGATCACAGTACAGAGGTAAAGAAAAACAATTCTACAGTAACACACACATTATTCCATTTGATTTTTTTTTCCCCCTTAACCTTGCATTTTTACTCTCAAACTACCACGGAAGAAACGTTATTAAATATATTAAAGCACTTCCCAGTCTCTGTGCAGAACTTTGTGGCTATAGTAAACTATATAAAAGTAATAATTAGTAAAATATGACAATTTTGCAACTATTTAGCATCTATACAATTCACAAACCCATATGCTTAATTTCCTATTTGCTGTACTGATCAGTAAACTATAATTTTGAAGGTGAAAATTAAAATTTATACACCCAGGTTTATGAAAAAATGTTAATTACCCATAACTCCTAGGGCTTAATAAAGAAAGCTTTTTGTCATTTAGGTGTAAATATAGATCACATTTGTCAGAACATTGACCATTAACACTAGGCTGTGCAATGGGTTTTTGAAAATGAACACATGGTGTTTGTTATGTAAGGGTAGCCCATAAATGGAAAGGTGCGTTTAGGTACGATCAAAACCCAGGGATGAGAATCTGCATTTTTTTTATTTGATTGTCATATTCAAATCTCACTAAATACAGCTAAAATTAGCCATCACCTTTTTTGAAAACAAGGTTCCTTATCCTGATGTGCAAGCTTTGTGAAATGAGCCTGATGTGAATAAACATGCAGTACATATAGAAAATAGAAATAAAACTTACAGAACTATCCAGAAGTCCATTGCTGTCCTTATCATATAGTTTAAAAGTAACTGTAAAAGAAAAAGAAGTGGTTTGTTAGTTTAATCAAATGTCCATATATAAAAACTATAAAGGGTAATGAGCCTTTGTGACCAAAAGATGGCGACATTTCACTTTACATCCAAAAACCGAATCATTGGATTTAGCTATTACTATCATTTTAATCAAAATGAATTGAATAGGAGACTTAGGAGAGAAGTATTAGGAGACTAAAACATGGGATTAGTGAAGTAAAACTATGCTGCTATTACAAATACAATAAAATCAGCTTGTTTGTATTCTTTTACAAATTCTGCACAGTTTACATGAAGTTACATCATTTCTAGTTTCCAGTTTCTAGTTCAATGCAGTGGCTGATCGCTAAAGAGATTCTTGCTCATTTAACAGTAACACCCATCGTGCACATTACAATCTGACTGTATGATCTTTGCATAATCTCCTTTAGATTTAAAAAAGGGTGGGAAAGGTTTTTGTTATATGTTCTCTCCTGTTTTGGACTTCCTGTGATATGGTTGAAGCCACCTCTAGTAGGTTATATAATAAAGAAGATAAGGTTAAAGAAAAGAGGTTTGTTTGCAGGTCACGGAAATGCTTAATGGACCTGTTTGTATATTTGTAGAAAACGTGTTCATACACAATACAAGTACAGATTCAACATTTGTACAAAAACGCCTGTTACAATACTCACAGGGTTCAGGTGTATTTTACATATACATATATTGACGCAATATTCATATAAGGCAAAGTAAGGATAACGGCATATTGTCGTACGATATCTGAAGCGTTTCGCCACAAAGGGCTTCCTCAGGGACAGATTATTGTATGGGTGTAGCGGTCTAAACACATATATTCCAAGAATCAATATACATATAAAATACAATCAAGATACTATTTACATGTGTATGTGCAAGGACCGCATTATATTCATAGACAGTACATAATTTCCGTGAGCCGCAAACCTCTTTTCTTTAACCTTATCTTCTCCTTTAGATTTAATAAAACGGAGTATTTTGAAGTGCTATGATATGTTCAATATGTAACCAAATAGGCAAACCCCTTTATTATAAATAGATATTAGTAAATCCAAAGGAACTCCAAAGCTAACCTTTCTGTTTCATTCAGTTACACACACGGCCTTCTGTCAAATGCTCTTATTGTTATAGATGACCAAACACATTAATTACCAGGCTTTCTGAGAAGTTTTTAGATAAGGAAGTAGTGAATTCCTAACCCCTAATCTATTATAATCTAATAGTATTTCCATGTTGATAATTTATTAAATATGAAAGCAGCTGAATCAACCTGACAGCCAGGAAATATAAAACAAACATAAGCTTTGTCCATGCAAGATAAAATAAGACCTTGTGTTGATGAGGTTTTAGGCTTGATTGCATTTTGGAAGACTTGAGGGATGATTAAGAATTCATTTAAAAATGAATTTGACCTCTTCCTGTCTTACTTAAGGAAGGTTTAGTACGCTGATAGACTTGTATAGAAATGCAAAAGCCACTTTTAAGACCCAGTTTATAAGAAGAACAAACTGTACTTGCCTTCCTTTGCTTCCCTGCCAATTCCTTTAGCAAGTAAAGAAAAGGAAAAACCTAAAGATGAGAATGGCGTCTCTGACCACAATCCCCGAGGCTTTTTCCCAGCCTTCACAGTATCAGCACATGACGGGTTGAAATACTAGCAACCAGTAAGACCCAATCTGAGTTATTCTGAGCTCCAAAACACAACAGCCTGTCAAGTGTTCTGGAGACCAGAAGGTTTTTCTAATCGGTCATACAACCATGCTTATTTTCCAACTACGGTAACAGTATGAATTCAACTAAGGTTTAATTACACTACGAGGACTATAATTTTAGCACAACCCAAGATTAAAAATGGGATATTTTAGATGTATTGCATATGCAGATATTCACACATATAGTTAAAACACCCTTTAAACAGCAGTCCTTTATGACCATCATAAGAAATCCCTGAAAAAATAATTGTATTTGTACAGAGTCTTGTGTTACCTAACATTTATTCAACACATTTTCTATTCACTGTTTTTTGACCACATTGTATGAACATCCTTGAAAAATTGCGTCTTGTTACCATGGGACTGATTTGAATATACAGTATATCTGGGCACAATTTCAATACATGTGAATCTCATTTTTTGTTTGGTTATATATCTGGAAAATAGGTTTGTTAAAAAAAATCTCTCCTTTCCCTGTTGACTATACCAAATGATTATAATATCTACACACCCTCATTTACACCACTTAGCAGGCCCTATTGGGGGTCTCTCGTATCCCCTCCTAAGAACTACCTCAATTATTTCTATCACATAGTGTACTTTACCCAACACAATTCCTTCTCCTATGGATGGAAATCTTCCCCATGTGCAAGATCTGGTACAACTACATGCAACTTCATACATATGTTTTGGATATGCCCACAATTCATCAGATACTGACAGAAAATCAATGTTGATGAGCTTTTGTTAACTTTAAACTAGTTTTGCATTCCCAAACAACTATATGGGAATGCAAAACCCACTTGAAGCAGGGTAAATGCAGGTCTAATTCAGGTGAGATGCACCTGACATTGAATAAAGAGCTCAACAGCTTATCAAACTGATATACTCAACACAAGCCCATTGACACAGGCCCCAAATAGTATCAAGTTAAGGCTTTGCCCTACACACTGATTTTCTAAATCTCCCCATGACTGAAGATGGACTATAATGGGAGAATCTGAGTTATCCAGCAAACCTGGAATGAATCTGGTCCAGCATTGAAGTTATTTGACAACTGATGGCAAAATTTTTTTAAGAAATTCATTCCAGGTTTGCGTGATCACCCAGGTTCTCCCATTATATTCAACCTACTCTAGTCTGGAGAACCTAAATAAATCATGCCTGCTGTGTTTAAAGCCTTATGAGAAACCTCTGTTATTAGATACTTATATAGCTATTACCAGATTATTTTTTTTGGCAAGCATTGGCTGCTCAGAAACGCATGTTCCCTGCTCCTTGTAACCTGACATGCCATATTTCCACTAATGGCACTATCCTGTGTGAACCTGATATATAAAATAGAGGATGATCATCCTTATGTTTACAAATGTTCCTTAGCTGATGATGTTAACACTTTGAATATTTTCCTATTGATTTTTATTACTGTATTTTTTAAAACCATAATTAAATTATTCTAAACTATAAAAAGATACAAGGTAATCCTCCCCGTGATACTACCATTATACTAATGACACACCACATCCTTTTCCATATACACTTTGCTACGCCTACCTAAAGCTCATAAAGAATCATCTTTGTACTGTAAATTGATAGAAAAGTCCTCATTTATTTTCTCTTCACATGTATATTAGACAGAAGGTCAAGGAGACACAAAGGTTTCTTTTAGACTGTTTAGTTTATTTTTTGAGGTTGTATAGGGTTGGATCCTGATAGATGGGAAAGGGTGGGACCTTTTGGGGTTTGGGTATGCTTCTCTACCTGTAATAAAGAAAAGGAATGGGAGGATAAAAGTAAACCTGTCATTTTGCTCTGCATGAAATAATGCACAAGTTCACTTTAAATAAAAGAGTTTAGCACTGGTAGCCTTCTATTAAGATTTAGAGCTCTGACTCTAGTGTAGAACTATTGTATTAGATGTGTGAGCATGTTTTATTGGATGTTGTGGGTGGTCCACTGCTGTATTTTACACAAAGACTAAATATTGTAATTTTCTATATATAGAAGCTCATTCTAGAAGCTAAATTCCAGTTCTTAGCTTTCAGCCCTCTTTACTTTCTCCTTGGCTAAAGATAGGAACATGTTTCAATCATATTCAGACACCTACTTACAGCCAGGCTTCTATATAAGGAAAATATATATAGAAAGCAATAGTTCATGGTGTCGTTCATGCCAAGAATTAAATCTGAAGTTAGAACGCCAGCAGTGATATGGAAAAAGACATTAACGGGGGTTATGTTAACCTAAAAAGGAAAGAAGGAAGAATTATATTTTTAAGAAGTATGATAAAATAAAAGGTACTGGGAATACCTAATCTTGGGGATGGAGGTGCATTTAACAGCTCTTTTTTGTAGATTTCTGGTAATAGGGTGTAAGGTAAGGATGAACACAAGTCAACCTCCTTCTCTTATCAAAATGCCTCTTTGTTGGCTTTAAATGTTTTTTTACTTCTTTTTCAGCACACCAGACTTCACAATTACAACAGCATTATCATCAAACTCTGAATAAAACTTTTTTTTTTATCTTGAACACTGTAGAGTGAAACAGAATCTCTATTAATTACAGTGCTTCTTTCTCACAGTGTTTTACCAAGTAACCAGACGTTAATTTATCTGTAAATAGTGTGTAAACTAGAAACATACCAATAAAAACTATAAAATATGTTTCACAAAACAATTCATCAAATTCGTTCCTCAACTTTTGGATTCATTTTCAAACATAAAAACCTTTATAATAAGTTCTCAAGGTTAATTAAAAGAGATCTTTATATAGTTCTAGTGGGTTGCAAGCTTAAACCCAAGAGAAATCTTAAAATAGTTAAGTACCAAAAATAAACCTTTCTATCTACACTATCTAGCTTGGTGAACGCCGTGATAATTCACTTTGCAAAGAATAGTAAATCATGTTCAAGGATTCCAGGAAAATAAAAAAAAAGATGTTTGCTTGCATGTGAAGAATAAGCCCAACTTTGGTATTAGCTGCCCTACGTCCTAACTGCACGTCAGGGCACGTGAGTGGGACGTCACAACGTCAGTGCTGATATTAGGAAAATGTAGATATCTTCTGTTATCCTTGCGATTACTTTTTATATAATATTTAGATTTCTATAGTATAGGTGGATTGTTCTTTTTCTTCAAAGGAACTTGGTGCTGGAAGTCCTCCCTCTGCCATCTAATTCGATGATAGGGAAAGGCTTGAATTGGGAAAACGTATAGTGCCCAGCAAGTGTTCAAAGACGGAAGCTTCAGTCGTGTCATCTGGACTGTGAAGTGAGGGTTCAATGACTCTCCCTGGCCTTCTAGCTCCACAGGGGCCTGTCATGATCCTGCCCACTCCTGCTTCTGATTACAAGATTATATGATAGTGTCATCTGGAGCAGTGGTCGCCAACCTTTTCAGACCTATTACAACTAAATGCATGGTCCACGCATGCGCAGGGAGCCATGTGTCACCTAAAGGGGAAGGAACTTCCCCCAGAGTGATGTCATAATGCCATGACCCGCCCACTCTCCCATTGCAGGTCTCAGCCTGCGATGGGAAAGTGGGCAGCTTGTATTCAGAGACACAACCCGACCACCGCCCTGAGTCTGCAATCCGTACAAGAGACGTAGTCCGCGACTCTGGTCGCTGGGGGAGGCGCACCGCGGTCTTCTAGCTCCACCGGACCACCAGTTGGCAACCGTTGATCTTGAAGCAGTTCCAGGAACAATAAGAGCTCTTCTACAGAGCCACTGTACAATGAATGAAGAGTTGGCTGTGGGGTGGAGTGATACATGATTCACAAATGGCTAGATTAATACGGTTTGAAAGATGAGGTTGACTAAATCTAGGTCCATTTTAATACATGTAGATCTAGTTTAAAACTGTAAAAAGGTCACAAAGCAGCTACAAAGGGATACTATTAATTGCCTTCAACTAAATTGGTCATTCTACAAATTTAGAAAAAAAGTATAGGTAGAAAAAAATCATCAAACACTGTAAAGTGATGCAGAGTTCAGTGCTGTTCAAACATTGATTCTCAGCAGACAGATGTTTGAAATGTACATTGAGCAGCGCCAAGTGATATTATGGCTGGATTCACAGGATGAAAGATTAGCCTAAGAGAGCAGCAGGCTGTATGTTTACTGAGCCACACAAAATCAATATGCGAGTTTCTCTATACTATGTTAAGTGAAAAAAAGAAAGCATTCACTGGCTGCATTAAGTGCCTCTAGTGTTTTCAAATCCTCTCAGATGGATCAGATACCTTGCAGTGGTTGAGAGGCTTGCATATTTCTGTGACCCTGAAAGTACCCCGGGAAGAGTTCTATGCAACAGGTAGAGCCATCTTCAGCAAATATGTCAATGGAAGAGACCAAACAGAAAGTGATTCACCTGTCTTATAGGGAAGGGGAGGAAAAAAGCCCAGGGCCTAAAGATCGGATCTGCAAAACAGTATTATAGGAGTAGTAAGGCACCCAGGCAAACCAGAGCACATAATTATTAAATATTATTATTATTATTATTAATAAACCGGATTTATATAGCGCCAACATATTACGTAGCGCTGTACATTAAATAGGGGTTGCAAATGACAGACGAATACAGACAATAAGACAGGAGGGGACGACCCTGCCCTGAACAGCTTACAATCTAGCAGGTGGGGGAATTAACACACAAAAGGAGGGGAGATATGTAGTGGTGGCAAGTAGTGACTGTTTAAAAGACAGAAGATGGGTAGGCAAGTTTGAAAAAATGGGTGCTCTTTTAAATGAGCAGTAAGCTGAAAAGGACAAGGAAGACCATTCCAGAGAGTTGGGGCAGCTCTAAAGAAGTCTTGTAGCCGTGCGTGTGATGAGGTTATGAGTGAGAAAGTCAGCAGTAGGTCAATAGAGGAGCGGATAGAGTGGCTGGGGGAGTATTTTTTAACCAGGTCAAAAAGGTAAGTGGGAAATAACTGTGTAGGGATTTGAAGGCAAAGCACGGGAGCTTAAATTTGATTCTAAGGTGAAATGGAAGCCAGTGAAGAGAACTACAAAGAGATGCAGCAGAAGTGGAGCAGAGGGAAGGATGGATGAGTCTGGCTGCAGCATTCATAATGGATTGTAGAGGAGAAAGTCGGGTTAGTGGAATACCAGAGAGGAGGAGATTACAGTAGTCCAGACGGGAGATGATAAGAGCATGTACAAGGAGTTTGGTGGTCTCTTATTCATATTATCTACTAGAACCCCTGTTCGGACATATTTCTGTAAGTTACAGGTCTACAATTTAAAAAACAATTTCATGAAAAACAGTGGATCACTTTTGGTACAGAAATCTAGACCTCAGTGTAACGCTTAGGTGGTTAAAAGGGGGTGATCAACAACAGAGGGGGTGTCAAAAACAGAGGAAAGATCAAGAAGAAGGAGAAGGGAAAAGTTGCCTTGAGACTTAGCTCCAATGAGGTCATTGGCCACTTTAGTAAGGGCTGTTTCTGTGGAATGGGCAGATCCACTTGAGAGGGTCAGGGAGAGAGTTGGAGCTCAGGTAATCAGTGAGTCTTTTGTAGACAAGGCGCTTGAAAAGTTTGGAAGCATATAGAAGAAGGGAGATAGGATAGGAGCTAGAAAGTAGGCATGGGTCCAGTGAGGCTTTCTTCAGGATAGGGGGAATAATGGCATGTTTGAAAGCGGAGGGGTAGATACCAGTAGAAAGGGAGAGGTTGAATAGTAGAATGGTCATGGAGTAGATCAGGGGGAATTGGGTCAAGTGGACAGGTAGTAGATGGAGATGATGGCTGAGGGAGGCCAGTGATGATTTACAGGTGGAAGGGGTGGGTATGGTTGGAGTGGTTGAAATCAGCGCTGAGGCCAGATTTTCTCCACTTGCACTCAGATGCAGGAACAGTCTTTTGTAGCTGTTTGGTGTGATTGTTGTGCCAGGGTTGGTGGTTAGCAGAACAGGGGTAGCGGAAAGTGGCAGGGGCAACTTTATCCAGAGGTAGAGAAAGAGCGTTGTTGAACCAAGTGGCAGCTTTATCCGGAGATGTGATTTTAGAGAGGGTGGGGGTTCGGGTTGTAAGGTAGTTTGAGAATAGGTTGCGGTTGGGTCAAGGCTGCGGATATCTCTCTGACATTGACCAGGTCTGGGATGTGGCAAAGGAGGGCAGGAGTTCAATAGGTTGAAGGTGATAAGGTTGTGATCAGAAAGGGTGGGCAGGTCATGGCAATGAATGTGTGGGAGCCAAGAGACAAAGTTATCCAAAAATTGTGATACTGGCCCAGGTAGAAAGGACTCTGTATGTACAGTTAGGTGAGAGAATGAGACCCACAGCAGCCCCCTACTCTGTAGCCAGGTGTAGGGGTATGTGTAAAGTGCAGGCCTCCATAGGTAAGAGCAGCAACAGAGGCAGAGTCAGAAGGGGAATGCCAAGCTTCAGTGTGAGCCAGGAAGTTCAGAGATTTGTTGTGAAAGAAAGGAGAATGTTGTGTATAGAGGTTAATTTTATTGCAACAGATCTGGCATTCCATAGACTGCCAGAGAAAGGGGCTTAGAATTTATGGGTAAGATGAATGGGGATGAGGTTAGGAGAAGGGAGTATCTTGCCCAAAGCATAGGGAAGAGAGAGGCTGTGGAGGGGACCAGGGTTGGGTAAGACGTCACCAGAAAGTAGCAGTAGAGAAAAAAGGTGCAGGAGCACAGACAGGGAAAACAGGAAAGCAAATGAGCAGAGAGTCAGTGAGTTATCAGACTGGGGAAGAGAGGGAATAGTGCCAGCAAAGAGTGCAGGGTGAAAAATCCATTTTAACAGCTAATTGAGAACCATAAACAAAGAAATGGGAGAGTCGGTCCTGTAATATGGGTTGTAGTAAGGCTTATAAACTTGTTGAGTTCCAGGAGTGGGGTATGATGAATTAGTCACAGAGATGGCTTGGTGAAATAACAGTTCAGAATGGCAGCAGTAGAGGTTGTGTACAGGTGGATGAATCAGTCCAAAGGCAGGAGATAGGAGTTGAAAATTGTATTTGTGTGTCCAATTCTGTTCCAATTCCGGCTTCTTTTCCCTGGATTAATTCCCATTGCACTTATAATTTGGCATTTGAAATTTGGGCACGTGACCAGGGTCCCCACATGACCTTACCTGTTGTTTAAATAGAAGTGCTTTGGGCCCTGAATATGGATGGACTGATGGGAGTAACATGGAATTTGGGATATCAGTTGAGCCAGGGTAGGGGAGGGGTTGACAGGGCAATAAATATCAATGTGCACTCAGCTGGAACTAAGGGAAAGTGAACAGATACATTAATAGCGAGAGTTAACTTAATCTACAACGGGAGACGTACCATACACAATCAGATGAAGATTGCAGGGGAAAACAATTGAATACATTAAAGATGATTATCAAGGAGTAGTATCAACCAGGTGAATATTCCTTGGTGGAAATGCTGGTAGATCAGAGACCAGCAACCATTTTAAGATTAAAATTAAAGTGGAATTAAAGTCCCACTTTGAACAACTGGTGATCAGGCAGGTTTTTATTGCAGTATAGGACAGGCAATAGGGTAGATTTATTAAAGCTTTCCAAGGCTGGAGAGGATACACTTTCACCAGTGAAATTGGGTGATCCCCAGGAATGGATTTCTTAAAAGTAATTTGCTATTTGTAAGCAAATGTTTTCAATCTTGGACCAGATCCATTCCAGGTTTGCTATATCATCCAGGTTCATTGATGAAAGTGTATTCTCTCCAATCTTTGAGAACAAATCAAGCCCAATGTCCCCTCTGCAATAACTGTTCTTATCTGCCTGATCACCACCCAACTGTTTAATTGTTGCCAAAGGAACCACAATCCTGGCTTCCCTTGCACTGGCCGGGTGGGAGGAGTGCAAGAGTTGCATCATCCTAGCCAAGCCAAACAAGATGACCGAAGATGATTTTCAGGAAATGAAGGAGTACTAAGATAGTGGAATGGGGACAGGTGAATCTTTCAGGTTTAGTTTAGCTTTAATTTGTGATTCACTGTGGCTTAGATTACAGCACTTACAAATGATTGTAGCTAAATACTACTAGCTATATCATGACCTGGATACACGAAAACCTTAACAGACATATGTTCATATTTTACATTGATTTTTTTTTTTTTTTGATAAACAAAAACATTATCAGAAACCAGCGTATAGACATTAGGGTGTTAACACAATCCTATAAACAGTATGATTTTTAAAACGTTTTAAAAAGGCACTAACGTTTTAAAAATGCTTTAAAAAGGCACTAAATGACCTGTGAAGTTGCATGTACTTCTAAAAAATCTTGAGTTCAAAAAGTTCATGACAGTGGAGACTACAGCTCTTCTTTTTCTTGCTAGCCTTCTAATATAAATAAACACTAAGTGCTGCAAACTTGCTGAGTACATGGTATTTTGGTGGACAAATTACTCCACAGTGCCCACTGTTACAGAGGGCAGTGGGGGCTTGTTTGAATGATTGCCTTACTTTAATGTATGAGCACAGGAGGACTTTAAATATATTCTACTTATTGCATGCAAAAGGACACAAAATAGATAAAATAAAAATGTTAAAAACAATGCCATAATAAAAATTTGTTGGACTATAATTCCTCTTTTTTCCCCAAAACACTCAATTGCTTAAATCACCAATCTGGCAGTTCCAAACAGACAAATGTTTGGAGTTCAAGAAATGGAACATGCTTATATGTAGTCCAGAATACAAAACTGTTCAGTTCAGTTCAAACTATCCAACTATTCTGCAGGTTAGATTTTGAGTGCTAAAAAAAAAAACCTAGAAACATGCCTGTATATAATACTGCAGAAATACAATTTCAATTTCAATAGAATAGGAACAATGTGATCTTGCTGCTGCCAAGCATTAAACATTCACTGGAATAGTTTTTTTTAGAGTGTGAGTGTTCTAGTCAGTTAGTAAGTATCTCTACTTTCTACTAATTTCTCTGCTCACTTATTTCTTCAGCTCTACCAGATAAACAAAAATCACATATCAATGCAAACAATTACAGACACATATTAATGTGACTGACCATAAAGTGGCTCATCTACCTTTCCCATGCAAAGAATACACATACCTAAGCTAGTATGAAATAATGCAAAGAACCCATATGAAATCTGCTAATAGTTTCATGTTTGTCAAAATATGACATCATATTGACACTTTATCTATTGGCTCTGTCATGCTTGGGAAGTTTTTATCTGAGGAATGTCAAAAATTGAACTTACACTCTAGTTTGTCCTCCGCAGTTCCTCCTTCTAATAAGGAAAAATAGCAGGACACATCATGTAGACTGACGCGGCCATTCTCTGAAAAAAAACAAGGCAAACCCATGAAAATATTGCACATGCTAGCCTCAATAATATACCAAACAACATTTCTTTCTGGCTTAATGAAAAAAATAAATACATTTAAAGAAAGGAATCAAAATGTTTCAATTTTGTCAAAACAGTATGACAAATCACGCTATGGATTGTAAATTGTACATGAATTGCTTTAAATTCCTTACTTTTATTTTTTTTATTGACATTTTTTTGTAGCAATTATTTTTGTACCCTGTAAAAGTGTAGGATCAGGTTGGCATGGTGCAGATAGGGAGCTTACATTTGTTGGCCAAAATTCAAACTAAGAATGTCTGTGTATTAGTCTTATGCGCAGTATTTTAACAAATGTGTTTCAAACTTGACCTAAACTCAAAAAAGTGAAGATTTGCCATGTTTATGGAACATTTAGAAATGACAACTGTGCCTAAACAGTGTCTTAAAAATATGTGTGTTTTGTCTGGAATTCCTCCAAAAACTTAACAATGTCAACTCCTGTTATGCAAGTATGCCAAAAGCCTCATACCTGTATATCTGCAATGTACTGCCACCTATGACTGATATTTACAAGAGATTTTAAGTTACATTTAAGACATCACCACTGATTGTTCACTGTCCTGGTTGAAGCACAGCCCTGGCTCTACCAATAGGCAAAGGATTATTAGCAAGAAAACTATAGGCAATACAAGAGGCTAGTTCTCATAAGTCTTTTTTTCTTGTTCAGTTTTTGGTTACAAGTGGTTGGTTACAAGAATTGTGCATCCACAAATACATTCTCAGTTTTTGTTGTTTTATTGTTCGTTAAAGTTATCAAAGACGTGGTGTGGCCTGGGACAAGTAACCATCTATGTTCTTTGGTGCAGTATGTTTAAATAAGGGGCTTATCCAGTTTTAGGTGCTTTACTAGGCTATTAAAAATTATAAAAATGGCTTAACACAATCTGGTGACGCCCAGAACACTGCATGTTATCACATGTTAATTACCACACACGTGTGAAGAAGGCCTATGCTGCTCGTTCTTTATAGGCACACTCCAGATTTCACTTGAATAAAGAAAATTGATTGTTTAAAAAAGAAAATCTGGAGTATAATAAGATCATAAGTATGTACTAAATGTTCCACATTTTGTATAAAGCAACATAAGATATGGGAACATTTAGTTAATATTCTGAAGTGTATGACTGGCACAGAAGATGTCATTAGTCATCACAAGGGTACTATATACCTTAAATATGTAAACAATGATGTATTCTTAAACATCTATTGCAGTTGAATTAAAGTGACATTCCTCAGAACAAAGATGTCACTTTCGGGCTATAGTAATACACATGAATCTTTTGTAAATTGAGATATAGCATTAATATACCAGAATAGAAATGCACTATTTGAACTAATCTAGGATCACTGGCCCTGTATCTGAAATGAGACTGCCAATATTCATTAAATTAGTTCATGCAAAGCCTGTCCACTGTCGCTCTCTGTTTCAGCGGCTGGAAAATGGATTCCTCCTAATAAGATCACTGATGCAGCCAAGAGGAGGAAACAAAGATGATGAGAGCTACTTACAGCAAAACTATAGTGTTTAATAAAAGCATGAATACACATAAATTAATCTTCTAGTAACCCTCTGTTCTATCAGGAATTTTACTGCACAACTGCTGAAATATAAGGACAAGCCACCTGAAAATTGCAGTTTGCAAGACCTAAATAGGGGATCAGCAAAACACTATTACTGCATTTCTAAAGAGTGCAATAGGAAAACAAGGTTGTTTCAAAATATTTTCTAACTATCCAAAGAGAGATAAAAATAAAATTACAATGGTTTATTTCTAGCAGCTCAACTGATAATTGTTATGTGAAACCTTGATGTTATGTGAAACCTTGACTCTTAAATTTTAGATTCCCCTTACCATATAAATTAAAGCATACACCTGTGATAATAGGAACGCAGACAATTGTGAGATGTATAGACTCCTTTGACTTGCCTATATATCATTCCCGAGTTACTGTACAGGCATAGATTACTGGTTTTGTATGGCATTTCTTCAAAGGCTTAATGATTACAATTTACCCAAATCCCTGCCCCTTTTCCGGTAATAATATTTTTTACTTTCGGTTAACTTCCCAATCTTAAAACATTGTTATTTGCATTAAAAACAGACAAAAGCCAATAAAGCAGCAAATAACAGTCAGCTGAAAAAAATGATGATTGTTATAGGATGAAACATTTGCGTTGTTGTTTTGTCTCTTGATGGGTTAATGTAATATTTAATGGTTTTCAAAGGCAATACCCATGCATGTCCAGGCTATATCAGTGCTGACATGCCCCAGGAAATTATTTGAAAACATTAGCAAGTGTCCTGTTACACTAGAACTAAAAGGGAAAGACTTTATCCATTCTCTCTATTGCTCCTGCTGTATTGTCGTTCCTCCAAGCAGCAGTAAAAAAGTAGAGAAAATAGAATTGGAGCAAAAGTTATTGAACCTAGTGGGCAGATTATTTGTTTCATTTTTCCACAGAACAAGGAACAATAGGCAATGTTCTCATCTATGTTTTTTACTTTAACTAGCCCCTGAGTTTATGGCAACTTTACCACACTCTATCCTATTCTCAGTACGGACAAGAAGAGAATAGTGTAGACTTGCCAAGTATTTCAGAGGTATGATGACAATAGTGTATGTTCATGCTGTTAAATTATAGTAATTAGTTATCGTTAGGTTAAATAAGGGTAGATTCCTAAAAAGAAAACTTTAATGGTTAGGTAGATTATGTGCTTTGCTCAAATGGGCATATTCTGTAAGGTAAGACCAAAACAACTGAAGCCCAAAAAAAGGTAGCCAAATCACTACTGGTTTGTGCAGGGAACAAAGAAAAAGATGGAAAATCACAGAGTATACACACCAGTGTGGACACTGTGAATCAGATTTTCCAAGCTGATTGAATCATATTGAAGCTGACATCTACCAGAAGGGAAAGTCAGGGGTGTCCCATATATATGCCCTGAATTACATAATTAGATACAAGAGTGCCATTCTTTCCCAACACTCTGCTCAGATAAGGCACCATTTATTACTAACATTTGCAGGCTTTGCATTTTTGCATCTATAGGTAAGGTAGGTGTTTTAGCTTGCAGGTAAATGCACAAGTAGGATTATGAGAGCTAAAGGAGCATGCTCCGAGAGTAAAACTCACTAAATGCATACTGGTTTCTTCTTATGCACAATGCTGGAGTGCGCAAACCATCACCACTACCAATGTATCCAATATTTAAAGAAAAGCTAAAACAAGCAAATCTGAAGAATGAAATGTCTTCTGAAAATGTTGGCTGCATGGATACTCCTACAACTGTGCAAGGCAGAAAGAAAAACTGGATTTCAGCTTTACCTAAAGGAACTATTCTACTTGCTATCCAAATGTAATACCCTGCCTGCTGTACTCCGAGACATTACTATAAAAAGACACTGAGCTCTCATCATAAGGATAACCATACATTATATAATCTGAATACAAAATATGAGGTGCACCATCCAATTCATAAAGTTGTTAATCTTAACAAGAACTGTTCTACCTACAGAATTGAGTCTCCTATAATAACCTGATTTCAACTTTCAGATAGCATGTATTGACCGTTATTGAAAGTCGGGATTCTCATGACTCCACTTTTTTATTTTTTTGTTTTTTAGCATGATCAAAAAAAAAAAAAGCTTAAGAGTACACCAATCACCCATTTTAGTTCAGATGTATATTGTATACATAAATGATAACTAGAGATGGACAGGTGCACATCCGTAACCTGTTATGCATGTATTCCCTATTCTTGTGAAGAGGAACATTGCCAATGACACCACTGAGTGTACTAAAAAGCAGATGTTGGTTATGAGGTCTATAGCGATGGTGGAATCTATATACATGTGTAGTATTATACAGCACTGAGTAAAAGTATATATGTAGGTTTCTGAACTTCACAGAACACAAAAAAACCTAATTCATCGATTATGAAGCTCACCCCTTGCACCATCTGTCTGCTCTCCAGTCACATTGGGTGCAGCCTGGAATGACATGAAGAGCCGTTTGCAGAGATCAGGAGCAATATCTTCTGCCTCCAGGTATGTTCTCAAGAATCGTTGAAATCCCTCATAATCTATCGACTGTAAAAAAAATAAAAATAAAAAAAAGGGAACGTTAAATACACCTGTGTCTAGACAAGTCACACATACATTAGGCTGGCACATGAAGGGTAAAAAAACAGCAGTCAATACATTTCACTGGCAAGCATTAAAATCCACATTCCTATCCATTTCCCCTTCTCTGAAATCAGTAGGGAGCCACTCTGGATTTGTGGCTTCATTAAAACCACCAGATAAAAATGGGCATTAGAGATTTTATGCTAATCCTACAGGCTGCCTGAAAAATAGCACTGCAAAACTAAGGCTCTTTTATCACTCCTAACCCAACTAATTGCCATCAGAGCCTGCAGCAAATTACATTTAATATGTGCTATAAAAGAAAGGCATACAGCAGTCTGATTTATAAGGCGACCCATGACTTCCAGAACTGTTTCTGGGTTTTAAGTTGAAAAGATTTAAATTATGTGAAATGTTTTAAAGGAAAATACAATAAAATAGAAGAGCACAGTTATATAAAAATGAAAATTTTCTGATGATATGCATCACATCAGTCCCTGGATAAAGTGTGCTTAATAACTTGCATTATTACAGCAATTCTGATTGATGCCATATTTAAACAGAAATACAAACATATCTTGTACATGTCAACCTCAGGCCCTGGTTTGTGAATTGAGGAACTATTTTTTTTTTTTTAAACAAGGCAGTTTTTGGCAATGGTCTTATTCTGGGGCTTTAGACAGAGACAAGATTCGAACATGACAAAGACATTACACCTGGCATATTCTAATGCAGGCTGGAAGATTATTTCTGTAACCTAATTATATATATATTAAGTTATAATTAGCAGCAGACATTTCCTTCCTTTGTGCAGTTTGCTATTACTTATATATTTTCTTAAAATCTAATAGCAGCATATATTGGGTCATAGGCAGTCCAGAACATTCCAAAAAATAAAAATATATTTGTTTATAATATATAAACAAAGTTTTATGTAGTAGCCCTATATGTCCTATTTTGTCTCAAGTGTTACCCTGTGCTCTCTAACTTGTAAAGATTTAGAGATCATAATACATGTAGTAAAGCTGCGTACACACCTGCAATTTTTCTCGTTGGAAAGGATCTTTCACGATCCTTTCCAACGAGAAAAGACTGCACGATGCATGAACGATGCTGTACATACAGCACCGTTCATGCTCTATGGAGAGGGGAGGGGGAGAGCGACGGAGCGGCACCCTGCTGCGCGCTCTCCCCTTCCCTTTCATTAGGATCGGTCGTCGTCCTTCGTCCATGGATCGGCCAGGACGGTCGTCGGACGATGGACGACGACCGACTGTACACACGGCAGATTTTCGCCCGGTAATTGGCCGATACCGATTATCGGGCGAGAAAAATTTGCCGTGTGTACGCAGCTTTAGGAATATAACAATGTTTATCTGTCCTTCTATATTGCATATTCTTCTAGAGAATGTGATGACAGGTTGTTTGAACCTTATTATTTGTAACAGGTAATATTATGTAAATTGGTGGATTCCAATTCATAATTATACAAAGAAATGAGACAAATAATAACTCAGTAGTGATGGTCCCAAGCAAAAAAAAATGTTTTGAAAAAGCTACAGGATGTAAGGACTAACAGGGGATGTAAAAAAGAATACAATTTATTAGCTTACTGCAACTGTGTAAGCATTGTGTAAGCAGTAACAGTACATCAGCAATAGCTGCAGAGGTGATTGTATAATTGTACATAATTGTACATATACCAATTATTAAAATATATATTGCAAATAGATGGAAATATGTTGAATATCTCACCTCTTCAGACAAGTGCGTGCCATCTCCATAAAACTCCTGCAGAACATCTTGAACCTTTTTGGTACTATCTAAAAACAAAATAGCATTTGATTTCAACATGTGTGTTTCTGGTATAATTTGTAGTCTTCTTCTAGGAAACCTTGGGATGACAAGACACTGATGATGCAGTTCTATGCTGAGGAGGGGAGAGGAGATGTTTACTCACAATCAATGTACTTCTGCAGCTGGGTGAACTCCTCTGGGCTCAGGATTGCCCACTCCTTATTCTCCTCGCTCATTCTGGCTCTGCGACAGCCCTGCGGCAACACAGCAAAACGCGGTGAGATGGATGATCCAAAGCAAGGAAGGGTAGAGAGAAAGAGATAATGAGAAAGGGTACAAGCTGCCTGTGGATGAATGGGGTGTGATTATGGCTCAAACCTTGGATTACATATTAGCTGATCTAACACATTCTCCCTGAGTTTTCTATAGCCACTGTCCTGCTGTAATAATGAGACAGAGACAGATTGAATGGCAGGGTGACAGAAAAGAAACAGAGAGGGGGAGGTAAGAAGAGGATGGGGAGAGAAAATAAAGCAAAGAAATACATACTGGATGTGGAAAGATTTGCTGACCTAACTGTATTCCCTGTGTTATTTAAAATAAATAATGCAAAATAGAAAAAAGGTCAAGCACACAAGTAGATATATACCAAGAATCCAGAAATCATTAGTGGTGTAATGCAGAAACATACAGGACTCAGAGGAGGGGATAGAATATATGTGAGAATCAGAGATCAGATCATGGAATAAAAACATGACCTGAAACAGAATAATGACTTAAATGAGTTCTCCATTTAGTGCAGAGCAGCATCAACTAACAGCATTGGCATTATAGTTGTCAGCAGAAACTACACAAACAAAAAGACCTTAAATGGTCACTCTAACAATGCCCATTGTAAAACATACATGTCAGAGCAAATTAGAGCCACAGATGCAATGCCGTACATGTCTGCCATAATCTGATCAACATGTACTAAGCAACAGGAAGTCACATTTGCAACGTCTGCCAGACACACTGATATGTGCAAGCTGAAAAGAGGTTTCCCAGATATCAGTATTATACGCCTCTGCCAGCAGTGGCAGTCATCTGTCACAGCACAAGCAGTAATAGTACAATGATGAAGTCAGCGATAATTCTATTCATCACCACACATGGCTGTTTCCAGTAATGATCATTTTGGAATATGCCAAGTTATCTGACATAAAGATGAAGGGGTTATTTTACTAATTTTGTTTCAAAACTCTCATCCTCTGTTTGCTCCCAGTAGATGGAATTCCCCCACTTTCTCCAGAATTCCCAGATTCAGTGAAAAGTATATGAAAAGTCTGTGTCAATTCCTTTATCCAACTCCAGGTATCCAATATTAGCTTTTAAATTTGACTCCACAGCCCTGAGTATTTTACTAGTTTTACTAAATGTGGTGGTTTAAATATACTATGTTTGTTCTCTGCTTCTGTATGTTAACCTAACCTTGGTATTTTTAATATTTAAAAGTGAAAGTATAGGGCACCATTTGTTTAGAGTTTTGGATAGAATATTAAATATGTAAAACCTCTGTCTTTGTCTTATTTTTTTAATTTATGTCTTGTAGTTCTACTTAGAAAAACAGGGGTGACGCAAGTCTTTCTTGCAGAAAGGGACAGACAATTTGCCTTCTGCACTAAAACATACTTACCTTCCTGTTTGCCGTTTAATTTAATAAGAGAAAACTCTGCGCTGCAGGTGCCAGGCATGTGCCTAGTATCCTGGCTGTTATCTCCAAGGGCTGATGGGACTGAATGAATGACTGCTTGTATGTGCGGGTGTTAGGTCCTCCCAGTCAATAAAGATGGCCCAGGACTGATGGTGATGGTGCCGTCCATGCCAGAACAAGGATAGACAAGTGCAATTAAAAAATTTAGTTTATTTTCCTAACTGCTCCATGTCAACATACAATGGGATAATCCCTTTCCACTCCCACTCTCAGGACCTAACTAGATAAATTCAAGGCGGTCCATACCCTAATATTCCTTCTTTTTCCTCCTCTGTTCTTTCAGCTATATTTAAATTCGAGTCTATATCCTATGATGTTTGCCTTTTTAAGGACAGTAGTCAACAATAAATGGTCTTTACATCAGAATTCCCTCGACTGTGGGCCAGTGATCCTTCCACCCACTAGTGGACCTGTTGCATCTTTGACAAACCACAAACTGGGGAACTTCATCCCAAGGGTATTCCTTGGCAGCAAGCAATGGGGTCAGTTGAGCTGACAGTGGGGTGTGTTTTCCCCAATGCTTTTGGTTCACAGGTTCCTGTTTCTAGAAGAAGCTGACTTCAACTGGCGCAGATGGCTGTAGTACATGCTCAAGGTAACTGAAGGTTCATGCCCATGCCTCCTTTTTTAAGGTTCTTTGCATCCAAACAAAAATACAGCACCTGGTGTCCTGGATCCTGAAAGGCAAAGGTGGATGCACCTAGGCTGCTATGAATGGTATATTCTCCAGCCTTAGATAGCTTTAATAAATCAGTACCAATAAATCCAGCAATCTGAGTTCACAACTCTGTGGGACTTTTTTTGATTTACCAATCCTTTATGATTTCTGGATCAAGCTGTGTTACTGCCACAAAGCTCATTGAGATCCAGCAGTTGCACATAATGTGGTGCGTTATCCTTAGGGTCATCATGGTTACCTAATACCATAAGCTTTGCCAAGCACTACTGGAGCAGTGTTCCTACCAATCCAAATTACTCTGGAACTTCTTCCTTAGGTGTGGGACTTGGGTTCAACACACTGAAAGGTCCGGGTACAGAGGTCTCATTGCTGAACGACTTGCAGATATGCCGTGTGCTGACATGGAGCGATCAGGAAAAAGAAAAATGTATTACCTACCCTAATTTTCATTTGCTGATAAGCTCCATGTCAGCAAATATATAACCACCCTTATTTTTTGTGGAGGTCTACTTACAGAACACTAGGGTACTGCTGTGAATTTATCTAGTTAGGTCCTGAAAGTGGGAGTGCAAAGGCATTAACCCGTCTTGTGCCAACTTGGAGACTATCATGAAAGGAATACGGTAAATAATACATTCTTTTTTATTGCAGAAGGGACTTCACCTGTCCCTTCTGCAATAAAAGGTCTAGTTTTACGTATGGGTCTGCTTAACCTGTCCTAGTGATACAAAAAGAAATTGGAAAAATCTCCACAAAATTATAGGAAATCCTCTTAGAGAATAGAAAAGGGGTCCCTACTTACTCTCACCCTTTGTCCCTACTTACACTCCACCCCCCAGCACACCAAACAATGTACATCATATGGATGTGCCATCTTTGCCACATAGATATGAACCCAGAACATAATGTAATTTTTCAGAGTATAATAAAAAAAATGATTTTTGAAATGTTTCTTCTTTACTTTTTTAATACCTCATTAGGAAAAGTTACCTAAGTCACTAACCTGGAACAAGCATGGAGATCTGGAGTTCTGACTCCGACTTAAAGTATATGTACATTTCATAAAAAACCTAAACATGTTAACGCAATTTAAAAAGGTTTTTTTAATCACATGCAGATTTTAATAAAATAATTCCTGATGATCCCACCATAAAGGTCTTTTTTTATAGTTCAATTAGTCTTAATTGAATTTTTTCAGGTAGTGACAGGAAATCCAGAAACAAGAAAAAAGAAGAATAAGGATTACAAAATACAATACATAAAAAGACAAAACTAAACCAATTACCAGTCTGAAATACCATTTTAGGATACATAATAATACAATTCATATATTACAATTCATAGTCACAGCAAAGGTTCAGATCGGCAATGACATTCATATAGCTAGGGATTTGAGTATCCTTCCACATTTTAGTGACATTAAATTTTGGTTCGAGCAGTATGTTAATGATGATAGTCCCAAGATTGCTTGGAAATTGTTCAATGTTTACATGTAATAAAGCCAACTCTGGTGTAGGTGAGATTTTCATACGGGTTAGGTCAGATATCAACTGGAATATCAGATTCCAATAACATCTAATTGATCTTCAGAACCACAATAAGTGGGAAAGTGACCCTATTGCTCCGCAATTTCTCAAGCAATCAGCTGAATTAGTGGTAGAAAATATTGATAGCTTATAAGACGTGAGATACCAGTGATTAATATTACTCTGGTAGAGATCCCAAAGATTTTTACATCTAGAAGCTTTATAGGTCTCTTTATAGCTTTGGCCCATGAGTAGTAGGAAGATATATCCTTATCTAACTCATTGGACCACTCTCCCTTCTCATAGTGTCTGTGAAGTTACAAAGCTATAAAATCAACAAGCATGGAAAGATCAAGTTTCCAGGAAAATAAGGCTGCCTCTTGCTTGTCTTATGTAATTGCAAACCTTTTTTTTTTCTACTTGGAATACAATACATTATGCTGCAAGCCAAAACTAAAAAAACTTGTTATTGATGATTAATGAGGAAGCTGGCAGCATGTTCTATTCTGGCAGATCACTGAAAAATAGCAGAGAATAGGACATTTTTGCAATAATAAACAAACTAAACAAGTGGAAAAAAGGCTCAGTTCATTTCATCAATTATAAATAGGGTATCTTTGGATTCAGGCATTTACTCTTTAAGATTTAAAAAAAGTTTTCATAGTTGTTCAGAAAAATGGTGATCAAACTGACCCTGATGTAAGAATAAATACATTTTTAAAGACCAGGACCTGGTGGAAAAGACTGTTTCAAAAGCTTTACATTCAACATTTAGGGTCGTTTTGATTGGCTGCATCCCCTGCAGTCTGATGTGGTTCCTTCCACTGACCCTACATCACTACTGTCTCCTATAGTGGACCAGATGACAGGAGGGAGAACAGCAGGAGTTCAGGAATTCATCACACTTCTAAATGTGTTGGATGTATAGAAAGCAAGGATAGGAGGAATGAGTAGTGGGATGGGTAAGTATAAAGTCTCTGTTTGTGCAGGTTTCTAACTGATGTGAAAGAGTTGCTTTAAACCTCTTATGCTGTATATAGATCCTGTTAAGGGCACCTCCTGTCCTTGGGTAAAACTGTTTACACAACATACATCTAGGCAGGAGCAGTGTTCCTTACTGCTTTCATACTTGCTTATATTTTAGATTTCAGGTTAAGATGATAGAATGTGTCCACAGACAACATACAAAGAGGACCTGCACCTAGGAAGTAGAAAATAGGAAAATAAATCTGCCATGAATGACAATCTCACTTTAAGCAGAATAAAGTAGAGTTTTACATTCCGAGATTGTGATAAGGCAGGAATTCTACTGCAGAAGGGACAAGCAATGTCCTCTCTGCAATAAAGCACGCTTAATTGCCTGTTTACAATATTCTATTACAAGTATATTGAACTGTGTATGCACAGCTCAGTGCAGGATGCTGGGATATGCCAGCATCCACTGGGGCTGCCGGGACTGTGCAGGAGTTATGGCATTTGGGCCTGGTCAATCAAGATAGCCAAAGATCCGACACCTAGAGGAGGAGTGAATGAACATAGCTGTGTTTGTGAAGACAGGCGAGTATAAAAAAAAAAAAAGCGTTGAGCAGGCAGGTATGTTTATAATATTGCAGATGGGACATCTTCTTCTTTCTTGGGACATATTAAAATAAAAAGTTTGGTATTCGAGCCTAGTAAAAAAAAAAAACCTAGAATAGACGTTTTGTCTAGTGTTTGGGCAAAATGATTTTTGGGTAAATTTTATGTCTGATCCATGAAGAGCTGAATATATACAAAGTAGCTGATTTTTTTAAACCACAAACCAAGAACAGTTTGTTGTATGCTGATCTGCTGTGTTGGTGCCGACTCATACTACTGAGAGGTATGACATATTAAGTTCCTTATTAAACTGAAGGTCAATACAAATACTGGAGAATAAAATGCGTGATCCAAATTACAAATGAGACAACTTATTACAGTGGTAAACGGCCAGGAAATGAATAGGATCAAATAAAACAGAAAATGAACTTCAAGTTTGAAAAACAGTACAGCCAATGCTGTGTTGTCTGCTAGAAATGAAAATGATTTGTTAAAGGGTATTAGACTGGTATTAGATTAGAAGGCTAGGAAAATGTATTAATATCAGATTTTATTTTACACTGTACATTATATCTGGCTTTATGTCTAAAACGGTCTTTTTTTTTGTTGTTTGTAGAAACCAAGATTCTGTTTTGTGTCCAATGTACTATAATGAAATCAAACCTGGAATCTAAGTGGCTTCTATGGACAACAGTAACTTATTTTCCTTCAGTCATTATTCTGCTTGCAACTTCTTAATGTTTTCCAAGTACTGCATTTAGACTGTCTAGAGAGGATCCTGGTATTTTAAAAGGCTATTTTTGTAACTCTGTTATGGCATAAAAAGCATGTGGAGATATGAAGTAGAAGTTGTAAAACTTACAAAACTAGTGTTATGGGACTTGCACAGTGGAAATGTGTCCCTGAGCAGGAATAATATTCTAAGCAAATGCAAAAATAGTCTAAAGATGGAGCAATTATTGATTTCAAAACATAAAGCAACCTATTTTATTCAACGAGGCAGACAATGAATTTGTGTTCTGCCTGGAAAGAATGAACCACTCCCACTGGCTTTTTCATGACAAGTATATGCATTGTACAAGTACATAGCTATCTATGTAATTACTTTCCACATTAGGAGATATATTGCAAAACAATCATTCCCCAACCCGCAGACGGTAAACAATAATTAAAGTATTAACAGCTACAATTATAGAGCCACGCTAGGAGATAAGTAGTCAATTGAAAGTTTCATGAAGTCCACAAAAATGTGTGAACTACAATCCACACAGTTTATAGAGTATTTCGGGGCAAAATAAAAACATATTTAGTGCATCTCTGCAGTGTGCATTTGGTTACAGTGTGCATTTGGTTATCTGCCAGAAAACTGCTTTGCACACCCCCCCCCACCTCATCTCCAAACCCCCCTTTTTCTCATGCTACATACACCATTTTCTTTCAGAAACAGAAAAACGTGTTACCTTTACTACCAAAAAATTGTGTAGGAAAACACAAACCAAGCTCCCAGCTGCTGCTGATGTCACAGGAAGTAATAAAAAATATTTCTTGCTACAATAACAAGATAAAAGATAAAAATTTATTCTAAAATATCGGTCTAAAGTGCCAATACAAAATTATCAATTGCTCATTATACTTATATAACAATACTATATATACTCATTATACTTATATAACAAATGTGCAATATATTCATATATAATAATATCTGAACAAACAAAATGTGATCAATCCAATATAACAAACACAAAAAGAGAAAAGATGCTTCCTGCAAACATATTACCCGTGGAATGAATGATTGATCTACTCCTTATGCTCAAAACACTATATTAAGTGCCAAACAAACCTACAGGTGACACATATGGGGGTCTAATTTGTTTTCTTTTTATGATAGTATAAATTGATCATGCATTTTGGTTGTTGAATAATGTCACAGAAGCAGCTTTTATATAAACTTTTACACATATATTATCTGTGTGTTATAAGGTATTATATTTTAATGTTAGTTATTAGTTGGAATATATTGCACAATTTTTGAGTTGGTATACTCGGAATTATTAATTTTGTATTACCAATCTCTTATTAATAAATATTAATTGTCTGTACTGGAGTTTAGGGGCCTTTCAGAATATAGGAGATACAGATTGACCAAAAAACTGACCAGAAAACCTCTTCTGAGACCCTTAAAGTGGAACTAAAATCCCACTTTAAAAAATCATGACCAGGCAGCTGGTCATTGCAGCAAGGGATAGGTGATGTCCCTTCTGCAACAACCTGACTTACCTGCCTCATTGCGCCAGTGAAATGTGAAAAAGCTGAGCTGTGCATGCGCAGCATCAGCTTAGATTGGGGAAACCTTGGCTTCCCTTGCATGTACCGTGGATAAATGACCTCAGGCGCAGGAGTTACGTCATTCTGGCATGGCCAATCAAGGTTGAAGGAGATGGAACAAGAAGAAAAAAAGGCGACGGAGCCCTGCGATGGAAAGCAAATAGGTGAGTCGTGGGGCATTAGCTCAGATATAAGTTAATTAACTGCAAAATGTTCATGTTTTACTGGAGAACATGACAAAATTGAAGCATAAAGTGGCATATTAGCTGCGATGGTATTGGTTAATCAAAAATTCTTTTAATGATTTTCTTGGCACACTAAAGCAAGCACTCTGTACCCATCTGTTAAACTATCTACAGTACTATACAATTCCCATAAGCACAAACAACATTAAAATGTTTATTATTAATTAAAAAGTATGTAATTTATTTAAAATGTTTAACATCATATATTACAAAGATTTTTCAGTGATGATTAATTAGACTTACAGACAGAAAAAAAATGTGCTAAGTGCAGCAATGCACAGCAAGCAATCGTTATTCACTACTGTTTGATGTGCTTTCAGCAAAGTGAAACTGAACAGTTTGGTGATGAGGTAAACCCCTTTGCATGCTTTTCTAATTTACACTTATTTAGCCCACAACCCTGCATCACTTCCACTTCTCACTATAACTTACATGCAGGAAAAGATTGAGAATACCTCAAATGGTTTTTACACACTACTATATGGCCAACAGCATAGGAACATCCCTCCAAATTATCAGTTCAGGTGTTTCCACAAAACAGTTCAATTTATGATACAGCATAAGTAATTTTAGAGAATTGTGTGCTTCCAGCATTGGACCTCATTTATTAAAGCTCTCCAAGGCTGGAGAGTTTACACTTTCATCAGTGAAGCTGGGTAATCTAAAATAGTTTTTTTTAAAGTCATTTGCTAGCAAATGTTTTGAATCCTGTACCAGATCTATTCCAGGTTTTCTGGATCACCCAGCTTCACTGATGAAAGTGTATCCTCTCTAGGCTTGGAGAACTTTAATAAAGCAGGCCCATTGCAGCAACAATATAGGTAAAGTTTTTTTTATATTTAAACATTTCTGTGCCCAATAAAAACATATATTGATGAGATTAGTCTAGAGAAACTCAAGGGGAATGCACAAAAGGAATGTCCTCAACCAAACTATAAAGTATGTTTGTAGTCACTGGGGTTACAGATGAACTGGGATGCCAATTGCATTACATCCAGGTCATTTCACCCATTATAAACACACAACCTCACAAATGCTCTTTTGCTGAATGGGCAAAAATTCCTACAGATACACTTTAACATCTTATAAAAAGCATACCCAGAAGAGAAGAGGCTGCTATAGCTGCAAAGATGGTGCAGACTATGAATTAAAGCTCAATGCTTAGGATTGCGATATAAAAGCTTAAAAAGGTTTGATTGTCAGATGTCCACAAATTTTTGGCCATGCAGTGTAAAGGCAGCAGAGAGTCAGCGATGCGGATAAACAATGTCTCGTGTAAGGAAAAAAAAAAAGACAACAAACTGAAAAAAAGTGCTCTCATTTTGTCCCACTTTTCAGAGCTAGTGTGAAAACCCAATTCTGTCCTAATATTAGCCTCCTGTCATCCCATGAACTGCAGCAATCAGACTGAAAGTGCAGAATTAGAAGCATTAGAAACCGATCACCTCAAGCACCCCAGCTTGAGGTGATCAGCTGATAAACAATCAAACAGAACAATGATCTGACCGACTACCTGTTTTCCAGCATCTGTTGTTGAGATAGCTATCTATCATCCCAAAAGTTGCTGTGTCCTAAACTTTTTAAACTGGAGAATTGCTGCACAAAAATTTGCCACTACAGAATGTAGTTCAGTCAGGACCCAATGTGAAATGGCTGATGATCCCAAAATAGGGAAAATTAAGTAGACTTGTAACATAAAGTTTCATTTTTTTCTGGATAAATTTTGCAGTTCACTAATTACTCTTTGTTAGATTTATTGATTTTGCTGTAGAGAGTACATAATTATAGCCTAAAGGACCTTTCAACATAATGTTCCTCCTACACCATATCCAGTTTCCCCCCACATCCAGTGAGGTTGTTTGATCCCCCCTTCCCCCCAAAAAAGAAAAAAAAACTGGTGTCAGATGGTTATTGACATATGACTACAGTAGGGACATTAGATTGATTGATAGTAACATGATTATATACTCTGTAAAGTGCTGCATTTTATGTTGGTGGTGTATACATACAAGACAATAACAAATCAAACAGCAATAATAATTTGGCTAGCTGAGAATCCTAGCATTCATCTCCAAATCCCACTAACACTTATACCAGAAAGACAATCACAATCTGCTTAACTATATTTACAAGTTAAAAAAAGTAAAATTTGATAAATATTTTTATTTTTTAGCATAATGATGCAAAGTTCCTGAAGCTATGAAAGCTTAATATGAAAGTTATCTTGATGCAATGGGACAACTGGAAAAATTTTAGCAATCTGTATCTTTCCAGAAAGTCAGGAGGGTAGAGGAGATGCCACTTTTTGGAAACCTAACACTCGATCCCCTCAATTGCATCCCTCCTCACCAAAAGATATTTTGTAGCTAAAGTGTTATCTTAAAATCAAGATGTGACTTTGCTTTTTACTTGCCTTAAAAAAATGTTTTTTTAGTTTCCATGAATTATTTTAGAACTTTGGTAGCATGACTGAAACAATTTCAATTATGTTTTTGCACATTTTCTGCTTTATGTGTTTATAATTTAAAAATACCTCTACATCTCCTTTACACAATGTATTTTCTATGTTCCTGTTCAGTTGTTATAAATGTGAAATATGGGGAAAAGCGTATAAAGGCAAACAAGACTCCATTTATAAAACGTGGAATCAGACATTCCCTCAAACACTCTGTTGAAAACTTTCAGGTTCATGTCTTTAATAGCAGCAATTGATTCTCATAGGAGAATGTCAGATTCCCCTTTTTTTAAATGTAGCGTAGCTACATTTGTAGCAGGGCAAGCAAATCCATCATATTCCAGTGCTTCCTGCAGTTTTGTGGGTTTTCTTCAAATCTAATCAAATCTAATCTGACCTAGTCCATGTGTAAAGGTAACTTCACAGGTGGGCTATGTGAACACGTCAAATGGTTCTGGACCGAAAAGAACCGGCAGGCTCGTCTCAAGTGAGAATCTGACATGTGTACAGCGTGTGAACATCGATTATAGATCCATTCCGACAGATCCATGAACAACTGGCAGTGAATAACTGTACAAGTCAAAGAGCATAGCTGGGAGACACAAACTTCTTCATTGCGCTTGTTTGTTCATCTGCCACTCTTTTGTCATCATTCCTGATCATTTCCAGGGTGTGCACAGCCTTAGTCTTTACCTACTTTCTTGCATAGAATATGTAAATAATTGGATGAGCACTTTAAATACCACTGTTTGGGCACAGTCTGTTAATTTAGAGCACTCTATAAGCTGTGAAGAATATATTTGTGTATAAATATTTTTTTGTTCCTACCAGATGAGATATGTTTTATTAAATCAATATTGTTTATCAGCATGTTTTACAGGTGACAAAACTAATAGATCTGAAAAGCATTTATAACAAATGACAATTCATTTAGGTCGGGAAAGATCTCCAGGCTCTAATTATGAGGGAATGGCAAAACATACCTTGCATACTTCTGCCAGTTCATCACACTTTAGTGGCTAAATATCTTAAAGGGAATCAATAGTGCTTTGGGCACATTTTATGTTCACTTGAGGATGACAAAGTAAAACTACAAAAAAATAAAACAAGTGGAAGAATGCAAATAACAGTACAGGAAAAAAAAAGACTTCTACATACAGTAGTTGTGACACAGACCAATATTAAACCTCCTATATCTTAGACCTTAAAGTCTTTCGAAAAAACTATGAAATCCAGGAGGATTATTGGAAAGTAATCTAGTTGCATGTTAAAGACGTCAGTTAAAATGAACGTATAATTCTATGTTTTGTAAATTCAGGTAGATTATCAAAAAAAAAGTTCCATATCCCAAAAAAAAAAAAAATGCCCAACTCATTAATTTTTTGAAAGGGTCCTTATCTTTAAAAAAGGGGGTTTAGTTTGCTAATCAATAGGATGATAGACAAGATACTCCGGCTCCCTCTACTGGCACGATCCAACTTCATGGTTAATTCACCCAGTATTGCCCACTCAAGAGGGGCACAAAGTTGATCTAAAAGGTTGCAGCCCAATTGTTTACTGTCCTCCAGAACATTTAAATTAGGGGGCAGTCCCAAAACCGCGATAGAAGTCAGTCTTTCTTCTTATATTTTTGTTTCTAATGGTTTGGACTGAACAAATAATATACTTTTTTTTGCATCCAAAATCATTTTAGCTATCTTCATGAGATCTGTCTTGTTCACTAGCTTTTACATTTTACTAGGAAACCCTCCATTGCTGTCACATTTTGCATCAGGAGAAATAAGTATTAAACAAGTCAACATTTTCTCACCTGATGTTGGTAACAACCCAAGCAATCCACACATACAAAGAAATCTAAACAAATACGTCCATGAATAAAGTTGTGTGTAATAGGATGGAATGGCACAGGGAGTAATTCATGAGCGCATGAAGAAAAGGAGGAGCAAGAAGGCATGGAAGACTGGAGACATGACCTGTGCCTGAACCACTAGTGCACAGACCTTCTTTAATGCTAGGATTTTATGATGGAAGACTATGCCTTCCTCTGTTGGGTTTTACAATACTGTTATTAAGTTTGTGAATTTGGAGTCCAGCATTAAACAAGTTTTTATATTACAAAAATGTGAACTTGCAGCAAGTCGTTTACGAATCCCCTCAAAACTAATCTCTTATCCTTCTAACTATGCACTGGCATGAAAAAAAAAATATACCTAAATGTTTTTAACTCATCTAAAGCAGCAGTTAAGTGACACTCCAGCCCCAAGTCCTCTCTTTTACCATGTTAATAACAATGTTCTACTTTCGGTGTTTACATCACTGCCGGCATGCCGTGGACAATTCCTATTCACTGTCCAGCGTGGTGGTCATAGAGGGATCAGATGAGGAAGATGCAAATGCAGCGACATTAGCAAATGGGCAAAAGTATTGGTCTGGCCAGCTTGGGTTCATCAGAAGCACTTTCAAAGGAGCTGGAAGGAGGACTTAGGTGAGTAATTTTTGATTCAAGAAGTAAAAAAATAAAAAGGGAAAAGTTGGGCTGGAAGAGGGATAGATTTTACTTGGTGATAGATTAACATTCACAATAAAGCTGAACTCCAGCAGCCTTCTTTGAATTTCCAAGATAAATATATAGTTTCTAGTCTTTCCAGATGTTATTTTTTTAAACCTGATAAAAGTTTACCTTGCTCACAGTACGACCCTTGAAAATCTGGCACCTGTGATGTATAATTTGCATAATTTAGATTTAAAGAACAAGTCTTAGAAGTAAGCAAATTACTTTTTTTGTTTGTGTCATAGATACAGGTCCTATAACTATATGTCCTAGCCCCACACTTGCAATATGACCTAGCATCTGCTTTCCCTCTCTATAGTCCAGACAGCAATCGGTTTCCCAGCACCCATATTTCCTCAAAATAAAGGCGCATATTTATAATAAGGGTTATTACTATTTACAATACCACTACAAGATACTGATTCATACAGACTTCACGAGAGAGTGAAAAATAACCAGATTGTTATTAGGCAAATCTAGAGCAGGGATTAACAGCTAAGCAGAAAAAACAGCTAGTGGTTCTCGACATAAATAATACTGTATATAACTGCATAGATCAGTATGTGTCCAGTGATCATTATTACATTTTTTCTTGGTCTTGATTATTATTATTATTAAACAGGATTTATATAGCGCCAACATATTACGCAGCGCTGTACATTACAGAAATTACAATTTGTCTCCTCCGTTTGTCTATACTTACGTAATGTTATGGCAGTCCGGCTGGGCCACTATATTCTTTTACCTTCCACCAGGCACTAATCTCAATTTTGGATGGAGGTCCTATTCTTGTAAAGCCAGCTGACCTGTTAACAAGAAATAAACATAGATTATAAACTTATAATTTGGTTGTAAAAGCAAAAAGCTAGTCTATCCTGTACCCTAAAATATGCTCTTTTTCAGCTCAGGATAATTTGTTAAATTGATAATCTGCTTCATTTAGTCTGGTAAAAGCTTTTAGGGTTGTTTTTGCCCCCCCCCCTCAAGTCTCTAACAAGGTCCTGTGACCGGGTTACAAAAGTTAACTGCACAGTGCTAATAGAAATATGTAGGCAGCCACTGGTGACCTCCTAAGATGCTGGATTCCTGTAAAGCTTTATTAAAATCTATGTCACCAGACAAGTATGCAACTAGTGAGATCATGGTGCACAAAAATGAACAGAAATGTGTGCAACAGTGTGTTGACAATACACACTACAGCATAATGCATGGTGCTCTCCTCCATGGGAGCGCACATGGTCCTTCCCAATCTGTCATTCATCAATCCACCACAGTGGATTCACAAACAGCGTCCCTGGGGCTGTTGTACACATCAGATTTTCACCCAAGATGAGAACAGCCATTCGTCTCTGGCGACAATTATCTGCCATGTGTATGAAGCTTTGGACATGTGTCTGCCAATTACCCCATAATATGCCTCCCCAATTCACATTCCATTCACTCCTATGTTGCTATTTGCAAAGCCTGATTTGTTTGCAACTACAGTAAGAACTTAGACTGGAAGACAGATAGTCCCAAGGACATGCAGTGTAGTTGTAAGAATTTTCTTTTTGGTAACCTTGTCACCTTGGTATATGCCAGTCTGGCTGACCCTGCCAAGCTTGGTTTAGACCTAATGGGATCACTGTATATACATGGGGATGAATATTGAGCACCACCCTACAGGGGTAAAACTCACCAACATAAGTACCTGATAACTTCCCACTAGAATTCATTTTGGGCAGTTAGAGGAATCCCCAGTGTCAGAACTAACATACACCAGGACACTGGGAAAAGTTTTAGTAAAATGGAAAAATGTAAAAGTGATAAAAAGACTGGTAGAACAGTTTATAAGAACCAAAAAGGCATTTTAAAATAGTAATTGGTAAGAATGGAAATGACTCCCTGCAACTATACCTAAAGTTTTGAATAGGAGAAGTACAAAAGTCAACCACAGAATTTCCTGATGTCCCTGGGACTGCTGCATATAGAAATAGAAGCAAGAAGCCACCCCTCACAGAAGTATAGGTCAGGCCAACCAATGCCTGAGGTACAACCAATGAGAACCTTTAACCCAAGAGACAGAGTTAATTTACCAAAAACAGATGGAGAAAAAAAAAGTGTTGATCTGTTATTAGATCACCAATTTTTGTTCTCCATCTGTATTTGTTCTTGACACATTAATAAAACCTTTATGAAAGGGCAGCTGATTCTTTTTTTTATCACGGTGATTGATTGCCATTACCTAATTAACCTATATTAAGGATCAGAAGCTCCATTCACTTGATTGTAATGATTGTCATGTTTTTAACTGCTTATCACAAACAGTTAAAAACATGTCACAAGTGGCAAACAAAGTGTTTTAAACAAACACCTCTGATCTCTATTTTAGCCCATGGAATTTATTCCCTTAAAGTGGCCAACAATATCTGTCAAAATAAAAGCTGGAAATCACTGAAAGTGGTGAGTGAAAAAATTGCACACAGCAATTTAAAAATAGGGGGGAACAGAAAAACAACATTGTGCATAAATAATGCTATTGTAATGGCAAACAGGCTGCTCACACTTTAATCCTTTAGTGTTGCTGCCTACTAAAGGGTTCATTTCTGGAAACATGGCAGGCCCTCTTATTAATATCAAAGAGAAAATTAGTGATGACATCTGACACACACACGAACAATAAATGTTTCAGGATTACTAGAATCCGCAATAAATACACTTTTACCACAGCTGATACACATCCCAATATAATGTTTAAGGAATAACATTTCTTAATGATGCTTTTCTAAAAATAGCAGAGTGAATAATTCCATTTAAAACATAAGCTCATCAATTACAGACCATGTAATCGAGTTGAATACAGATATGCTTTGATTAGTTAATTTTTCTCCTGTAATTAACATTTAATTAGCATGCATCCTGAAAAGTCGGTTTAGTGGAAATTGGTAGGATAAGATGTGATCATCAAAAGTACAGAAGCTTTTAATATAACCTTGGATATTTATTGGTAATAAAACTGCCAACATTTGTGTCTGAGCAGGCTCATAATCCTGACAATTGTAGAAGAGAATATAAAAGCCAACAGGGCTGTGCAGTTTTACAGTTACATATATATATGTGTGTGTGTGACAAAGGGGTTGTGACAGGCTGAATACACAACTTTATGTTTTTATTATGCCTGTCAATTAATACTTGTATAATGCCAGATGAGCATTAGGTGGATTGACAAGTTCTACCTTTAACCTTATATTTTAGTTTTCTTGGCTTTTCTCCACATATGCTGCATGTTTATAGTGTGCTAAACTATAAACTTATATTGGACAGGCAACAGCTAAATTGAGGCTAGAATAGTACATAACACTCTGTAAATAAGGGCTTGTTCATATCTATTATAACCAAACCTTCTGACATATTTTAGGTCAAAGTATGTAGGCAAATGACACACCCTGCCACGATCCTATTTTACACAAAAGATAATCGTTTGAAACTTTTTTTTACAACTTTTTTCAATTATATTAGCTTTTCAAAATAACATATGGATGAATTTAGAAGCTGAACTAAGAGTTAGGTGGTGAAAAAAAAAAAAAACATTTTTTATTAGGTAAAAAAGGATTTTATATATATATTTTTATAGAGTTCTATATATATATATAAATAGCCCCTCCAAATCAGGGACAGATGGTATGTACAGTGATACCTGGGCTAACGAAGATAGTTTGTTCGGTAATCACACTCAATAGCCGAAACAAAACTTAAACACAGTTTAATACAGCACACCGCGGCTGCAGTTTGCTATCGTACATCCACAAATGCATTCATTAGCTGAGTCGATCTTTTTAAGCCGAGGCTCAGCGGGGGGAGAAAAATCTTTGTTAGCCGAAAAATGTATTATCAGGGTGACTCGTTAGCCGAGTATCACTGTACTTTGTATATGGTAAACCTCATGCATTTGATATACGATCATTCAGACATATGCAATGCCTTCATTCATCTTTGCTTAGTAAAAATGTGGGTCCATTTTTCTATACCATGTTGTGGGGCCCATTGAAATCAATTCTAGTGCAAAAAAACACATATTACCATGCACCATAATGCATTTTGGACTTTCTGAGGTCTCCACACCCACCCCATCTTTTAATTAAAATATGTCATCAAAGATATGGAATGAAAAGCCAGTTACTTACAGATGGGGTGATCTTTGCTACAGATATATAGCATAATTTCTATTTCAGCCAATCTTTAAGCGGAGTCAAAGTCGGATGTCCTTCTGATCACTGCTATTAAGCATTAGTTTGGTATTAGTTCATTTACAGAAACTTTGCCATTGTGTTCACATTGACCAGGTATGCAGTTGCAATAATACCAGGTTTTATGTACACAGGGATTGAATTATGTGTCGATAATATACATGCACTATGGTTGCAAATTCCTTGTTAAAAGATTGCAGAAAGACAACAGTTATAACTTGGAAGCCAAGTAAAATGTGTTTGACCCATAACTGTAGATAAATGGTTAATGGTTCCTATATGGAATATTTTATAGCATGATTAAAAAATAAGTTGGATCAGTTAAACTTTTTTATTGTTACATGTTCATTCTATGTAACAACTACAATATGTAAGCTGCAAGTAGTAAGTGCAAGTAATTTGCTTAGGGTGGTTCACTAGACCTTTTGAGCTTACTATCTTGTGTTACTATCTTGTTTCCAATACATGACATATGATATATTTGTGATAATATCTCTAGAAAGATGTACCAATATCTGTAAAGATGTGCTAAATACATAAGATGTTGCAAACCAGATTTGACAGAACAGCTGTATTCATAGATCATACCTGTCTTTGGGATAAAAGCTCTTCAATAAAGCATTACTATTGCCCCTATGTAGCATAGGTACTATAAAGTCCCATCTGGGATATGATGCCACTTGCAAGGCCACTGTAAACTATTATATTTCCCATTCTCCAATCACTGATTTAGACAATTTCCCTTAAATACCAGCAATCTTTTGCCAGTCCCCTGTAATTACTAGAAAGTCTCCCATGAGCATACCTGTTCTCACTAAAAGGGATATCACTGCCAATATATCTGCCCTGAGCATTTTATTCCCATTTCACCAGGCGATTTATCCAGCT
Organism: Pyxicephalus adspersus; assembly: GCF_032062135.1. Lineage (NCBI taxonomy): Eukaryota > Metazoa > Chordata > Amphibia > Anura > Pyxicephalidae > Pyxicephalus > Pyxicephalus adspersus. The sequence goes on along the minus strand of NC_092858.1, from coordinate 42,841,566 downwards.
TCCATGTCCCACTCCCAATTATCTTCATAGGAATGAATCTATTCAATTGTGCCTAAGATACTTTGGCTTTGTCTCCAAGTGCAAAAGATCAATAGATAGATGATGGGAAGTAATACAAGCAGGAGAAGGGGTAGAGAGGAGGAAGGAGCAGAAAATGTAAGACAAAAGAAGACATTTATGTTGTGTATATTTCTAAGTAGCTCTGGAATCACATCAGTTTCCTAGTCTAAAAGTACAATGAAATAATAAGGGCATTAATCTCTCATTTCCTCCCAAGCCTGCAGCTTCCCTATTAGCACATCTTGTAATGGGCTGCTACCAACACTAATCCAATGCGCTGGACGTCTGCCTCTGTATCACGCAGCTGGATAGTCAATTCTGTAGAATACATGCCAGAGCTATTACATTATTACACAATAAGCATTTTTCTTGCTATCCAATTAGGATGTCACCAATTTGCTTACTTTGTGCACGTAAGTTTTACTTTTTTTCTTTGTTTCAATCATTTTTTAATAAAGAATAGGAAAAAGTACAAATCCAGTGCAATACAATAATAGTACACATACCAGCCATAGGGTGAGAACAAAGTGAACAGAAAATATCGTACAAACATCGAACAATAAAAGCATTTTAAACAAGCCAGAAAAACAGACCCCCCTATGTGTTGCTTTGCTATAGAGTGGGCTAAAAAGTCCATTAGGGTGTCATAGGGAGAGGTCCCTCATGGATAAGGGTCAAGTCTTCGCCCACTAAGGCCGGGTCCCACACATGTGTTTTGCAGGGGACCAGCATAGCTGGGACCCTTTGGCGTGTTTAAAAATGCAGACTAATTAGTAGTGGACTCGACCGGGGAAGAAAAGGAGAATAAAGAAAGTAAAAGAAAATAGGAAAAGAGGAAAGAGAGAGAAGAGGAAGGCTCGCAAGGGTAAGTAGTGGATCATGGGTAGGAAAAGGAGGAGGGAGATTGGGAGGATCACCGCTGAGCCTATAGACAGGTAACCTGAATGACCACTCAGTACATAGGTCCCTAGAGTGTCAGACTTATGCGGTCCCAGCCCATTGGCATATAGTAGTCAATCCAAGGAGACCACACCTTTTGAAAGTGTAGCATGGTGTCCATGAGTATAGATCTCAATTTTTCGTTAACCAAGAACCATGACATCTTTAGCTTGACCTGTGTGGAGTGGGAGTAGCACACCACTAGGCTTTCGCTAAAACCATTTTTGCCACCGTGAATAAGTTGATCAACAATCTAAACTGGTTGGTTGTGCAAACTGCAGGTTGTAGATTAAGTAGTGCCTCTCCAGGGCTTTTTGGGAAGGACCGACTTACAAGCGTGTAGGCCATTTGGTACACCAGCGTATTTCGGGACATGTCCACCAAATGTGAAATAAGGTGTCATGGGCATCGCAGAGGCGAAAACACTTGGAACTCTGATCAGGTTTCATTTTTGCTAGTCTTACTGGTACCAAGTACCAACTCAACATCAGCTTCTAGTTTGTCTCAACAGCAGAACTGTTAATACTGCAGTGAGCAGTAGTGTCCCACATCTGCTCCCACTCTTCCTGTCCCAGGTTCGCAGCCAAATCCCCCTCCTATCATGTCACATAAGGTTAAGGCGTTGAAGTGTGCTTGAACACTAAAGTGTCATACAGGGCTGATACGACCGCTTTGGCTAGGGGATTGCTTGCACAGATTTGCTCAAAAGAGGAGAGGGAAGGTTTCAGAGGCAATTTTTTCATCTTGTGCATATAATGTATCTCATCTTGTGTATATAATGGAAAATTTGCAGGAATCTGAACATTTCAGGCAGGAATCTAGAATTTTTCTCTCAATGAATCTGTACTAAAGCTGGCCCGTGGCCCCAGGAATTGCGAAAGTCTATAAAGATTATGTTCCATCCACCACTGAAAGCTCAGTGGAGGTTCATACCCTGATGGGAACAGGGGGTTGCCTACTAAAAATGGCATAGGAGGGTAATTGGTGGCCAGGCTCCCCAGTCGTCCAACCATGTCCAAGTCTGTATTGAGTGTTTAAGAAGCGGATTGGAGACAGCAGGATGTACTGGGGGGGATCCACAACAAATTTTCAACTATCACTGGAGCCACCAGACCTGCTTCAACAGTGACTCAATGAGGGGGATTCAATGGTACATGGTAGGCTGTCAGGGACGCTATCTGAGATGCAGTGTAGTATGATGGGAGGTGAGGTACTGACAAGCCACCCTAACACTGTGGGCGAAACATAGTGTGGTGTGGGATGCGGGGCCTGCTTGAGTTCCAAATGAAGGAGAGCATTCGTTTCTGCAGGACCTTGAGAGTAGTTGTGGGTATATTTACTGGTAAGACCCTAACGTGGTACAACAGCTTAGGTAGCCAAGTCATCTTGAGGGACACTATATGTCCTAGCCAAGAAATCTGGTATGTTTTCCAAGATTCCAGAGATAAGTAGCGGTTATAAACACCCACAGGTAGCGGAGGCGGCAACGTTTTACTTTTTTAATATCAAAAACAAATGCAACCACGTTCAGAAGTTTTTAGTCTAAAGTCAGTCTTAAAAGTACTCAGAATCTTAGGCCAAACCATTTTTCACTTTGGATAGATTTGGGAAATCAAAAAACCTGGTCAGGTGTTTTTTTTATGTTATCCAATTGAATATATATCTTCTTACCTCTTGTCCTGTGGCAAGCTGGATAACCAAAGGAAATCTCTAAAACAAATCCTCTCTTAGGCTGTGTACACACATCTTGGATTTTCATTGCTGGAACCTTTCTTTCATAATTATTCCAGTAACATGATTATGAACAAATGAGTGCTGTACACACAGCACACATTCTGTTCTATAGAGAGGGGAGGGGGGAGAACGAGCGAGTGACACCCTGTTGTGCACTCCTCTCTTGACTTGCATAGCAGACGTTCCCAGTCTTTGTTCAACGATCTGCTGTGAGGTATCTATAAATGACATCAAACGACTGCAGTGCACATGTCAGCCGTTCGTCTTGGATGATGATTATCTATGTACATAGCCTTAGAAACAAGTGAGTCCAACAGAAGATTTGCCCTTACTGGTGATAACGTAAATGTTATCATCTCTTCAGTATTGGCACAGCTAACATTAAAAAACAGAAATGGATTCTAACCCTTCATCATAGCCATACTTAAAGAGAACAAAGTATTACTTGTGGATAGACTTTATTCCAGTCAGTTTAATAATCAGAATTGCAAACATGTCACATATCTCAGTGTAATATATTTATAAGACCGAACAAAAGAATTTCTGTCTACTGCAAGAGGAGAACTTATTTAGTTTGTGTAACAAAAGTTTTCCCTCCCTCTTGTTCTGGGGACACTTCCTAAATTAGGATTTCCCTTTTCTTTTTCAATAATAATAGTCACCAATACAAACAGAGCAGTGAATCTCCCCAATAGGGACATAACAAAAAACTTGACAGAGAACCTAACCTTGTCCTTTTTTATCCGAAACAAAATTGCCTAGAGCTACATTTTAAGTTGTGCATCCTGGTCTGGTGTTTCAGGCACCCTTTCCTTGCCAGCAATAGCTACCTCAGTGTCCCCTACCACAATTACAAAAAGTCAGACAGCAATTGCGTTACATTGCTTACATAGTAGTACTTAATAAAAAATGTTCTTGGATAAGTGAATTCATTACATAAGTAGTGTTACTATTTTTACAGTACGGACAAATATTTTTATTGTCTGCATGTGTTATAAAAATATCACTCAATCTAACTATTTTTTTGTGTGTGGAGCCATTATCCATAGAAAATATGACCGGTTGCCACATAAATGCCCCATGGCAGCTCTCCAGGCTGTCCCAGTCTTCTTCTAAATATAAATAGTTTCTGACTTGAAAGACGATCTGTAGATCGTCTCAGATTTGTAAGAATGATGTATCTATGCAGTTGTAGAGCAACTTCTCGGCGGTAGTGTTCTTAGGAAGCCATGTAAAACAAAAATGCCCACACAATTGGGACAATTCTTGTTTGCTGAAGACGTGACTGCTGATCATCACTGACAGTTTTCTCATGACAAGCTAAAAACTGAAATGGTGTTTAGAGTAGGGAACATTGTGCACTGCTGTTAGAAAGGAGTGTAGGTGGCTTTTAGCACCATACAAATAAATTAATTGCTCAAAAGTAAAGCAAAATGTTTTAGTAAAGAGAAGTAAACAGTAATTGGGATTTTTAAGGCATCCAACAGTCAACAGTAATCATAAAAAACATTTTCTTTATTATTAATAACAGATTTTAAAGTTAACAATGCAAACCACACAAAAGCAGGGGAATCTGCCAATTATAAAGTGTGGTTTCAATCACAAATTTAAGTCAAATTGGCTCCAATATTATAATAACAAAAATCCAGGACGGCTATGTGACCCAAAACTCATGAGACGTCAATGTGTTTCGCAAAACTGGTCTGCTTCCTCTGAAATATAATTAAAAAAGATGGTCTCTATAAAAAAGAATCTAATTATATGTTGTATACACAAACACAAATGAATACAGCAATCAATCAAGGGATCATCTGAATGACTCACAGTTTAGCCATACATATGATGCCTGGGTACGTAGATGCCCTGGACAGCGGCACAAATTGACTAAGGAGAACACCAAAGTTTGCCACAGGACATTTGGTTCTGTGTAGGTATGATATATGAATGACCCAAGTATGTAAGTGTTCATTAGCATACACTTAGATACACTTACACTATCATACATCCACTACTGCAAAAGTTGAGCGCAATTTATTTTTGCTGCTGGTAAATTACATGAGCAGCTGAAAATAACTTATATTCAATACTCTGTTAGATGATTGCCAAAAAGTAGTTAAATGGCTTAGTATAAAAAAATATATAATCATGTGACATTCAACTATATGTACTGTAGGTGAATCTTCCTGTTGCATGCTTTTTACATAACAGGGATTGATTCAACTTCATTTTAGTGTGTGTCACATTCACTGGTTTATAAATATGCCCTTACTTCTTAAATAGTATAACTGAAAAGACATTGTTGAATAGAATACATTAATCATTTAACATGTTAGGCAGTTTATAAAAGGAAAATCATGTTCCAGGGTTTTCGCTGGAATAATCAGCACAAAGGTGGCTTGTGTGGCCTTCACAGAATTCACCAGTTTACATTTCCATATGCAGTGGACTTAATGCTGAGCCCCAGGGTTACATGGACCAAGGGGACATTTCCATGGTAACTTGTATATGGCACCATCTGCCTTGCTTATTGAATTACTAGAACAGACGCTTTTCTGCAACAAGTGGAAGTAATTTTCAGGCATCATGTCATTTTAGCATCTGCTGCAGCTGTTTAACTTAAGCTGCTCAATGCGCAGTATAGATGTGCAGTCTCGTGACCATAAATCTAGTTTCTGCAGATATAAAAGGGGGTTTAATCCTTGCTTTCATTGATGTACTGTTAAGGAATGACAAAGCTTAACAAGTTTTATATAGGTCATGGTTAGGTCTATGAAAATAGGATATGAAATCTTGATTATCACTTGAAAAGGACACCAACCTCTAAGTAATATAAGCCATTCCATATCCAAAGAACAATGCTCAAAACTTTTCAGAGCCCACGTCATTGTACACTAGGTCACATGTTTTGAAAAGATTGTGGGGACAGCCTCCTAAACTTTCAAATGTCAGACCAACAACTATTTGGCATCCAACTTTCAGTTCTTTCTTAAATGTCCAGAAGTTCAAATTGGACCAATATAATCACATTGCTGGATCAACAAAGGTTTAGCATGAAAGAGGAGGCAAGCTAAACCACCACTTTCTTTGATAAAGTCAGAATTTATATAATTAAAACCTTTAGGTATTCAGGTTTCTGAAATGTTCTGTAAAAAACTTGTAAATGTATTGAAGATGGGAAAAGGCGAGTTGGTTTTTTATTCCAAATTAGATGAACAGCCTAAGGTAACAACTGTGCTCCTCAATAGATGCATTACAGTAGTACGTGAGAACTTACACCCAAGGTCAGTCTTACTGACAGGGTTACAAGTTAAAAAGGAACCAATGAAAGCCTTAGAAAGAAAACTAATGAAGGCATTATACCCAAAAAAATGAGTATGCTACAATTTATTTTTTTTTTTTTTTTTTTTGGTTTAGACACACCTTAAGACCTGCTGGTGAGTTCACTTACCCTGCGTATGTCATGAGCAAATATGGCTGCTTACATGCACATATATATTCAAATGGTTTCTATCTATAGTGATTTTTATTATTATCATCAGCTTGCTTGTATTTTTAATAGTGCCGACATATTGCGCAGCTCTGTATAAAGTCAAACCTGTCACTAGCTGACCCTCAGAAGGCCTCACAATCTAATGTCCTTCTTATAGTCATTAACACAGTCTAAGGCCAATAATATGAGGGAAAGCCATTTAACTGAATTGCATGTTTTTAGGATGTGGGAGGTACCCACAGAAACACGGGGGGGAACATACAAACTCTTTGCAGATAATATTCTGGCCAAGATTCGAACCTTGAACTTTAGAGTTGCAAATGTGAGAGTGCTAGCCACTGAGCCAGTCGTATTTTCCAATTTATTGTTGTGAAGGTTTCTAAAAATAAGCATTCACTGATTATCTACACTAAGAGTAATATTTTCAAGTACAGCTGAAAAATATACAGCGAACAATGCTTTTTGCTTCTGGTGGTAATAGGCATGATGTTCATTTCAACTTGCAAGAACAAAATCCAGGATAAAGTTTGAATTAAAACTAAAGGATGATGCACAAATGTCAGCAGTGTCATCGACAATAATTGCACACTTATCACTGCATTTTTGGTGACATTTTGGTGAGCTTATGTCAAAAGCATGTGAGCAGGACCATCAGGTTTTATACTGATTACAACTATAAGGGTGTATAATTGTAAACCATTATGCTCATTGTTAAAATAATAGGCAAAAATATCTAAAGGATAAGTACAAATATTTTTTTTCTATCCTGCACGGTTTGCTGCATCTCTGCCAAATACCTTCCTTGTTTTGGACTCTGCAACCGAGACCTTGTTACTTATCTCATTTTTTTTTTTTTTCTATTTTGTCTGTTGTCTGGTCCACTTTTTCCAAATCTCACTCTGCACACAAAGAACTTGTCCAGAAAGCACTGTTAGCGCTAGCCTCTTATTGCATACATTAAAAAATGCTTGCAAGTGGAATCACTCCAGTCCCCTCATTCAGTCTATAGACTCCATACTAGCAAATGGAAGTGCTGGAACTTCCTTAAGGTTCAACTTAAAGAGAATCACAGAAGTAAAAAAAAATGCTAACAGATGTAAGCTATCCAGTATTGAAGTCACCACTACCATTCTACATGAGCCCAAGCAGATAAAGGACATGAATCTTCAAAATTAAAAACTGAACAGTTTCTACATTCTTTTTTTTTTTTTTTTTTTTTTTACAAAAGTTGACAAAAATCAGTCATTTATTAACACGCTTATTCTCCAACTTGTGTTATAAATAATACACCCACACTATATGGCCTTGCAAAAGGGTAAGCATTTGTCTGTCACTGAGAAAGCCTTTGTGTTAGCAGGTATCAAGATTATGTCCTTCTGTGCGTGGGAGGTATTGCTTATGTATTTGCAGGTAACAGATTGCCTGTGTGGGTGAAAATGATTATATGTTTGCAGGTTGTCAGTTTGTGTAAATACACTGTAGCAAAACACTGATTTAAATATTTAAATGAGAAACTATTAATTCAGTGATTTTTTTTTTACAGTAGTACTATTAAAAGGCTTCATTCAGAAACACACCAGGATATTGGTCCTTTTTTTTTAAAGACACAGGTATTTTTAGCTAAACCTAGAAGAAGAGGTCATTGTAATATAAATATAATATCAAGCACAACTCAACTATAGGATAAATGCCAAACAGTCTCTGAGCCTCCATCATGACCTCCTTCTTTAAAATGCCAGTTCCTGCCTGCCTACATTAGTATATCAGCAGTCTGACAGTTTAGACCTATAGTCCATAAATATTACGTGTGGCCTTCTGGTCATGTCATTTATGTCGCTTTTGGGCCAACAATATGAAGTAAATTGACCACCACAAAACTGTTAACAACAAAAACCCTTTTGTCTATATTATTACAAGGAAAAATCCACCATACACCATCCACCATGGCTTTACATACACTTTAGGCAACAACAGAAAATCACTCTGCCAAAGTCATACAAATATGTGGAAAAAAACTTTTAGTTTTTTTAAGTTTTGAAGGAGTATTGTTTTTGCCCTAAAATGCATTTAGATCTCTTGAAATTGGATCTCTGAGTTGGCTATTGCTGTCCTTTACTGAAAATTGTTGTTGTTCCCAGAGCTCAATCATTTCTGGGGTAGCGACATGGAGCAGGCATCCAACTATTGAAGACACAGAGCAACATCAGCACTTGTTGACTCAAAATGTACTAAAGTCTTTGGATCAAAATAATTGCCAAGCAATGAGTGTTTGCAAATGAAAGCTTCAGCAAATGTAGGCTCCATATTTTTTCACCATATGGATTTTCTTTACGAATTGTTGATATGTGTAATGTTTTCTCAACTGCTGACTTCACATACTCTCCCACACAGGTCATTATTTCCAGAATATTTAGAAAGGTGCCATTTTTATCCTGCGGAGGTGGTTTATTGTGCTGATGGATAAGGAATAATCACATCTGTTCTATAGGATTTCCTTTGATACCAGAACTGTTACATTGTGTTGAGAAGAGCATGCCTGTTAAAAAGGTTGACATGTTGAAAATAATGTAAAAATTATAATAATGTATGTGCATGGCACATAGTAGAAAATTTATTCAGGGTTTTATTGAACCCTAGTTTCAAGGGATTCTGCCCCAGGGCTACCAATACAGTCAATTTAAATCCACTTAGTAGTAACTTAAGTGTTCACCCAGCAGCTACTGCTAATTGCCCGAGTACTGCGAGGCAGATAAAAATCGGTCCAACTTTATGTTTTAATTTCTGGCTGCCAAAGTCAGATCCCTGAGCCAGCAGAACAGAGTAAGAAGAACAGCTGTCTGTCCTGGGACAAAATATGGTGATGGATAATTTCCATAAAATAATTTATGTTAAAAAAGTTTTCTCAGGCTAGAAAGGATCCTGAGAAATTTTTATTTGAAGCAAAGTAGTCATTCCAAAGGTCAGTGGAGAAGATACAGGCAACAATAACACACAAATGTAAGGGAACAAAAGTCCAGGTAACTCTGGAGCAAACTTAAAACAAAAAAGTAGAACTATTATTTTTAAGCAGCATTTTGCAGCCCTGAACACCAATGAAAAGTTATATTTTTACACTGAACAATAATGTAAAAATTGGAGTTAGTTCCAATGCAAAATGAGTATTACCACTAAGTGCCAAAGTAAAATATTGTAATCACTATGCACCTATGTAAAGTTTGTGTTTTCAGTGAATCTGTTATTCATATATTAACTGTACAGTACAGGGTAAAGGTTCCTTATAAGACTGAGGAGGCTGTATTATAACACAACGTACAAATCCATTGAACTACATAACACCTTCAGATTTTCCACAAGGTAAAATGCAGTGAACTGGCAGGGTAAAGGGCCCACTGTAGTGTGGATATGAGGAAACATCACAGTAAATAGAAATGGTTAATGTTGTACCAGATCCATGCTGCAGATTGTGGTCTTTCCTACCTCTCTACAAAGTGCTATTGTGTACAAGTGTTAAACAGTGTCGAATGCACACCAATATCTAAAGGGGAACAATGGGCCGCACTTAAGTCTACAAATCAATCAGTAAAACTAATAGGGGAAGAATCCCTCTTTACCCTGACATTTTATAATATGCGAAATAGCTCTGTCTGCAGGACCTGAAGCTGGGCTTTAATAGATCATCCCAGGCTCTTCATTTATACAGATGCTGGAAAATACAAACAAAATTGTATAAATCAGATTACAATATCTGTGACCAGTTAAAAGTGGAAATATGACAATGGTGAAATTACAATTTACAATAATTATAAAAATAATAATATTAATAGTAATTAAAAATAAATGACAAGAATCCCTAATAGCACATCTTTAATATACCATTCATGCTCTTAAAGCAAATGTGTTTGCTTTATTTAGCTCAGCCTCCATCCCTATATCACTGCATTGTTTTCCCTCTGACTATAAACCTTCCATGTCCCCTACCACTTTTACTGTCCTCCCACATACCCACCAGTGCCTTCTATGAGGAATGCTAGCTTTGCATTAATATACAAACTCCCAAAAAACTTAAGTTAAAAAAAAATTACTTTTGGCTGATAAGAAAAGTGTTAAACGATATACCAGGTCCACCAACTTGCTCTGAATCATTGTAGGACAGTCATGAACAGTCCCCGCTGGGCATTTTCCTCCCACCTATATACTGTATACAAGCATGATAATAACATTCCTCCCACACATCCAAAATCAAGGACAGCCAAATGCTGTTATGTTCTATTCTCTAAAACCAAATTGCTCACAACAGATTGAATCAACCAGTTCATTTCCAACCCTGGTTCTGGAAATAAGCTTGTAGCTTATATTCATTTTTAAAGCCATATATGCTTCACTTCTGAATTTTAAACATTTTATATGAAGGAAATTAACTTGTAAAAATACAAAAGGTAATGTTACAGTGATGTAGTGATAATATGAAGAAAACCTTATTGGAAAATGTCTAATTTTTAGGGCAAAACTAAATCTGCTTATATTTTGCCTTCCCTGGTTAGTCCTTTCGCCCCTCATCAACATGCTAATGAAATAAAACCAGTTTAATTACAGTTTTTTAAGACTTGGACCATCATCTCTGTGTTAGTGTTTCCCTTACAGGCAGATCAAGGCTGTTGTGAGGGCTCAGCAATGGAGCTGCACATAGTTTTCTGAGATTCCTGGAGGAACCCTAGTTGAGAAACACTGCTCTTATATGATAATGAGAAGGGGTGTGTTTGGGATGGTAAGGTTGTAAAAGAATGACACTAAACATTCTGCAGTCCATCTCCATCTGACTTGCTATAGATTCTGGTACATACTGTGAGAGGTTCAGAGTGTTCTCACAGGTCACCTTGACCTTCTCTTCCCAACATTTTGGTGATGATACCACTATACCGATTAAGGAAACTATAAAAATCTATTTTTGGTGAAAAAATGGTTTATTTCTAATGTGTTTAATATTATTTATAGAGAAACATGTGGAGAAAGGGTTTTAGGCAAAGATTAAAAAACAAAATAATGAACTGTATATAAACTGTCTACTTGACAGAAACCCAGTTCTTTTTCTATTTTGGGTCCAATTGTCTCAAATATTGGAACAGAATGTTAAAAATTCCAGCATTTGTGTTCTCAAACTGTACATTCATTTTTTGCATGTATAGAACCATATAAAACCCATAAATACTGAGTGAATAGGCTGTGTTTGCCTCTTTCATCCCATAGTGATTTGAAAGTATTTGCATAGCAAACAAGAGATATTTATGTGCCAGAGGTGGTGGGAATGCCATAGTTAACAAAAATGTCTTCCTCTCCTAGCTTTGTGATGAATCAGACATTGTCAGAGTAGAAAATGTTCTCTTTTTCAGGTAAATTCATTCATATTACTAATATGGAAGGAATTCAGCAGAAATCCTTATATGTACAGCACACAATTGATACATAAATGATGGTGGCAAAGATCTTTGAACAGGGGCAGAATAATTTCAACTGAAACACCTAAATTAGAAAATATCACTTAGCATTACGATTTTTTATATATTAAGGCAAAGTAAAATGTATATGGCTTCACAATATTGTAGAATGTGAGTGATAAATCCGAAAGGTCTTGTGTTGAACTAATCAGAAAGTGCAACATTTTGCTGTATTAATAGTATACAACACTTGTTCAGCAAGACTCCCCAGCTTGTGTTCTAACATATGTTCAGTGTGAAAAGTAACACGTTCACAGCTCGCTCAGAACGACCCGCCTGCTCACACAATATAGACAATTATTCTTCCTTCTTTTTTTACAAAACCTCTTTATTGACAATGCCAAGAGGATCCATCTCATGTGACTTCACTTGCCTTGTTTGTATAATATTTACCCAAAACCTACATAACAGATAACTTGCACCAAATAATGATTATCTTTAAACACAGTGGAAACACTATAGCATACTATACTTCAAATGCAATAGATATCTAAACCTAAAAGGAAATAAAATTGGTTTGGATCAGTTTATAAATTGATGGCGGATCCACGAACACCAAACAATCGTAATACAAGTGAAGGGGGGAGAGCGCAGCAGGGTGCCGCTCCATCGTTCTGCCCCCTCCCCTTTCAATACAACTGAACGGCGCTGTATTTACAGTACTCGTTCATGCATCTTTCTGTCTTTTGTCATTGAAAATGATGGTGAAAGTAGGAGACCCTGAAGGACACACACACACCCTTCAAAAGTTTAGGGTTATGTACAAATATCCTCATTTTTGAAAGAAAACAATTGTCTTGTCTATTAAAATGACATCAAATGGAACTACTATGGTAGCTAGAATTAGCAGTTGATATAGTAATTTTATAAATGTAGAGGGGCCCCATTATATGGAACATCTAGTTTTGAGTTCCAATGGAAAGCTGTGTTCACTAATACCCATTGGTGTAAAAGGTTAATTTCTATTAGACTACTGGTTTTTGTTATACTGGTTTAAACAATCAATAAACAGGCCTTCTTCATACTAGTTGAGAATGTGTTGCATCAGCAAATGTGTTTTCAAGTACTGACTCAAAATGACCAGAAACAAAAAACTTTCTCCTGAAGCTCATCAGTCTATTGAGAAATGAATGCAATTCCATAGAAGAAATTCCCAAGAAACTGAAAATCTCCTACAATGGTGTGTACTACTCTCTTTACAGAGCAGCAGAAACTGGCTCCAATTACAATAAAAAGAACAGTGGAGGACCCCAATGCACAACTATGCAAGAGGATAAATATCTTTAAAAGTGTGTCGTTTGAGAAACAGATGCCTCACAGGTACTCTATTGGAAATGTCATTAAAAGGGACCCACAAAACATCCGTCTCAACATCGATTGTGAAGAGGTGACTCTGGGAAGATGGCCTTTTAGGAAGGATTGTAACGAAAAATCCTTAAGCACACCTACAAACTATGCAAGGACTATGTAGAAAAGAAGAAGACTGCTAGTATTTTGGTGTAGGATGGATGTTCAGCAGAGTTCCTGGATTTCAATCCTATTGAGTTGTTATGAGAACAGTTCGACTGACAAGTATGTAAGAAGTGCCCATCAAGCCAATCCAACTTGTGGAAGGTGCTTCAGGAAGCATGGGGTGAAATCTCATCAGATTACCTCAACAAACTGACATCTAGAATACCCAATGTCTTCTAAGCTTTAATTGATGCACATGGAGGATTCTTTGATTAAAACAAATTTTTATTACTAAACATCAGCATTTATAACTTTCAATTTTGTATTTATTTTGTGCTATTTTCTATTCAATCTCATGTTTTTTATATAAATAATCAAGATTTAGTAGTAGATTTCACAAGCTCGTGGCACACTTTGGTGACAATTGCTTATTACTATACGATAAAATGCCAGACCTGCAGAGACTTACAGGAGAATATTTCTGGACAAACAAGGCACTTCCAGGATTTCCAAGAAAAATAGTGTAAAAGGTCATTGTTGAAGTTTTTTTCTCATTCTGACCTGTTTCAGGGACCAAAAGAAACTTTGAACCTGACTATGATTAAAAGTACTTCCTCTAAAAGAACGAGTTAAAATTATAAAAAAAAAAAGTTTGGCTTTTAGTCCGTTGAGTGGGCTGCCAGGGAAGCAATTGTGCTGGGAATTATTCCTCAATTGGAACAGTAAAGCTCGAGGGAAGCTGTGAATTTTCCTTAGAGGGAACAGCCTTAATGATAAAACACTTTGTACTTTTTCTCTAGCTCTATAAAAAGGCCTAGTCAGCTTCACGTTTACCTTATTTAGGAAGAAATAAAGTTTGCTGAATTTAATCATAGAAACAATGCATTATTTATGGTGCAGATATGTAAAATCCTAAGGCTCCCTCAAATAACATATCCCTTTATGGGTTGAGGAGCAACAAGAAAAATGCATTAGTTGGAGTGAAGTCACATTTCGGAATGGCCATTTGTAAAATGCATGCCTACCTGTGACATGGTGAATTGCAATCAGCATTTATCATAACAAGTCACTTATAATTTTTTGTTTAAAAGCAGATTTTTTTTATTGTTCACCTTCCAGTCACACGGTACTAAAAAAGATAAATTCAGTGAGAGCTACTGAGAGTAAAAAAATATATAGCCATGTTTTTTCCTTGTTTGTGGATATATCATTTGGAAGCAAAAATGTTCTTACATTTGGATTATAATCCCTGTCAGGTTTAATCTTATCTGATGTTTCCATGTAATAGATCAAATGGTCCCTGATCCAAAGATCCAACATTGGTTTCAATGTTCTACAAAGGAGATAACTTTTGTCAGACTATGCAGGTTGGTTAACCATGTGGTAAATTAAAGTACAACTTGATGTAATGTTACTGAAGAAAGAGATAAATGTGCTCCATTCCTCCCTTCCAGAAGTTGCCAAGAAATCCTTGAGCAATGAGCAGTTTTCAATTCTCAGGTCAGTTTCACAGACTCCAATGATCTTTTTGGCTATCTGTAAGGGTGACATTCTTCCCACTGGCCAGCAATGCAAGGGACATTCTTCCTGACCACCACACTTGTATGTTGTGAGTTGTAGATATATAGTAATAATAGAAGATCCAAAATTCTTCAATAAAAACTGGTATGTATCAAAGTTTTTTTTTAATCTGTTTATAGGGACAGCCTTGTTTACTGCTATGCAGTGCTATACAATGTTTACGCTTTAATCTTTCTAACAATGCAAATCTATCATCTGAGTCATCTGACACACTGCAAACAATGCACTCCCTGTGCTGGTAAAATCTTACCTTAAAGCCAAAGAATAGAGTTAGAATAGAAAAGTACCCTTGCAGTAGTGCTACTAATGCACTAAAAAGGTTTAAATAGGACTTTTAGGGCATTCACAAATAAAACAAATATATACAAAAAACAAAGTTTATTATTTCTAGTAAAAAATAAATAGTGTAAGATAAAATTTCTCATAAAGGAAAGGTATGTGGAGCCAATCTATGATAATGGTTATTTTAAATTTTAATTGTGATTGTGTTAATATTTATGTTTATAAACACCATCTTTGATATATATGCCCATCTTATCTGTATTCTACATGTATCAGTGACATTTGATTTTTTTACATTTATATTATTTATTTTATTTTTATTTTATACCTAAATATAAACTGTGATTTTATATACATATTTGTTTCATTTGTGAATGCTTTAAAAGTCCCACTTACACCTGACTTCTTCAACTGCAAAAAGACATTTTACTTACTATATATCTCGCTCCCCTGAAGATAGTTCTTCTTTTCTGATGACACCCTGGGCTTTTGATGACCCCTTGGTGTCTTTATGTACAATGCAGGGTATTGGTCTGACACTGTGGGGAATGTCAGTTTTATACCTGCAGACAAAAAGGGGGGCACATAGAGGAGCAGCCTGTACTGAACTGAGGTATAGGTATAAGGTAATACAAGCATAAAACCCTTGGGTATCCCTACTAAAACTACAAACATACCCATAAATAAAAATGTAATTTGTGGCAGCTTAGCAGATGATAATAGTGATGTCACTAAACTATTATGTGGATTGGGAGTCTGAGAATGCCAGCTACTAACAGTTTTTCATACACATATCCATAACTATGTTTTGTATGAGACATTACGCAAAGCATTTTAGCCCTAATGTGAAAAATTAATGGATTGCAAATTATGGTTGGAAACATTCCATTCTCAATCAAATAAAACTGCCTCAATTTGAGATGTACGCAGCATGAATCAATTCTAAAGAGACAAGTAGGCCTGGACAATTCTCTGCTGCAAAGCGAGTGGAAATATTTAGCAATGAAGTGTTAATAGAACATGAGCCCAGCTCGCTTTCAGGAGAAAAATGCAAGCAGCAGCAGGTTACTTCTTGTAAGTAGGTGAGTGAATGAGTCACAGTTCTGCTCTGTACACTTTGTATTGCTGCCTCAAGAATGCAAACAAAGCTAGTTACATTAATAATAGAAAAAAACTAAAAAAAGTATACTAATCATTCAAACTATATGCATGCCATTTTGTGTACCAGTGAGAGTAATCACCATGTTCCTGATGCCAGGCGATTGCTCTTCAAACACCTGTGTACTGCACAAATACCGTGTTTCCCCGAAAAAAAAAAAAAAAAAAAAAAGGAAAGAAAATATAAAGTAACACAGCATTAACATCTAAGAAATGGTAAACTGTCATTTTTGTTTTTGGGTTTAAATAGAATTTAAAAACGGCAAAAACAGAGTTCCTTTTCAAGTTTGGCTACAAGCACTTAGCATTTGGAAGCCATTTACTAATTAATTAATTTCCTACAGTGTGTAATATGCTGAAATGATACATACACAGTCATGAAGTAAAACATTAGTACTTGTGTGCCCTAGACTAGACAAGAATAAAGAGAAAACACATAAAACTATAGGCAGTCCTTGCAATTTGCACCAAGTGATTATGTAATGGCTGGTTATCGGAAATAAAAGTATACAAATCCTATTAATCCATGGGTGCTTGCTTTTCTTTTCTGTTGTGTGAATTGCTCATCCCTACTGTAACAGTAGTCATGTAAACAAAGTTGTAGGTGCCCAAGCTTGGGATAACCTTTACAAAAAAGTTTTTATTTCTTAAAAGTTTCCCATAAAGCAAGTAAACTGATCTCTACAAAGTAATAAAGAGAACATCCAGCATATTGCTTCTGCAGCTCAGGAGTTGGCACAATATTGTTTTATTTATATGTCACTATAATCATAAAGGATGGTAAACTTTCGTGCAGACGTCAACAGCAGTATCCATGACACGTAACAAAGATGAAGAAAACAATAATTACATAATCATTGTATAGAAACTGCTTCATATTTTGGCATTGACATAAGTTTTATTACATGTGGGCCGGCCTGTTTGAAAGAAATCACTGTTCTATTTGGTGCTATAAATAAAGAAAATATTAAGAATAGTAACAGACTAAGCTTTAGTATTTAAATGGAGTGATTTACTTAACAAACGCTGTTGGAAAGAAATCCACCCACTAAACTGCTGACATTAAAATGCAGCAATCTTTATAAAGTCATGTTCAGCAGTAAAATCTTAAAAATTCCATGATGAAGAACAACTGTGAACAAAATGCAGAGCGCCTATTACACTACGGCAAAGGCCTCTACAGCACATTTCCTGACCGATATAAAGGATGGTACAAGGATGCTTGATTAGATACAGACACTATAACAAAACATCCTCATTTTAAGTATCACCCTTTACTTCACCATCATCATCGTTGACACATAAACAACCCACGCAAAAAACAAACAGTTATAGCATTGCACAACAAACTTTAAAGTAACAGTTTTTTTTTGCTATGTATATAAACCACATGGCATCCTCTGCAGTATACTGAAAAAGCGCATTGGGTATCCTTATTTGGTTGCCTCTTTGCATGCATAAATATTATTCTACATTTTACTGTAAATTCACTGTAGCCTATAGGTCGGAAGCACAAATTGGAATCCCACAACAAATAAGCAGATTTTACAGTATTTTTTTCTTGTTTATATATTAGTATATGCTAGGACATCTGCTGGTGTGTCATTTGCAGCATCACCAGGTTACAAAAAAAAATGACTGTGGCAATGACATCTAAGAAATTTTGAGCTACAGAGAATCAAATTTTTTGTTTTGGATTTTAAATACAATAACTACATTAAACGTTACTTTAAGCCAGAGTTCTCATTTAGGTTTGGCAACTATGACTTGGAAACCATTTACTAATAATTTCCTATAGTGGGTTATATGCTAAAAAGACTAAATGGTGCTGGAAGGTCTAATCTGTACAATGCACACATTAAAAGGAGACATTGGTGACTGAAACAAAAATAAAATACCTAGTATTAAAAAGATCCAGGTTCACTGAAAGCTTGGGAGGTGATTGCAAACAAGGATAAATTGATTTATTTAGTTTTGTGAGTGAAAATGTATTTTATAATTAGTTTATTTAGTACTGATACATGTCATAGCACTTTAAAAAGATTTGTAAAATATCAGTACCAGCTCTGCTGTAATGAACAGTGCAAGACAAACACACATACAAAAGATGGACAAAAATATTTAGGTAAACAGAGACAGATGAATATACTTTAATGCACTATGTCCTGTAACATGCTTTAACTTTGTATTATTCTTGTAGAGAGGGACAAGGCCACAAATAAGGGGAGTAAGTGTATATAGTATAGCATGCTTACTATACGTCTGGCTGTAGGTAAGTATCATGAATAGTAACTCATGAACACATCAGCCAGTTCCTGGGGTAAAATACAAACATGCTCCTATTGTAAAATTACACGTCAATACCAGTGACCATGTGTTCTGTTAATGTAAACTATAGAGAAAAAATTATTTTATTTAGATCAAAAAGATAGAAATTACCATTTTTTGGCTTAAAGAACTGGCCGTAGTATAATATCGGGAAATGACAAATCATATTAACCACCCTCACATTGGAAATAAATATAAATGATGGTAAATGATAATATTTCCTGCTATAAGGTAGATAATACATTTTTGTTGGCATTTCCTCGTTCTGTTTCTTAACAAAGCAAATAAAGCCTGAAAACTTGTTATAGTTTTCTCCTGCTGGACTCACATACAATGACATTAATTAGCTAACACATTGAGGTCATGAAGAACAGAGTTTTATTTGGCTATGGATTTGAAAAGAAGTCAGTGACTAGTATGACCCTTGTTTCCCTAGTGAAACAAACACATGCATAGGAGGCATACAACAAAATAACCTCAGTGTACCTTGAGAGGAGTACAGAGACCAGAGCTAATATACTGTGTGTTCAGATTATCATCTAGCCATTGCCATACACCACCCACTCCTCCAACTTTCTGACATGAAAAAGAGACACACCTTTCAGCACAACATACATAGGAAAAAGACTTTCCCCTATCAATCCCCCAAATTATAAATACCTAACGGTCAATGTATGTAGGCAATGACTGACTTAATCCACAAGTACATTTTTTTCACCACTACTTTGTATTTATTCTGGCTTTTCTGAATAACAAATGCATCAACATAGAGTTTGACAGAAACAAAAGTGAAGTATAAAAATTTTAGTTGTACTTTTTTTTATAGGGATTCATTTTAGACCTTAAAGGGGACTGCTGGGAAGAAAAGAAAAAAAGTTTATTTCAAGAAGAGTAAAAGTTGAGACATATAAATTGCTGTAGAGCACCAATCTACCACACTCATTTCTCCCTAGTAAGCTGACAGGAAACTTACTTATGATTCCAAAACACATTTGCAAGCACTTCAAGGTCTCTCAGATACAGAAAGCCTGCTGTAAAAAAATATGAGGACTAAAGAGGTTTCTCACATCAGTCAACATGACTTCCACCTGTGTTGTGAGTTAATGTGATTGATGATACTGGAAAAGAGAAAGGAAGGAACACAGGGAAGGAGAGAAAATTACAAGTACACCCCCAGTGAATCTGTGAGTGGCTTTCTGGAATATGGCCTAACTACAGTGAAGAAGAGATTTCTAATTAATGTAAAATGAGTGAACATTATGACTTTTAATTAACTTGAACTGTTTGCTGTATGGCTCTAATAAGGTCTATATTACACCGTATAGATATTCAAGTCATAAAATCAGTGCTTTACTGTATTATTGTAGGAAATGTGAAAAAGGAACGATCTTTCATTGGAATGAGTTCCAACTAAATCAGAAAGTTTTTCAAAAATGGCTTGATTGCATTTTAAAAATAAAATATGTGGAAAAGGATGCGTACAACTATATAAAACCTAAAGCCTGAGATTTATCAGACTGCAAAGGATTTTTTCCCCTGGTTTAGCCCTACTCCAGCCAAACTTTGTGACAGAGCATGAGAGATGTCCCCATTTAAGAAATTTACCCTCAATTCCCTCTTACGGTACAGGAAATAAAGTCCATTTCAACAGAAACACAGACAACATTTAAAATCTTACTGAGCAGCCATTCTCTAGTAGTTGGACACACTGAAGAGAATCTAATGATAGGCACAACAAGTGGTATTTCACTTCAGACTCTCCAATGTAAAGTAAGTTGTCTTATGGAAGAAAACTGAGGAAGGATTTCACTGCTTTGATGCATTCAGCTGTATGTATAGCTGTCAGATTGAGCTATAGAGCTTTATGTTTAAAGAGAGTCTGGGAAATATGTGAAAAGAAAATCAGAACTTGGAGTGTTAGAAAAAGAAAACTTGGAGTGTTAGATAATCAATAATAATCAATTATTGATTATCTAACACTCCAAGTTCTTGAATATATAATATACTATAATTTCTCATTGAATGTAACTACAGTATATTAGGACTTCAATTAACCATGTAAAAACTGTACCTAACAACATAAACATATTCATAAAGTTTACAGATATCATAAAAAGTGTACAAGGGCTGTATCGGTCACATATTAAACAGATAGTATAAAATACACTACAAGACTAATGAGTCATTTAAGGCAGTTATCACCTGGAGTTTATTGCACAGAATGAAGAATAGTCTAAGTTAGACAAATCAAATAAATGTGTTTACAGGAACTTCGACCTGTAAGAGAATAAGCTCTGAGCATTGTATAATTTGGAAACAACATGAATCTTTGCCCAATCTATATTTGGACTAACATTTGGCAGCCTATCTAATGCATGAGAGGAAAAGAAGAGACTACTTAACAGATGTTCCAGAATCTGAATACATAGTAACTACTGCCTGGTTACCCTTTATTTCCTTCTCAAATTAAAACATATATTCCTTTAGGCCAACATCATATTGGCATTGTACCCTGAAAAGCCTTGAGGCAGCTTAATTTCTAAATAAGTGTGCTAATTATGAGAGAATGCCTGACTTACTCATCAATGGGAATGACTGTATGTGTGTGTATATAGAACAAAAGAAACAAAATACACCCAAGAGATGCTGGGAACTTACATACTATAACTCTGAACTGAACTATTTTGCCCAAAGTGCAGCTATGACAGCCAGTCATTTGGCAGCCAATCATTTGGTTGTTGGTTTTTCTATGCAGCCCACATTGACAACACAGTCAAGCACGAATAGTGCATAGTTCCGGTTGATATATATATATATATATATATATATATTTATTATATATATATATATATATATATAAAAGCATGGTACAGGACACACCATTTGCACTGTAATAGAGTCCAGCAATGAAAGTCCCCCATTTCCAGAAACTACTGATTGGATCTGTTATACAAGCACAGCACAGGTCACATCTACATATCACAGACTTATATTTTTGCAGTCTTACCCTGGTGAAATGCTTTGCAGCTCTTGTGCTGTGTGTATATGACAGCTGTGTTCAACTTAGAGATTAATGAAAGGCAAAGATTCAGAGATCCAGCATCACCTTGACACACACTACTCCACCCCCATGAACAAAACTTGAAGGAACACCTGTCAGGATAGAAATATGTGGGCTGCTGACTACCATTTAAATGCAAGCTGATTACCTGTCTCAGGCTTAAAGCCTTTCTTTGTCACCAACTTGAAAAAAAACATGTGGCAAGTAAAAACAACATTTGATCTGCATACTTGTTCCAGGCCAGTACTAAAAAAGCATTGAACTGACACTCTACCTATTAACTAGACACAGACTGCAAAAAAAAAAAAAAACACTATTCCAATATCGAAACTTTCATTATGCAACTTTTTTTAAATGCTAAGTGCCTTTTGAAGTGATTTCCTTCAATTTCACTATGCCAACAATCAACAAGATCCATAAATTCAGAATTCTGGATTTCAGAAAAAAAACATTTGGTCAGTCTCCAAACTGAAGTGATAATTTCGCTTCTCTTTAAACATAATTACCACAGGGATAGAGAAATACAAACTACTTTTGGCACAAAGTCCCACAATATTGAGTGAGCATTGACACTGTAGAACACAAAGTGAGTTCCTGTTAGGAACACTGAGTGAAAGAAAAGGTGAAAGGTGATATAAGGAAAAAGAGTCTGCAAAAACAAAATGAATCAGTCAGCACTGTGGCAAGCTTCAATATGCTACATTTCGTTGTCAATCACTTGAAATGTATTTTATGTTTCTGCCTCATTAACAATATTTAGTTAAGCCTAACAAGGGAGTTTTAATTACCTAGAAAGTTAAGAATAAAGAAAACCTTGCAAACTCAAGAAGAACACAACATGCAATATATTGCTGAACTCCAAAAAAGTCTTATTTCTGAGATTTTCATAGAATTGTCTTGTCTCCCAGTGGATGGGAACCTGATCTATTCCCCTCCAAGTTACAGAGCTGTGAAAGAAGTAGCAGCACACCGATGAGCTTATCCCTCTGTCACGCTGCTCTTTTCTCCTATTTGAATGCTTTTTGCTTGCTTAACAAGATCATGGTAGTGAAAGACAATACAGCCACTATACAAGGGGCAGTAAAGAAATTCCACGATACCTGGTTCTACTTGACACCACTCCAAAATTCAGCAGAATATAAACGTCACCTAATCCCCGAGACCTAAACCTCAGATTTTCTGGGTACACGCTACTGCATTTTTTCCACATTTCCTCTTCTATAGATTAATGAAGAACTTGGATTTAGGTATCATGGATAACCTCCTCGATCTTTCAAATCGCTTTCCCAATCTTATACAATATATCACCAAAAATGTTTTACCTTGACACCCCACCAACCCCGCACTTTTGTTATTTTTATGTTATAATTTTTATTTTATAATATTAAAAGAAAAGAATCTTTCTTGCACTGCAATACACCTGACTGGCTCTTTGCTATTTTTCTCCCTCTCCTGACTGAGTTCTGCTGTACAGGGGCGGCAAGTGGCTAATACCAAGGTAATATATTTAAAAATACAATCAAGGATATATTATTAAAAACAGCACTGCATGAATATGTCTTCTATTCCTGCTTGGAAGTGTCTGTCTCTTTGCAATATATGCATAGAATAGGCCAGAATAATACAAGCACCCTGCTGGGCAGATGGGAATACAAAAATTTGATATTCGTGTCATGCAAATCAAATAGAAGAAAAGGAACTAGGTTTTTTCAAGGTCTGGCCTCACTTAAAATGTCTATTATTTTCCCAACATAGAGGTTAAATTGGATTGTGCTTTATACTGTCCTGATTTCAGTTTAGGAAGTGTAAGAACTCAGAAAGTTTATTCTCAATGTACAAGATTGTGAAAACATTTCTATTTCATTGTTTCTGGATAATTGTTAAATGAAGCAGTCACCCAAATTAAAAAAAAAAAAACAGCAAATCACTATTATACAAGGTGCTCTCTTCATTTCCCAATAGCTGGGCCCAGAGCCATTTCTGCATGTAAATGAAGGGGCATTATCTGCTGAGCCAACATTGTCATGTACAGATTGAGAGTGCTCAGCCACACTGCTGCTAAATGCTGGGAAAATGACTGCACTGACAAAACTGAGCCTGCAGGCTGTTTTTTTTTTTATAACAATCAATGCCTTAATTCCCCAAGTAAGATGACAGTTCCTGAAATATTGAGTTTATTATCTTTTGCCAAAATAGTGCATATGAGTTTGGAAGATTAAAAGTAAAGCAATCCTTCAGTATTCTTTGTAATAGTGCAAAGTAATGGGAAGAGGCAAATAATTATATTCTTAGGGGAATCAGAATCAAAAGTACCTTTTAGCTTTCCCTGATGCATTTTCTATCAAAATTAAAATGTGAAATCAGCCCAAATCCAGCATTAGGCCCTGTTGTGACAATGCAATGCACTAACATGTACGTGTACTTTTTTTGTAACACATACTACATGGCACTAAAATATACAATAACTGAGCTGGACATTATAATTTGCATTTTACATTTTATTATTATTACTGAAAACTGGTTTACTGCATAGGGCATCCCTGGGTCTTAACACCCACCTTACTTATTATTATATTCACAAATTGCTGCTAACACTAATTTTATGTGAGCTGTAGATATAATTATAAGTGGGATTTCAGTGAGACCTGAGAATTAAATTTAAGGCTGAACTACAGTAACACATCTACATTGTCTTATCTGTAACTGACATAGCCTTGTCGTCAGCAGCAGGAAATGACTTTGTGGTGATCCATTTTGTCCCAGTGACCTTGTAACTATCTGACACTGACAGCCTCATGTTCCAATGCCAATATGTTTCATTAAAAAAATGTCAAAGCTAAGGAATCCTTCCTTCAAACACTTTATTGAACAATTTGCCAAAGCATCAACATCTTTTCAAATACATCAAAAACATTGTTGCAAAAAGTTATTTGATCATTTAAAACCCAATGAAAATGGTACATTGTGTAATTTTATACAATTAAATATTTTACTGACAGAAACTGACAAAATATGTTCCTTAAGTACATGTCCTTCTTTGGCAAACCAATGTGATAGGTTAGCTCCCCTCACAATGACAATTTCACACATAACTTTTGATTGTACCTCTCAGGCTGCTTACAGATAAGAAAGATTGTTGCCACTGCTGACTGGCTGAGCCAGTGTGACACACTACATTAGAAGGTAACAGAAATGTTGTCAAAGCATAGGGGAAAAAAACAACCTTTTACAGTCAAGAAAATATAAGTTAGATTTGTGAACTATTCCAGAAATGTTATGTCAGAGTTTGCAGTAATCAAGATGGCAGCCCCATCAAACAATTCACTCTGCATCTCTGTCCAGCACAGATAGATAACACGGGACAAAAAAAGGTTATTTATGTATGTAGAAAATGTCAGAGTTTGGATCAAGTGAGGAAAAGGCTAGTTCAGAAACTTTACTCAGTAATACAAACTACAACCAGAAATACCTAACCTATTTCCTACTACCACCTTGCTGCAATGACTCACACAGGTAACTTCCAGGGTTTAGTGTTTTTTGCATGTCAGTTACAATTCAAATTGTGCTGTATTTTCATCCATTTTGCAAATCTTGCATGTTTCAAGTGAACAAGAAAACCCAAAACAAACAGAGCTCTTTATAACCTTTTGCATGGAAGCACCTCCAATATTCACAAGGTGCAGGCAGAGTCCACATAGGAATAAAGGAAATTCTAAGCCAAGCATTTCCCTGCCCTTTCATTTCTACATGTTTAAACATCTTAGAAATCATGAGCCTACTACTGTTGCCAAAAGAGATATTACATTTAAAAAAAATAAGTAAAAAAAATAACAAAAAAACAGTTCTGTCTCCCTTCAGGCAACACAGTGGCTCAGAGGTTAGCACTTTGGTCTTTGCAGTGCTGGGTCCCCAGTTTACATGGGGTACTTCGGTTTCCTCCCACATTCCAAAAACATGCAGTTTGGTATATTAGTAGTTAGGCACTTAGGATTTTTGATTGTTAGCCCCTTTGAGGGACAGCTAGTGACATGACCATGGACTTTGTGAAGCGCTGCATAATATGTCGGCGTTATATGAATACTAGTAATAATAATAATAATATTTGCTCACCTCCTCTCTGGTGCTCTTCCTTACGATATTTTCCTTCTGCAACTATGACTTCAGGCTTCACAACCAATTTCATTTAACCTGAAGATTTAAAACAACCTTTGAGTAAAAGACAGCATATTCATGCTCCAAAGGACAATGAAAACATCAGGAAAGGCAAATACAAAACACAGTATAAAATATAGCTGCATAAAGGCTGTGGTTGGGCTTTAAATGCATATTTGATATAAAATATTAAAAAAGCAACTGCACTGTAAATTCTGCTTCATTTACAGGTGCTACAGCTCTAAAACATTTGCAAGTTCTCTCTTCACCACTGGAATCTTCACCTGCTCTCTGGGTCACAACCATCTTGTTGGGCTGGCCTGGGAAGTCATCAACCCCCAAACTCATCCCAGCACCTGAGGTTCCTCATGGATGGCTTAGTGTGCATTCTTTAGAAACTTGTAAATATACAGGTAAGACTTGTTTATTAAAGGAAAGACATTTAGGTCTATTTTCTATTTGTGGCAAGCAAAGAGACTTTTTAAGATGGTTGCAGTTTATTCACCACTTTTTAACATCACATTTATTTTGGTGCTTTTTTTCCTGTTGATAAAACCAAAATATATATAGTAATATATATATATATATATCTATTCATATTTGTCATGGCAATATAGCAGTAATCATAAAAATAACTGGGGAAAAAGGGTAAACAAAACAGAAACAAAAGTTTTCTGGTCATACATTTCCTGTGGGAAACAGACAAGCACAAAGAAATGATTGTATTACAGCCAATTCCTTGCAATACATTGCAGCAGAACAATTTTATTTCCATTCTACATTTCCTTTAAGCCAGACCTGCTAAAATATGTGCACTAAATGTAAGTAAATTGACACAAGAAGAGAATGAACATGATGCTCATGGTTCTGGTGTGGAAAGTAACAGCGCCTGCCAGGGGACACATCATATGGCCAAAAGAAAAAAAAACACAGGAATCTGGGCATCAGTGGTTTACCCTAGATGAAAATGAATTTATATGGTTGTTGATAATTGCCCCCAAATATTTTGGTAATCAGTTTTCTCAAACTAGTCAATAGCACAAAATAATTTGGTCTAATAAATTACAGAGAATAAATGCTGTTGGATGCTTTGCTCATACAAAGCAGTATTGCAAAAAAATATTTAATATATAAAATTTTTAGTGAAATTTCCCAGTAGTAAATAAACTCCCTAAATAGAAAATGGTATTCTTTTTTTCATCTGAACATCATGAGTAAATTATAGTGTCCCCTGAGGCCAATAATAAAAAAAAATTTTAGTATAAACACAAACAAAACACCATTTTACGCTATGCTTTCCTCCTCTACAAATGTAAAGCATAAAAAGGATCACATTTTATTATTTTTTGTGATGAACAAATTTAATTGGTGGAGCCAAATAAAGGTTTCTCCATAGGTTTCTCTCTCAGAGTAGGGAAAATAGTATTTTGTTTTTAAGAAAATCACCATCTTGAAAGGTGGGGAATAATAAATATCACCAAAAAAGTAGATAACATTCTGTTTGCCGTTTATTAAATAGCTACAATGATACAAACTGAATGGCACTAGCACACGCTCCTAAATGTTCCATTATACACCAGCCATGTATAAGATAACAACGAAGCAGCTGAGAAAGCCAAACACAAGCAAAATAACCGTAAACAGCAAAAACAGCCTTCTCCAGAAGACAAGTTAACCTCTGCCTAAAAAAGGGAGATCTACAGTAAATGAAACATCATCTCATGCAATTAAAAGATACAGGACTGTCAGTAGTGTTGATTAAAATGAAACCTGGAAGATCAGACTATGAGGGACTCGGTCTGACTTAATTTCACTTACTGGCAGAGATTTGTACACACTGCATTAGTGATTTAATTTCATATGGTTCCATTTAATTTGGATAGTACCTGGCGGATAGTAACAGTTCCCATTAAGTGTTCAAACAAATGAGTGTCAGCCAAGGCACCAGAATAAAAAACATTACATATGAACAATGTGTCTATGTAAATCAAACTCAGTTCATCTGTGGAGCAGACACAAGTATAGCTGGGAACAGAATGGGCAACAGAAACATTAATCCATCTTCCACCAGCCTAACAATAGCATGGCTCACAATGGTTCATTTCCCAGGAATCCATTTTTCCAGCATAGTTTCCCAAAGGAGTTATATTTTACATTAAGCATGACACATTTATTGAAACAATGACCTTTAATAGACAAACCGTTGTGTTTTTATTATGTCCACTGCACCACTTGATTAAATCTTAAGTAATAAAGGGGGTTTTTTAAAAAAAATAAAAAAAAGAGTTATTTTTTTTTAACATGTAAATGTAATAATTTACTTGCATGTATTATTTCTGCTTAAGTAGTCACAATCTTAAGTAGAATTTTACTTTCCTAAAAGCTAAAACTTGCTTCCAATATTTTGGGAAAGGCGAAAAAGGGTTTGAGCAGCAACCTAAAAGAAAGGAAAGCACAGCCTGTCTATGGCATGTCCTATAACAATAACCCGTTACCGTGCCTGCTAAGGACAAAGTACATGTTTGCTTTAAAGTAAAGCTGACATAGCAAAAGTATGTATAAACTAACACATTCATGAAATAAACACCATAAGATGCAGCCACAATCCCTCAGACTCCCAGTACCGCCAGAAGCAACCTGACCTCAGCATGCAGAAAAATGAAGTCTATAGGTTGGGAAAGCCTCTCTACATCTAACAATTAGTGAATGGAGAGTGAATTTACTGTACACATGGAATTGTACTGGCAAATGCTTTTGCAATTGTGTATTGTTTTATGATACTTTTCTTAAGACCCGCACAATGCAAACATTCCTGTAATTCATTAAATGAAAAAAAAAAGTCTGAGTAAAAGTCACAGAGCTTCTTGTAAACAACGCTACCCTCTATCATTTTCACTTTATTTCAAGTACATTCTTTTTTGCCCCCTTACTCCTCTATTGTTGCCCCCTGGGCTAATCACCCAGCTTGGCTCCCACACATTTATTCCTATGACTTTCCCACTTTCATTGTTTAAAAATATACCTTTTTAATGGATGACCCTAGCAATCCTCCCTCAATCCTCCACCTTTCTTTGGATTACCATAGAACATAAACAGCCCCCCACACTTTGGCCCTGATTTATTAAAGTTCTCCAAGGCTGGAGAGAATACACTTTCATCAGTGAGGCTGGGTGATAAAACAAACCTGGAATGGATCTGGTCCGGGATCCCTATTTAATGCACAGCACTGCGTAATATGTTGGCGCTATATAAATCCTGTTTATTAATAATAATAATATTAATAATAAAAACATTTGCTTTCACAAAGCTGACTTTTAGAAAATCCATTCCAGGTTTGCTGGTTTACGCAGCTTCACTGAGGAAAGTGTATTCTCTCAGCCTTGGGGAACCTTAATAAATCAGGACCATTGCCTCAACCACAGCCACAACCTATTCTCAAACTGCCTCACTTCACTGCCCAGTTTCTAAAATCACATCTCCAGATGAAGGTGCCACTCAATATAACTGCACTCTATCTTTGGTTTTGGACAAAGTTGTCCCTGGCACTTTCTGCCCTCCCCATCCTGCTAACCCCCAGCAATGGCACAACAATCACACTTGATGAATGGCTTTTTGATAAAAAGGTTGTTCATATACCTTGCTGTTTTCTACTGAACATATGTTCATTGAACTATAAACAGCAGGCCTTGCAGCCATGTTCTGAGCAGAAAAGTGAACTTCAAACAAAAAATGCAAACACGGGTGCTGCCAGACAATATACTTCAAAAAAGTAAATCAACAGCACGGACATGTTACGGGATGCATTTACAGATTTAGTATAATCCTCTTATTTTTTTATTCGTCCAAGTATTAATAAAGAGCACCTTAACCTCCCTAGCGGTTCATTTTTTTCTGGTTTTATATGTCTAAAAGCGGTACACTGTTTTTCATAAAAATTTATTTTACAGTATAATATAATAGTATGAGTATAATAAAGTTTGAAACACAAAATCATTTAAAAACAATAAATTTAAAAAAAAATAAAAAAATCTATATATTAAAAAAAAAAATGTATTTAAAAAAAAAAAATACATATTATACTCAAAGTATTATACATACTGTAAAATAAATGTTCTTGAAAACAATGTACTGCTTTTACACACAAAAATCCAATGTATTGCATTCAATACAGTTATTGTGTATTGAATGCAATACAAATGGTTTTTGAATTTCCCGCCCCGCCCGCCCAGGACGTACACACACATCGACGTCACTGGGAACTCCCCCGGTGACTCATCAGAGCAGAAGCAGGAAGAAGACGAATAACGCGTCACTGGACAGCGCGGAACCCTGGCGGATCAGGTAAGCGCTCTATTTACTAACCTTCCCTATGTGTTTCAACCCCGAGAGTGGCTCGAGGTTACCACTTGTAGCAACTTTTTTCTACCCTGAGTCACTCTCGAGGTTACCGCTAGGGAGGTTAAACCTTAAAGCACACTTTTGTCAGATTACCTGACCCCCCTCCTCCTCTCTTCACATTAAATGTTAACGCTGTGAGGAGAGCAGTACTACAGAGAAACAAATAACTCAAATAGTTCTAGTGTAGTATAGTTTAGAGTAGTGTTGTGTATGACAATATATGCTGTTGGATTTAGGACAACTCAAACACCTTTTTTTTACCTTCTGATGACACATTTTTTTCCCAACCTAGGTGTTTACATTTTCATTAGGGACAAGCTTTTAAAAGTTTTTGTAATGTATAAATTGTGACTTGGTTAAAAATGTTTGAACTGCAGGATATCATGCCACCTAATGCCTATATGAACTAGACATTATTTAACAAACAATAGAAAATAGAGAAACTTAGAAAAGTAAAACTTTGATTTGTTATGATATTGATATGATTTTTAACCCCCCTAGCGTTCCAATTCTGTCCGTATTTTCATGCAAAAAGCATTACATTGTTTTAAAATTTATTTATTTTACATTGTAGGCTTTTAATTCTTAAGCAGTATAACTCACCAAAATATGTGCAATATTTATTACATTTAATAAAAAACTATATATATAAAAAAAAACACAACAATCTGTTAAAAAAAGGGTGCAAAAAATAGTGAAACCTGTAATATAACTGTACAGCAGCATGTTATATATATTTTTAAAGATTTCTTTGTATTGGACTCAATATTGGTATTTTGTATTGAACAAAATATTATTTAATTATAATTATATATATAGTATTCAAAGGTTTCTTTGTATTGGGACTCAGTACAGCTATTTTGTTTTGAATCCAATACAAAATGAAATGAATTGCCGGCCACTCGTCCCGCCCGCACCGATCCATGCACCGACGTCACCGGGAAACCCTGGATATCGTCTCTGTATTCAGTGGCTGAGGACAAAAGAAAAAAGACGTGTCGGGAGGAGCTGCGGGGACCAGCAGGACGCTGGGGGACGACAACGGAACAAGGTAAGTGGGTTTGTTACTTATGTTTTGTGTACTTTTGAATTTGGCACCGGCCCAACACCGGTGTACCCCCGCCAGCTTTTGTGTCCAGCGTATTTCCGCCGCAGCCTGATGACATTG
The DNA here is from genome assembly GCF_032062135.1 of Pyxicephalus adspersus. Lineage (NCBI taxonomy): Eukaryota > Metazoa > Chordata > Amphibia > Anura > Pyxicephalidae > Pyxicephalus > Pyxicephalus adspersus. The sequence goes on along the minus strand of NC_092858.1, from coordinate 42,810,271 downwards.
TCATCAGGGGACGGAAACCGATGGACGTGGCTGCTGGAACTGGTGCTTTTCTGGAGGGACCCATGCACCTGACTGGAGATAAAGCCGAGGGTGACTTTTTCAGCACATTTTGGGTGCTAAAAAAGTCAGCTTATACTCCAGTATATACAGTACCTTAAAAGGTAGACCACTGAAAAACAGGAAGAATTCCCTGTGTCAACATATTATGTAGCATTGTACAATAAATAGGGGTTGCAAATGACAGACAAACAGTGAGACAGGAGGAGAGCCCCCTGCCCAGAAAAGCTTACAATCTAAGAGGTGGTAAGGGGTGGGGGATGTAGCAGACAATAGGAGGGGGTTGGGATGGTGACTGAGCAGTAAGAGGTTTTAGGAGTAGTAATAAATACCAGTTTCCTAATGAATGAGCCATGCTCTGGTCCTTGTTGAAGTAATTCTACCAATATTTCTGGTAAAGTCTGTTAGGGATCCAGATTCTCATTTCCCACAACTGAATACAAAAGTCTGTCAAGACCTGAAGTGCAACTTGGAATCAGAGATTCATAACATGGTGAAGTATACATATTTTTTTGTGCAGACTGCCTACATTTCTTGTAAAGGACTAGCCAATCACCTGTCAGTAAGGTTTTGGATATTCTCCCTAGCTTTTTTTAGAAAAAACTTAAGATATGGGCACCATAGAATGGGTGAAATTTTTAGCCTGAAGTACAACCCAACACCTCTATCCGACAGCCTTATCAAGCACCAAATCCAGCTACCAGGTGATCCACAAGCTACAAAAAGTAAACAAAGATATCTTTTATCTTCCTCAAGCCAATTTTTCCTTTATTTGTGTTTCACATGATCATTATCCCTGGCAGTCTACAGCGGAAGAATGTCTTAGAAGTGAAAATGGCACCTAACTCATATTGGCAACTATGAGAGCAAAAACAGACAAATAATTTATTCAACACAGGACTCACGAAGTGGCTGTGGCAGAGTCCAAGGCAACTAATATCTCTAAATTTAAACTTCCATGAGCTCACATGAGTTTATTAGTAGATTATGTAAATCATTACCTAGTATGATCCACTAATTGTAGTCTCCTCTTAGGCATCTGCTGGAGATACTAAGCATGGTAACAAAAATCCCACCTCCTGAACATAAGTAGTAAAAGATTGGAGAGCAAGACTGCTGAAAAACATCTCAAGAGTCCCATCACACGAAAAGGCAGAATTAAGGCATATGCTGAATAAAAATGTTTTAGCCATATAATGTTTCTTTCCTTGGTAACTATAAAAATGTCTAAATATATGGGAAATTATGGCTTACATTTCCCCCAAAATCCAATGACCTGCACATGGTTGTCTAAAGAATGACCATAATGGTTTAATCCATTTATTAACAACAACAAAAAAAGAGCTTGGATGGGTAATCAGGACAACTAACATAAAACATTTTTATTAGCTTTTGATCACAGTTGATTTTGGCCCTCTAGAATTTGGCTTTTCGCATAAACCATGTGCTAACATGGCATAATGACAACTTCTTCAATTGGCTAAAAAAAGCGTCTTACAAATCCCAACCTGATTGCAATATTATTGAATACATTTTGATGGTTGTTAGATAAAAAAAATCCTCTATTTCATGTGTTTTAGTTTTCATAAATGTTACCTAAAATGAAAGTGGTGGCAATACTAGATAGTTGAATCTTCAAACTACAAATGGAAAGACTGCTATGGAAGGGTTTTAGGCAATGTCAGATAATCTTAAAAAATATCACTGCTTTCTATAACAAATACTCCAAAATACTCCTCCATCAAAAGGTCACTTCTGTTAACAAGTACCACAATGATAAGACTGAGAGTAAGGAAAGAATATGGAGGATACTAATTCTGACCTCATCTTTTGAACATATACATTGCATTGCTGTCATATTGTTCAGTACTTTCTAAAGCACAGACATAGAATACAAAGTCAGATTATGCATTCTGAGTTCTAAAGATCTCCAACATTTCCACATTTAACGCATGTATTCAATATATGTAACTATTGTACCAAAACCCCACAGTTTATTAAAGCAACCTAACCTTACCCCCCAAATGTCATCTACAAAATCTACAATGACCCTGATACATAAGGCCTATGATAATCTTCATTAATGCCACTCTCTCCATTGAAGGGAATTTTCAGTGAAGTATACCCTTCAGGAAATAATACTGTCAGTTACTAATATATACAAACCACTGCTAACTCTAATAAGAATTGAGAAAATTAAATTAAATACAGCACTTCAAACTACTGAACACTAGATAAACAAAACTGTAGCTTTATAGTAGTGTAAAATATTGCCATTTAGGAAACTTTAGTAAGAGTGGAAGATACTTTCAGTAACAAAGTCGCTTTAACTAGGTATAACCTAGGTGAAAATTTTAGCGCTTTATTGTCACTTCATCCTCTAAATCTGAAACATTTCCAGCCGACTGACATGTAAGGGCAGATTGACACCTGCATCTATTGTGCGATTGCTAGCCCCTCAAACACAAACACATGGCAGCGTGGGTCCTAATAGTACCACGTCTGCACATATGAAATCTGGCAGCAGTGGGAGGTATTAATACCATTCATTTCCACCCCTATTCATTTGCTATGGGGCTGCTGAGGCTGTAGCATTTTCCCATGAGGCAGCGTTTCCTGGTGTAAGGACGCTCACACAACCTCAACAAATGTGTATTCAACATAAAAAATGTCTGTGTTTCAGGGTATACACAGCACTGTTCATTTCTAAGAGGTGGGGGGTCAAGGGAGAGGCACCCTGCTGTGTCCTCCTTCGTACCAAAGTATAGTGGTCATCTCCCACTTGGTTGTTCATTATTCTGCCAGGGTGAGTTGGTGAACAGTGTCAGTGGACAGCTGTACACACTTCAGATTTTTGCTTGTGTCTACATAGCCTAATGAAGGCCACAAGCAAATCAAACCAACTGCTCCATCAAACAATTGTTTCAATACTCCAATAAAATATAGCAATGACTAATAATAATAATAACTAATTAATTAGGATGAAAAAGATTCGATAGATTGAATACTTCTGACTGTTTTCAGTCCTAGTAATTGGTGCATGAAGCAAATAATTGGCTCTAATATCCTAAAGTCCTAAAACAAATACATTAGTTTTTGTTTTGTTTTTTTTACTTTTTCAAATAAACCTTTGACATAAAAAAGTGATTAGATTAAAGCAGATAGTTTTATCATTAGTGTAGGGTTTGTTGTGGCCAACAGGAAATCATTACAGTTTGGATAGTAAAAAAATATGTTTATGCAAAAAAAGTGATTCACACTTCTGGTTCCAACTAAGGTCTGCAGTAAACCAGACACCGTTATGATCAGCCTCAATCATTAACCATATGAATCAGTTCAATAGCTCAGACAGCTAATGCAGCTAGTGAGACTTTCAATAGAACTTATTCCAAAATAAACAGATATAGCATATTAAGCTGCGTACACACTTGCAATTTTTGTCGTTGGAAAGGATCTTTCACCATCCCTTCCAACGACAAGGGACTGCACGATGCATGAACGGTGCTGTACATACAACACCGTTCATGCTCTATAGAGAGGGGAGGGGGAGAGCGACGGAGCGGCACCCTGCTGCGCGCTCTCCCCCATCCCTTTCATTAGGATCGGTTGTCGTCCATCGTCCGTGGATCCGGCAGGTCGGTCGTTCGGACGATGGACGACACCGACTGTACACACGGCAGATTTTCGCCCGATATTTGGCCGATTATCGGGCGATAAAAATCTGCCGTGTGTACGTAGCTTTACTGTGACTATAAGAGAAATATTCTTGATATACTTTTAACATTTCAATCTTTAACAGAACACATCTGGCCTGATTTATTAAAGCTCTCCAAGCCTGGAGAGTATACACGTTTAAATTATTTGCTATTTGCTAGAAAACGTTTTGAATCCTAGACCAGAACCATTCCAGGTTTGCTGGATCACCAAGCTTCACTGATGAAAGTATATTTCAGGCCCACTGAAAGAAGACACTTAAAGCGGAACTAAACAAAAAATAAACAAATTACATTATCTTGCACAGATCCCTCCGTAGCATTTCCCGGATTGGGTCCTGCGCTGACCTGTAATCTGCCTTCATCCTGCGGCAGCAATATAGACAGAATGGGAGGGGCTTCACTCACTCAATAAAAAAAAAACAATTTTTATTTTACATAAAAGGGTTGCTACCCTTATGTAAAGTAAAAATTTTGGTGATAGGTCCCCTTTAAATAGACAACAATATGGCCAAAAAGGTTCCATGTTTCTGCACAATTATAAAAGCACTTAAAATCCATCTTTTCATACTTGCCTACCATCTTCGTCTCCTAAAACCCTCACTACTCACTCACCATCTCAAATCCCCCCCTCCTGTTGTGTGCTTCTCCCCCTCCTGCTAGATTGTAAGCTCTTCTGGGCAGGGTCCTCTCCTCCTCCCGTGTCACTGTCTGTATCTGTCTGTCATCTGCAAGCCCTGTGTAATATGGTGGCTATATAAATACTGTTATTAATAATAATAATCATAAATAATATTATTGTTTCAGCAAAGTATAGTGTTGTAAGTTATATACAATATACACTCCACTAAATTAATTATGGGCATTCTCCAACCAGACCAAAATAAAACATCTGCTTATTCTAGCCTGGCTCCTTTCCTCTTCCTAAAACACCTACTAAATGTAGGTGGAAAACATAGTTCCAAAGGAAAATATATCTACCTTACCCCCATCTTCCTCATCACTAGGTGTGAGCTCACCATCATTGAATCCTTTGAAACGCTGAGCAGGAAGATGCCCCAAACCATTACAAGAGTCTTCGCATGAGATTCTGGCTGCTTTGCATTCCACAGGATTCTACTCAGAAGTGTGGTGACAACATCCTCACCTAGGCTCTGGGGGCAGAACACATTTTTGTTCTTGGGTTTCATTAACCTTTAAGTCATGTGTTTTGAGTACAAAATGCTGACTGAGCATTCAAGTTATGTTCATTATACAACCTATAGTGTACAAACTTGAATTTATGTAGGTAATTACAACTCAAAGGAAGAGGTTGGAATGAAATAATGGAAAATACTTACATTAGCTGTGCTATTTTTTAACATGATTTTAGCAATAAACACAGTATTATCCAATAAATTAAGCTCCTGGTATTAAATATTGCTGATAATATTACATGTAGCTTGTATTGTTTATATTTATCGGATGACAGATGTTCTCCCTATTTGTTTTATTAGATAACGTTACTAATACTTGGAGGCTGTGCTATTCAACCTGGAGCAACAACTTATCCATGTTTTATCTATTTCAGCTATTAAAAGCAGAATGGTAATTGCAGTTGCTTTGGAAAATAGTTTATATTATTATAAACACACATCATACATATAAAATTTGCTAGAAGTTCCTTTAATATGATAAGCAAGTACTGTAAAAGTATACATACTGTAAAAGTACCTATACTATTGAATGTTTAAATCCTGAACTAATTGTGAAAAGCATTAGGAATCAAAGTAGACCAATGCTTAAAATAAGATTTTTTACTACCCTGTCCACCCCTCCCTTAAAAGGTCCCAGTTCCTAAATTTGAGAAAATAAATTAAACTGACAATGTTAAAGAAGTTTGTTAATACTGTACTTGCTTGTGACAAACACTGTCTTGATCCTGATAAATCAACAGGGGAACCAACTCTTTTGGGAATCTAAGTCTTCCTGGTTCGTGCCGCTATTGCTGGTTCTTCCTGCTGACTGACAGTAGCCAGGTATATACAAAGCTAAATCTTCTTTTTAGATTTGACCACAGTAAGAAATACCCTTCATATTTTTAAGTACTGTCTTAGTGATATTGGGGAGATTTTCAGTAATTTACTATCTCATAAAAACAATAGGAAGAAACAAAGACAATTCTACAAAGTGAAGAGAAATCCCACAAATACAGCTGTCACCAAAGAATGTATGGGTATGTTTTACATGGTGCCGCCCTGTACTTTGACTCCTATTTTTATTATCATATGAAATAACAAAGCTTTGCCGAAATGAAAAACCACACATTTCATTTCTTCTGAGCTAATTTGTTCAGGAGACCACACAAGAGGCTACAATTCCCACAGGAGAGGCTTGGAACAACATTGTCTGACCTAATGGGTCTCCGTTTCTGCTGTGACATTAGGATGGTAGGGTCAGAATTTGGTTTCCTCAATAAAAAGATATGGATCCACCTGCCTTGTATCAACAGTTTGGGCTAGTGATGGTGGCATGGTGTGGAGGATATTTCCATGCACAATTTAGGCCTCCTAATACCAATCAGGCATTGCCTAAATGTCACAATCTTCCTTAGTATTACCAATGTCCATATCCACCTCTTTATGAAGACAGTGTACCCATCCTCTGATGACTACTTCCAGCAAGAAAATGTCACAAAGCTCAAATCATCTCAAATTGTTTTTTTTTTTTTTAACATGACAATGAATTCATTGCAAACAGCCTCCACAGTCACCAGATCTCAATCCAATACAGCACCCTTGGTAGGTGTGGAATGGGAGATATGCATCAAAGATGTACAGCTGACAAATCTGCAGAATCTCCATGATGCCATCATGTGAATATGGACCAAAACCCCTGAGGAAAGTTCCTGGCATCTTTCTGAATCCATGCCATGCAGAATTATGGCAGTTCTAAAAGCAAAAAGAGGCTCCAACCCAGAACTAGCAATGTGTAGAAAAATGAAATGACCGGTAAGTGTATATAACAGATTACATTTTTAAAAGCAGAACGTGAGAATAACTCGGTCCCTTGCAGATTATATAAAGCTCTCCAAGTTCCTGGGAGTTCCCCCCAATCCTTAGGACTACCAAGGTTGCAAGGTAATGGCCATAGCCGAATTCTCCATATATTTCATCTAATGTAATTATTAGGTGTCTATACGTCTCTATGCAATAAAGGTAGATTATAGTTGGCAGGAGGGTGCTGCACATAGCTTCCTGCAAACATCACCAAGCCCTGCTTCTCTACTTCTTTCAAGAACTCACAGTTCTGATGAAAGCAGTGGGCTGCACCTTGGGAATATATATTTACACTTTTAAATGGCTTTGATGGATGCCAACCAGGAGAACAGGTATTCCTAGACAAACTGCATTTTCATGCTGACTGCCCCAGGTAATGCCTACATGTGATTGCGAGCCTTCTCAAGGGACAGCTAGTGACATAACTATGGACAGCGCCGCATAATATGTGGGCACTTTATAAATAATGTGTAATAATAATAATGTAATGTTAGCCCTCTATGATAAAATGATTTGAAATCCAATGAGAGAAAGTGTAGGGTGAGGGACAATAGGGCAATTGGATGAAAAGGGCTAAATGATGCTGGGTATTCTTTCTGACCAGCTGCAGCTTTAAGTGCACACTTTGAAAAGCTTAGTGTGTGCAGTGAAATCAAAGAAAGAAATGTCAGTACATGCAAGGAGCCTGTACAAATGTACAAGATGAAAGGCAAGGCTGGAAATCAGCTTTTATATCTCACTGGAATGCAGCTTAAAACATCCTAGAGCCTCCCGGGAATATAACAAATCTACAAGACAACCATCTTGCAATCAAAACTCTCCAGTCTACTAAACGATTTCTGATTGTATCACAGCCTACAGACACCCCAGAGAGGGAGAGAGAAAAACTTTCATCAGCATTTTCAGATTAATAACACACAAGCATTGGATGAATTACTTTCTGAAGAGGTTATGCAATTTAAATCTAGCCCTGCAATGTGATTGTCAAGTGATCTCGTGTACTGATGGAAATAATACAGAACAACTGCATGCACACTGACATGACTGAACACACATTTTATCATTCCGCAACTCCTGGAAAAAAGACATTCTCCAATTAGCAAGATGATTCTGGGAACTAAATAGCCTAATGCAACAAAAGCTTGTGATTGTGATTTCACACAAAACAAGAAAGAGGTTTGGTATATTCTGTATTATAAAGGGATTTCTATCAGATTTAGGTTTCATGTATATCATTACAACAAGCTGGTTTATGGTGCATATTAGGAATAAATAGTGCAGCACAGATTTGTCTTTCTGATCCTGCAGTCCTCTTTATTTGTTTTGAGCCCCCATCCAGCGCTGTGTAACTGGGGCGAATGTGGATGAATGTGCTGCTGCATCCAGTACTGCCGGCACAGTGTGAGGAAGCATTACATCATCTGATATTTGTGATTTCAACATCTTGATAATTGGTACCAACAACCACAGTCCATTAAAAGCCAGTCAGCCGGGGTGGAAATGTTTTTATGGATTTTTGTATTACAAGTTTTGTCCCATGACAAAGGAAAATCAGCTTCAGCCAATCTGCACAACAGGCGCTACTGAGTCTATGTGTTTGTGATGCATGACATTCCATTTACTGTAAATAAAGAAACTTATAAACACTTTAAACCCAACTATGGCACAACAAACAGGTTGTTCAGAGATCTGCACTACTACTGGTGGTAAGGTATGTATTTATTACAGCTGATACAGCTTTTGTCCTAGCCTCATCAAAACCATAACTGGGTCTCTGTTCTTCTTTATGCAATGCAGGCAGAACATGGTTGGTGTGTTTGGATGATGAAGATGATGTCTATTGCCCAGTTATGTTTTGCATGACTTACACATCCTGTGTAACATCCATTATCTGTAGGGGGTAACATTTAGTGGGTTTTGCTGATCTTCTGCCCCTAGGAATCCCCCACCATTGCGATTATTTTATCTTTTATTATAAAACTCCAACATAAGCGTTGACAGAGCTCCCCTAATACCAAGGAGACATCGCCCTGATACCCTACTGCCATCACTCAACATGGCTCCCACCAGGGCAGAAGGGAGCTGTACTTCACAGGACATCTCTACATCAGTGGTTGGTGACATTGTGGCTGCCCTCCCACACAACACAAAGAAAAAGCATTGCAGGAGGAAATATTTAGAAGCCAAATGTCTATCCTGTTCTGAATTTATTTCTGTAAAATTGAACATATTTACTAACCTACAACAGACAATAAACACAACATTGTTGTCATATAGAAATCAGCAAAGGACAACAAAGCTAACCATTTAATTCTATAGCACGGCATGCAATCAGCTAATTAAAGCTGACACGGTGCACGGTGTTCTCGGCTCATTTTACCCAAGGCTGTGCTTAGTGCAATGGACTTTCACCATATTGATGTGTGTACATTGCAATACAACAATTATCTCCATATGTGCCCAAAGTACAGCGCTACATAATATGTCAGTGCTATATAAATACAGTTTAATAATTGTTATAATGTGTGCCCCACTGCACTGCACCTACCTTAAGACACAATACTACACCACACACACCACAATACTAACCACATATACACTCCACCTAGCTGGAGACACAATGCTTTAAATATTTGTCACACACACAAGCAACACTTACCTGAAGACACAATGCTGGTCACATAGACATGCCTTACATACACACTGCCTACCTCAAGACACAATACTTTTAACATAATGCTTGTCAAATGTATACTTCACTTCCCTGCAGATATAATACTGCGCACAATATACAGTACACTTACCTGAGCACACAATACTGACATTTATCATACACACACTCCACACACAATACTTGTCAGACATACCTTGCACAATACTAACCCCACCTACCTGCAGACACAACCAATATTACAAATACTGTGCACTTACCTGCAGACACAGTTGTCACACACACAAAATACCAGTCACACACACATTACTGGTCACACACACACAATAGTGGTCACACACACACAATACTGGTCACACACACAATAATGGTCACACACACACAATACTGGTCACACACACACAATAGTGGTCACACACACACACAATAGTGGTCACACACACAATACTGGTCACACAGACACACACACACACACACAATACTGGTCACACACACAATAGTGGTCACACACACACAATACTGGTCACACACACACACACACACAATACTGGTCACACACACACACACAATAGTGGTCACACACACACAATAGTGGTCACACACACACACAATAGTGGTCACACACACAATACTGGTCACACAGACACACACAATACTGGTCACACACACACAATACTGGTCACACACACAATAGTGGTCACACACACACAATACTGGTCACACACACACAATACTGGTCACACACACAACACACACACAATACTGGTCACACACACACAATACTGGTCACACACACACACACAATAGTGGTCACACACACAATACTGGTCACACAGACACACAATACTGATCACACACACACAATAGTGGTCACACACTCCTGTCACACCTGGCCGTACCTGTGTGTTGCTGTGTCCCGGGCTGTGTGTCTTCTGTCTCCTCACACACAGGATGTGACAAGACACAACAGATGAAAGCAGCCCAAACACGAGCAGAAAGAAGGGGCGGCGAATGAAAAGTATTAATGCAGAGAAAAGTCAGCCGAGGCAGGAAGTGAAACTTCAGCGCAGTGACAATAGCGGCGGCGCAGTGCTTAGTGAGGAGATTAGCAGGTTTGAGTCAGAGAGCTGGAGGAGCTCCAGTCACACCCTCCCCCCCCCCCCCCTAATATGTATGGGGCACTCCCTGCCCCCGGGGAGCTTTGTACCCCCATGATGGATGGGGAACCTCCTGCAGGCTGCCTGTACATAATGTACAATGCTGTGCTGTGTACGGAGGAGGATATGGAAGACAATGCAGTTCTATGGCTGACCATTGCTTTATACAATGAAGTGATACAAGTCAGTCCTTGTCAGTCTATTAGCTGGCTTGTCTCCAGTATAAGCTGCCCGGTACACAGCCAGTCATGTCAGCAAACCATTACAGCTTCTTGTCACACCCTCTGACAGTTTATCACATTATTATTATAGCGCCAACATACAACACAGCGCTGTACAATAAATAGGGGAGCCAATGACACAGGAGGAGAGGACACTGCCCCGAAGAGCTTACAATCTAAGAGTTTCACCACGCTGTACTTGTGACCACCAGGAAGCCGGGGGAATCTTCCAGTCACACATCTGCAATTACTGTTATGGGTGACAGTTTAGACATGGCTGTACATTTATGGAGGGGGAGGGGAGTGGGGTCACCCCTTCCGCAAGGATATACAAAAATAGAACAACTGTGTCCATCTAAAGAAGCTAGGGGGTGGGGCTTTGAGTGCCAAGGAGGGACAACCAAAATCATAAACCACGCCCACGCCGATAGAAGCCACGCCCCGACTACTTCCTGACGTTTAGTGTAGGCAGACAGGAAGTGACATCACTATTGCTTACAATTGCCAGGGCAGATTGGTATTAGGCTGCATTTGGCAGATATATGTGGTCAGATGTCCCAAAAAAAGGGAACAATTCATTTTTTA
>NC_092858.1:42796234-42798247 GCF_032062135.1 Pyxicephalus adspersus | reverse complement strand
ACAGCAAAAATTCTTTATAGGACCACTTATTGTCATTCTGATAGGAGTGGTGGCTGCTTTGTGGTATTTTTATCTCTCCCCTAACATAACACAGAAATTATTCTTGCATGTAATGCACGGATGTGTACATGTTGGGGGTTTCCCTTTACTCAGAAACGTGGCAACTAGAATGTAAAAATGATGGTTGCTCAGCTGATGTGTGCTCATCAGCCTACAAGAGATAAGGACAGCACAGAAATGTTTGCACTATTATTCCCCTGCATATATCATATGGACCATTAGAAAAATCTAAACATCATGGTGTTTAGTTCTCACATATACAAAGGATGTTTGCAGAGGGCACCCAATGCATTACCTGTTGCAGGTGACATGTCATACAAAAACATATATAGAAATAGACAATATACCACCATGGCTTCTGCATTCATTAGGAGTGTACAGGATAAACATATATAGAAATAGACAATATACCACCACCATGGCTTCTGTATTCATTAGGAGTGTACAGGATTGCAGGGTCATGGATGGCCAGTATATTCCTCACACTTAAGGTTGTGGTCCCTCTGAAAAAACAGGACAGGAGTGCGGGGAGTTTTATTTGGCAAGCAATGGTCAATGTTTGGTAAGTTGGGGAAAGGATCTGAGGGAGCCTTCTTATCCTACCAATGTACAGTCCATGTTTTTAGGATGGCCAGACCGGTATGTCTAGAACAGACAGAAGCAGGGTGTGGTTCAGTCTGTAAGTAAGAATGACGCTGAAAGCAGCAGCACTGGGTAGCTCCATGTTGTTTTGGAGGAAAGACTTTGAAACTGCAATCTCTTGCTATCTTTGAGAACCAGGTGCCTTCGTGGTCTAGCTGCTTAGCCGACAGGACTTAACCACTGGCCAATGGGATTTATTGCTGAAGTAAGTTTAGTTTTTCAGCTGATGCAAAGCGGTTTTGATTTCTGTGTAATACAAAATAAATGGACCTGTGAAATGCTGATCGCGGTATTCCTTATGGAAGGTTTATACAAACATCATCATAATACTGGAGCTCCAGATGGCCATGCTAACTCATCTAATTAAACATATTCGATGTTTGTGACAATTATTTAACATCATGGACAGGCAAGTCCATAATGTTATAATACTTCATGTTTCTGCAGTCTTACTAGAAATATTATTTATGCAAAAGTATTATAAAACACTAAGGGGTCTATTTCCAAGCCAATGACATTCGCTAAAACATTCCCTTGTGAAAAATCTTTCAGGTCAATATGTTTCAATGACAGTGATTGATTCTCTATCAGGGAATGCTTCATCAGATTCACTACAATATAAATGGACCCCCTAAGTAATATTAAATACACTTAATTAAAACGCACTACTAAAATGTGACTTTTGAGGAATGAACACACTTGATGGCTTGATAAATGGTAAGAAATATTTAGGTAATCCAGTAGGTACATGTGCCCATTCCTATTTAGTAATGCTTCTATAACTATTTTTACCAAATTTCTTGTTTCTTGCCGGTGGAGACCAGAGATCTGCCTCTTTGCTTTTTTCTTTTTTAATCTTGGAGATCTGTTGCTTCATCTCAACCAATAAAATGTAAACTAAGCCTGGGGAAACCCAGGTCACTGTACAGGTGTGCAATATTGCCTTGTAGCTCCAACTGGCATATTTAATAAAGGAATAATAATATTTTATAAGGGAGTGTTAAGCATAATGACCTGCAACAATCATATCTCTATATTGTGTATGGAAAGCTAAAATAAATAAACCCGAAGTTGTGTACACTCCCAACCAGTTATGTCACTATTCATCTAAACTAGTCAAACATTACGGAGACACTACAATAATTTTTCTATATGTTTAAATGTAAAATACTTTTCTGACTTTCCATTTTTTGTGGACTTTTTTTGACACTAATGCTGTGTGTAGGCATCGCCAAATATGGCACCATGTCAAGACAAAAAACAGTTTTATGTCCAAGACAGAGTATATGGTCGTACTGAATCAAGGTGTAA
>NC_092858.1:42642434-42794933 GCF_032062135.1 Pyxicephalus adspersus | reverse complement strand
CATGGCATCTGTGTGTGTTTTGGAGGAATGGGGTGCATGGCATCTGTGTGTGTTTTGGAGGGAGGGGGTGCATGGCATCTGTGTGTGTTTTGGAGGGAGGGGGTGCATGGCATCTGTGTGTGTGTTGGAGGGAAGGGGTGCATGGCATCTGTGTGTATGTTGCAGGGTAGGGGTGCATGGCATCTGTGTTTATGTGTTGGAGGGTGGGGGTGCATGGCATCTGTGTGTGTTGGATGTTGGAGGGTGGGGGTGCATGGCATCTGTGTGTGTTGGATGCTGGAGGGTGGGAAAGCATGGCATCTGTGTGTGTGCTGGAGGGCGGGAAAGCATGGCATCTGTGTGTGTTGGAGAGAAGTGGGGCATGGCATCTGTGCGTATTGGAGGAATGGGGTGCATGGCATCTGTGCGTGTTGGAGGGGGGGTGCATGGCATCTATGCGAGTTGGGGCGAGGGGATGCATGGTATCTGTCTATTCCAGGGAGGAGTCATTTGTCCCATGTTTTCCCTAGGGTCTCAGAAAGGCTGAAGGAATGTATTGTCATTAGCTTGTGGTAAAAGCTGTAGTGATATGTTATATAGCTAGAATAGACAAATGTCTGCGTTTTCCACAATCTGTATTTCATGCATTTTCTTAACCCTGGACTTACTTGGAGAGATAATAAATTGTTGTTTAGAAGAACAACAATATTTGCTTGTTAATTAAAATTGTGTGTGTTTTGTCCTAAAGTGGAACTAAAGTTTAATTTTAAAGTTCTTCTGTCAAAAAAAACTAGGCATGCACACCTCTGTGCACACCTCTTCCCCTACAGCTGCCAGGACTGAATGATTATTCTGCATGGCATCATCCTAGCCCGGCCAATTAAGATGGGACAGGTGACTGTATTTAAAACAAATTGTGATTGGGCAGGTAAGGCTATTACATTGCCCATCCCTTCTGCAATAAAAGACCTGGCTGATCACAGTTTTATTGTAAAAAGGGTTTAATTCTACTTTAAATAATTTGACAAGCTAATCTGATTTCACGCATGCCCCTGCACTAAATAGATTTAATGGAAGGTTTCGTCCAACACTTTAACACTACCAGAAACAATTAGAAAATAGAATTTCTAGTAAAACCAGAATTTTGCAGCAGCAGCAAAAAAAAAAAAAAAAACGAACTAAACCAGTTTTCATGAACCATTGTCTGACAGCAAGTCATATGTGTGGATTTAAATATGTTATAGAGATATATCCCAATGGGGTTATCCTACCATTTTCATACATAAAAAAGACACGTTTAAAAAAAAAAAAGCACCACCAGAATGAGAACACTGTAATGGACACCGCAGGCTCCCCACCATGTCATGTATTATATAAATGTCTTGTAAAATTCTAAAGATTGTGTATATACTGTATACTGTGAAGAGGAGAAATGAATATCTATCCTTGAGGCATATTTCACTTCTAGTTTGTCATCAAATGCAATGCTTGTGATTACAAAGAATTAGTAGGATAAGAGTAGGATATTCCTGGTTCAGGGGCTAAAAAATTTATTTTCCAAAATTTCACGTGGCTGTTTTCAGAAATGGATTATTTGTTTTAATTGCATTCATTGTAAACTTTGGGGGTAATGGGGGTAAGGGCACTAAATGTTATCTTGAACTTTATGCACTTTACCAAAAATACTACACTAGTTAATGCATACCCCAAATAGGATGGTTCTCCGATGTTAGGATTAGTGAGTGTTTTATCCCCTTATGGAAATGTACCATACCTATGACCAAACTACAACTACCTCTGTAGTCAATAGAAGCTTTTGTTGGGGCCCCAATGTCCAGATGGCCAGTTATTAGAATGTACAAGGCTAGACATAACTCAGCACTTCCACCTGCTGGCCATAATTAGTGAGGCAGCTGCTGTAATTTTAGGTTTCAACTGGATGTCAAAGGAGACTTTTTTAAGGATTTAGTTTTTTATTAATTCTTGTTTTGTTGTGTTGTTGTGTGTCTAATCACCTATTTCTCTAACCCTATTTATTAATATTGGTTTAATAATTAGTAATTTCCCATGTTCATTGATTAACTCCCTACCCTTCAATTTAACCATATGTATGATATTTTTCCACACAATTTTAACAATTTATGTCAAACTATGTATATATATTTTTTTGCTATTATCCTCATTTTGGTACACAAGAAAATTGACTTTTGTTTTTGATGTAACATTTTGACATTATTCCACATATTTACACAAGCCATTACCACTCCCACTACCTAGTGTTTGCTGGGGTTGTTCCTGTTTGCCAGGCTTGGTCCATCTTTGCAGAAGCACCTTTTAAAAAAAATACTGTTCAACAGTCTAACATTTATTGAGGATCCACAGAATAAAAATAATGCTACAAAGCATACATTTAATCTTTATATTTTAATTCTCTTGTCCTTGCAGAGCTGTCTCGTCGCATAATAGGAAATGGGAAACAAGACTTTACGTACTTATACAATTTGGGAAAAGGCAAATGCAATCTAGAATAAAGAATTTACATGGATATATATTGCCAAATTATCTTTTATCACATTTAAAAAGTACATTGAATGGATTTTTTTAAAGATTTTTATTGTTAAACTTTTATTTATGAAATTCCAAAATATTAAGCATTACTGTACAACAAATAGGGGTTACAGATGGCAGACCTGAAAACTGGCAAGTAAAAACAATGACACTGTTAGAAAGTAGACCTTTCCCAATAAAGTTTGCAATATGAGATGGTGGGGAGTAGTAGTGGTGGGATGGAATAGTGACTAATTAGTGATGGGTTGGAATACAGATGAAGATGGGTTTACAGGACTATTTTTTGCTTAAAGTAGGAGTATGCCTAAAAAGGTGAGGAAGGCAGCCGTAGGGAAGCCATAAGTTGGAGGAGGTTATAAGTGAGGAAGTAATTAGTAGGTAATTAATATGTATCAGGTATTTAAGTGTATTTGTGTATCAGGTCAGGAATGTAGGTGGGACAAGAGCTGTGGAGTGATTTGAAAGCTAAGAACAGTAGTTTTAATTTGATTCTTAGGTGGAATGAAAGCCAAGGTAGAGATTTGCAAACAGAAATTGGGAAAGGTAGAAAGGATAGATAATGTTCGTGGAATGCTGGAAAAGAGGATGTTGAAATATTTGAAAGATGCTAAGACAAGAATGGACATATTATGCACAGCTGGAAGAGGCAGGCAATAAAGATGTTCTGGATGTGTTAAATGACAACATGAAACTTTCTCAACAATAGAGGGAAACAAGTCTGGGGTGGAAAGGTAGAATTGTAGGTTGTTTGCATACAGATTGTATCGTAAACCGAAAAAGGATTTAGGTTTACCAAGTGGGAAGATGCAAAAACAGAACAGGTCCAAGAACTGACCCTTGGACAGAAATGATGACCATAAAAGAAACTTGGGAGAGCAGTCAGATATATAGGGAATGAACCTAGAGAAAAATGCATCATCAATACCAATAGAGTTTGGGACCTAGACTAGATTATGGTGATCAACAATGCCAAAAGCAGAGAAGGATTTAGCAGAATGAAGTGTGAAAAGATGCCTTGTGACTTTTGTAAAAGTTGTCCTGTTTTGCAGTGGGTCGGGTATGGAGTTGGAGTTCAGATAATTGGTTAGTCTGCACAAGGTGCTCAAGTAGCTTGGAGGTACAGTATATGAAAGAAGAGAGATTGGACAGTAGCTAGAACGTAGAAAGAAGTCTAAGGAGAGTTTCTTCAGAACCAAGTAGATTTAATTGTGTGTTAAGGCTGAGGATAAAATACCAGTGGAGAGGGAACAGTTCAGTCAGTAGATGGGACTGCGTGGATTGGGTCAAGTGTACAGACGGAGATGATGACAGAAGTGAGGTAACCTTGTCCAAACCAACAGGGCTGAAAGAGATTAGGGAAGATATTTAGGTAGATAGGGTAGCAGTGGGACAGGGGGCTGAGATCACTTATGACTTTGACTATTTTATCTTTACAGTAGGTGGGTATGTCTTGGGCAGAGAAGACAGTCAAATGGGGGAGGGGTGTTGGGTTTAGGAGACATTTAATTGTCAGCCCTCCTATTTCTTTAATGACAGATTAGCTGCCCAATGGTAAACCAGAATTGTTCAGGTCAAAAATCAAATTAGGGTAGACTTGAAATTTGCTCATTTGCTCCATAATATAATTTTGCATATATCATTGCTTAAACTATAGATTGCATAATCTAAAATGAAAGAAAAAAACATGAATAGAAAAAAAATAAATGAAAATTGAAAGCCTGGGAAAAAAAGCATATGAAATAAAAATGCTTTACTGTTATGCTCAAGCTATGGAATATTTTAGTGATCTAATACAAGAATTTATTTAAACAAACTCCTTTACTTTTTTTTATTCAAATCCAACTGCTATGTAGGAGGCACAAAAAGACTAAATTATACACTTGACTTTAAAATGTAAATCAATCATTTTCTTTGTTTTCACATGAATCAAACAAACAAGAATGGTAGTCATGTAACTCATAATACTGCATATCTTTATGCTGCTTGTTATTCTATAGCAGAAAGTGTCAGTTATATCCCAGAAAACTTAAATATAGGCAATAATTTAACATTTACAACTGAAGCTTATACAGTACAATGGTAAGAGCTAATGACTGAGTACCTTTTCCTACCATTCATCTCATCAAGATTGTTGGAGCTAGCAGCACTCTGTGTACTGATTACATATATTGCCACCGATTCATACTTATTTAAAACATGTATGTACATAAAGAACATTTCCACTAAGAACAAGGAAAAGTACACAGTGTGATCAGGAAGCTATTATGATTACGTTGTGTTTTCTCTTCTATACTGTGAATATTTAAGACATGTACAGAGCATCCATGAAATTAATGTAGATTATGGCCAGGAAGGGAAAAGAGAATGCACAGTAGTGTTAGTTGCCACTTTTCCCCTTTGCTGTGTGTATCCAAATTTAATGGATAAACCAAGGGTACACAAACTCTTTAGTTCACCTTTCCCTAATGAAACTGAGTGCTCATCGGTCCCCAAACATGATTAATGAAAATTAAAGATTATATTGAAGGGTTTTATGGCATCATTACTTAAAGTCTTAGCAGCTGTCTTCATGGGTGTTGCAATGATAAATGATAATTTAGTAAATGCACATCAATCACTTCTCTAATGGAAATTAAGGTGGGTGTACTCACTGGCTCTCCAGTTAGATGTGGATGAGGAGTTAGGAGTGGGTGAGAGATGTGTATATTCTTCCCGAAGGGAAAGGGTAGTAGGTCACTCAGGCAAAAGGCAAAATACACTAGTAAACAGGGCCAACTTAAGAATGTTATTGGTGGCTGCTGATCGCTCAACCCTGGGTAAGCCTGTCTTACCAATAACCACCTCACCTCTGAACTAGCAGCTGGCCTTGACCTCTACAGAGTCCACAAAGATTAAATGACCTTTTATTATGTATCAATCATCTCCTGACTCCTTGATGATCTTCATTTTATTTTCCTCTTAAATTGTCATGGGGGTTACCATGTTGGGGAACCCTGAACTAAACAATGTTATTGTTTCTGCAGGACCTCATCTTGGCACAAATTGGCATTGGTCCCTTTCTGAGAATTTTAATGACATCATTCCTGGGAACTAGTGATCTTTAAAACTCTCTTTGGTATCCATCTGCAATATACCAACAATACTGTAATGAGATAAATGTTTTCAATAAGAAAGATAATTCTGTAATTGCTGATATTTGCCTATTATCAAATAACACACCAAGGTATAAATGCACAATCTCCTACTCCACTGCAATGTCATTTGTTTCCCCTTATTGCTATTTAAAATAAAACTAAATACACCGTCTAGACTATTATGAGTCTTTATATACAGCAACAGTATACATCTACAAAAAACTGTACCTTATATAATAACAAGTTCCAGACAAGGGTCTCTTCATGGGGACAAAGTGCAGCTCAGGAATGATATCAGTCTTCTGCAGGCCAGAGGAACCATCCCCAATCACTCTGTTTCTTTGAAGTGAGTTTCAAAATGAGAGACAACAGGTGGTAGCTAATCTGTGTTTACAAGTTTTGTGCTCAAAGTAGATGATAAGTCTGGATATTCCTTAAACAAAGATGGTACCAGCTTTCTGGGCAGACAGGCAAAGGAAAGCTCTTACAAGAGTATTGTCATTTCTTTGAAAAGTTACATTCCATGAATAAAGCAAAACAAAAATGGTCCCTTTCCTTCTCTTTCTTCTAGTTTCTCTCTTTTTTTCTCTATTCCTACTGTTTCCAGCTGACTTTTCTTTTTGCAACTTACTTGCTCCATTCCCAGTCGATTATTCTTTATGTAAATAACTTTCTCCTTTTCCAGCTGACTATATTGACTGTACTGCTCTCTAGAACCTTATTCCATAAAAGGTTTTTCCCACACTGGCACTTCATAGAAGGTCGTAAGGTTCGCATCTGAAAGGAACAGCAACAAAGTTTGTTTTTTTTAAACAGTAAGAAGACAGCATAAAAATTATGCTTTGTGGTTTGTTAACTACAGCCTTTTTTTTCCTTAAAATTTCTTTTATGTGCCATATGTATGATGAGAATATTACTTCAGGGAACTGTTTTTGTTTTTACTTATTTTTGGGTGGTGAATCCAGAAATGACACCAGTTTTTTGCGAGATAGGGTACCTTCCATTTATGTCAAAAACACTCAAATTTTACATACAATAAAAAATTATTGAAATAATAACTTGAATATACTGTTTATTTGAATTTCTTTTGTTGATACAAAGGATTTATTGTTTACTCTATGACATTTTTTTTCCAGTAAAACATTTGAAAAATCATCAGGTAAGCAGTTAAGGTAAAAATTATGCTTATAGCTTTTCCTGGAGTGTTCAGTGTTAGGACAAACCCACCGGATGCTCCAACAATAGTCAGCCATCATATGTACATCCCATCCACCCTGATACCGTTCTTCCATGACCTTCAAATTTTGGTGCAATCGCTTGGTTTCACTGGATTCAGTTCAGTACCGCTCCCGATTTTGCTGCCCTCTCCTCCCAGTAGTCTTATGCTTAAAAGTTCCATTCATACCAAAGAAAGTACTAATCAGATTTTGTCATGTAATATAAATGTTTCTGTTTTTACTGTACTTGTGCCACCTCCACCTTTTCCCCTTTTGTACCCAGAATTACCTCAATAAAGATTTCAATATAAAAAAAAAAATCTTGGTGGAATCATTCACCTTGCTCATCACTGACTGCACTAAGGTTTTCCGGGAAGTTAGAAAGATGGCTATGCTGAAAATGCACCTTGATGCTCATACTGAAACCAAGCATTATGTAGCTCTCCAAAAGTTTTTGGACATTTTCTTTGTAATTATTTGCTGGTGTGTTTCTAAGAAAGTCCTTGACAATGGCTTTGAATGATAACCAAGTATTCTTTTGGACTTCTGACATTGTCCTGATGAAATGTTTATCTTTGATGAGCTGCCGAATCTGTGGACCATCAAACACAGCGGCCTTTATTTTTTCAAATGACAGGCTAGGAAATTCCAAAATAAGGTACTTGAAACAGTCTTCAGTTGGCAAAGCTTGAACTAACTGAACGAACTGCTTCATCAGACCCAGTTTCATGAGCAGAGGTGGGAATATATTATTCTTTCTATCAACAAGTGGCTCATGTAGAATGTTTGGATCACCTGGTTTTAGGGCAATTGCTTTTCACCCAATGCCTCTCAGGAGCTCTACTATCCCACATGCACAGATGGGACTGACCTAAATTTATTGCCATTGTGAAGGACACACTTTAAGCTCTGCTTTGAGCTATCGATGAATAGTTGCCATTCAGTTGAGTTATAGATTGGAATTCCCAATTCCTCTATTAAACCAGGTATGTTATGGCAATACACAAAGCCACTCTCAGTTCTAAAGTACTGCGGAAATGTAATTTCTCTGGTTCGAAAGTACAATAACTTTGTTCATTTTTTAAGTAAGTTTTCCTCAAGCAGTCTTGATGCTAGGAGTTCTGAAACCTTCTTTAATAGTCCCCAATCACTCAACTCATGCTGATCAAATCCCTTACAGAGTCCTCTTCAATTTCAATCTCTTCATCATTGTTGTCACCTAGTTCATCACCATAATCATGTTCTTCAAGAGAGGGTAGTGTAACGAAAACCGGCACTGCGATTTCATCTGAAGGAGCCACTGGGCGTATAGCCGATGGTAGACTAGGATACTCTGTTACATTTATTTTTCCTGTTATATCCTGAAGTTTCACTATACAAAAGTAACAGTCACTGAAATGATCTCCTGGCTCTCACCAAACCATAGGTATACTGAATGGCATCTTATCACGTGTTCCCTTTGTAAGGGATCCGTAAACCCTCCACACACTGTTTGCACACCTTATAAGGGGACCAAAACTTAATTATGAAAATGACAAATAGGCTTGCTCTATAAATGTGCTGATGTTTGCCCTTTGACTGGGAACTGTGATACTGCCACAGATATTACAAAATGTATGTTTGGCACTTACGACAAGAAACAGCAGAGCCAGACATGATCTGAAAGAAAGGAAATACGTGTGTAAGTAGAAAAATAAATTTTACTTATTCAATAAGTAGAGCAGCGCACAACCTCTGTCACATTGTCTTTCGTGTAAAAGAATGGCCCACACAAATCAAGGCTACAGTAATTGCATTCATTTAAGCAGTAGATAAAAAACCTGATGTGATAGAAGTAAACTAACTGCACTTTCAGAATCAGCATACCTATTTTAGTGTAAATAAGCTTAAAAAACTGAAGTCTACAAAAAATTTGTTCAAAATTGTTCCCCAGTGTTATCTGTGGTTTAAATCAAAGGAACTTTGTTATTATGTCATATCCATGTATTGTGTACTGTGTGGATTCTGATTAAAAAAATCTCAATACATATCTCTTCAAGAAATAGAAAAAAATATTTGACACATTTGTTTACCTTTTAGCCAACTTTCACAAATACATACTTGCATTTCCACTAAACAGACGTTAAATAATTAGATGTTATTTCATTTCCATCACCTGGCTTTACAGATGGGTATAGTTGGTTTTAACATGTATTGCGGTGCTCGCTTTAAGCTTTTATAGCAAAAGACAGAATCCTATGAGATCCACATGTCAGAAAAGATTAGAGCTGGCTGTTTGCTGAGCCTTCTATACCACAATATTCCTTTGAGGCATTCAGTCAGAATGGCATTCCCTGCTATATTCAACACCGCAGAATGCACAAGGAGGACTAGGATGGAACATTGTTCTTTGCCTCAGGCTATCAGTAGGTCACATTATATTGCTATAGTTCAGTAGTTAGTGATTTTTTGAAGAACAGTGCCAGTCAAGATATAACATCATTCATGGTACTGCCATTAAAAGCTAGGAAACAGTGTCACTATGTTAGTCGGAAATTCAATTTCATTGTTCTTTAAGTTCCCCTCTGCCATATTGGGCAGATCTTTCTGACAGACTGAATGGGATCCACGTCTACAAATGCAGACCTCGGGGGCAATGGAAGTTGAGGTGTTAATACTTTGAAATGAGTGTGTACTATAAGAAGATTTCAGAGAAGTTCTTATGGACATAGGTGGAAATCCATGTCCTCAATATAATAGGTTCAGAATTATAATTCATAGAAAATTAGTTTAGCTCCATATTACCTGGAGCGCTCTAGTAATGAAATGGCAAGAAGCCCTTTAAAGTTGGCTGTTTCCCCAATTTATATTTCCATAATAAATTTCCTAATTTTTAGAAACCTGTTAGGATAGCAATGTTGACTTGTTTTTAAAGGTTGCAAGCTCAGGAGCCACTATCTTTGTTCTTGGTTTACCACATCAAATCACACAGAAGGAGAATGAATCTAGGTAAGAGTCATGCTTTAGGGCTGCACATGGGTTTTGGAGAAATTATTTAAAGTGCCATACAAGCGATAAAGATGAAGAGACTGAAGTTTGTACCTGGGAGATCACCATGTATTTATTTACAATACCTCCCATCCATTTGAAAAAATGCTCTAAAAATCTTTGAATGTGAAATGCTGTAAAAGAATTTGATGTGAAATTATTCAAAATGTTACCATGTAACATTCATATTAGCAATTTCCCACTGATTTTTTTTCTGAATACTGATAGATGGCTGTAGAATACAACAAGATAATGAGTAGAGGTGGAAGTAAGAGCAAGGCTAAATTTAATGAATACATTTGGAATACAGTGCTTTTTTCAAGGGGACAACCAGACACATGTCCCACCTCAAAGACTATGGTGCCCCCTTACATATGGGAATGTTGGACTCACAGGTCCTTTACATGGGAAGCGGTACATAGGGGCACAGTGAGTAGTAGCAGCCATTATTGAAGTGTGAGTCAGGTGATCAGTCAGCAATTTCTCAGTGGGAGAGACCTATTACAGAGTTTGTGACTGGCAGTAGGACATACAGGGGCTGTGTTTTGGCCGTAGGCACAGGACACTGCAGATATTAGCAGCCTGCAGCCATATAAAAAAGTGTGAGTTAGTCTTTGAGTCTGGGAGACTTCTTAATAGGACTGGGACAAACAGGGCTTGTGTTGTCATCTTAGGCACAGGACAGTGCTGGTACATGGGCTGTGCTACATAGGGGCACAATGGGTAATAGCACTCTGCAATTATTACTGAACTGTAGGTCAAGAAGTCTGGACTTATTACTACTACTGTGACTGGGCACGCAGGGCCTGTGTTGTGGTCATAGGCACAGGTAGTAGCGATAAAACAGAGCCTGACTGTCAGCGTGTCAGTCAGCCATTATTCAGTCTGGAAGACGTACTACTGGGACTCTGCAAGTGGAACACACAGGAACTGTGGTAGTAAACAAACGCATGCCTCAGCCAGCTCAATTCCAGTATCATCAGCCAGTAGGTATCGGCAAGCAGAAGTCCAGTCTTGGCCATTGGACATCACCTACCCAAGGTTCAACCTCAGCCAACGGTACTAGTCTGGCTAAATACCAGCATCCACCATCTAGGGTCCGGCATCACCAAGAAGTCAGCCAGCAGGACTTGGAAAAGAGAGGAAAATGTGTTTTCTACAGTGCATGTACATTGCCTGACTGTCATGGCGAGCTATTCAAAATAAATAGCATTGAAATGCAGCATGTTACCACACATATTACTGCAGTACACTTTAAATGTCCCCTCATTCTTCAATTAAGGGGTGTATATGCTCACAAAGCCAAACTTTTAATGATCAAATGTTAAAAATCTTAACAACCAAGTCTATTTCAGGTTCAGGTTATACCATTACAATATGTGTGCAGGGAATTATTACC
Organism: Pyxicephalus adspersus; assembly: GCF_032062135.1. Lineage (NCBI taxonomy): Eukaryota > Metazoa > Chordata > Amphibia > Anura > Pyxicephalidae > Pyxicephalus > Pyxicephalus adspersus. Next base: position 42,783,609 of record NC_092858.1, on the reverse strand, counting down.
TATAAAACGCTCTATAGAATTAATTTAGATCTAATATTTTAGGATTTTCTACTGTTCGGTATGCTATGTTCTAACCATCAAGATGTACTTGTCAAAGTGCACATAGTGTGAAATGTTGCAGTGCCAAGGAATGACAGGCTAAATCAAAGAGAACGTGCAATAAAATTATGGTGGCTTAAAAATACTGCTTTATTTGCCAGTTTGAATGCTCCCTGCTTTCAAAAAGCTATGCACTCGTTGAGTTGTCGGTGGCTAAGTTGCTCAGTGTTCCTCCCACTCTCTCAATTCTCACAGTCAGTAGTAATGACTGCATGACACAAATCCAGTTCCTTCCACCTTCCAGTAAAGACCTACAGGTGGGAATAGTTTTTTTCAGAAATATAAATGACCTAAGAACAATACATTTGGGCTGCTAAAAATATCAAACTAGCTATGAAGGAGGTCTTTCCTCTATATTTATGCAACATGCTCAAATGTCAGCTGAAGGTCAATGGTGTTTTTGATGAAAAGCTTTTTGAACATATTTTTCTGTTACTAAATGTGAAAATGTAGACTGACTTGAACTGATAATTAACCATTCTATCTTGTATCAAGAACATGCAAAAAGTGTCACAAGGAAATGAACACACATTGAATTATTTGGCAAATATTATAACTCATTACTCTTAAATTAAACCTCTATTTGGGACAAATATCAGGTTCACTTAACAGCAGCTCTGCCCAGCTTCACACACTTTACTTTCTTTTGTCTCCACCACTGCATTCAGACTCTGGAAACACAGAGCAATACCTGGTACTTCTGAGTATTGGGGGCATGGGACTTCCCTTTTGTAGGGCCCTCGCCCAACACCAGTACACGCACACATGCACGCGCCAGTTTAATGCTACAATAGGGCGCTGGAGTAAAAGTTCTATAAAGCCCCAGCCACCAATGGCGGGGCAAAATTTAGGGGTATTCTGTACTTGCAGAATTTTTAAGGAAGAAAACATTAAATTATTGCAAAAAATTGCATATTTTCTTTTGTTTTATTTTGCCTTGACATACATGTTAATGTCCCCTTACAAAGTATAAGCAGTATATACTCCATTACGCTGTCAGGGACTAAGAAATTACATAGTTCTGGTTATGGAGGAGCATTTGACTGACTACTGCACGTGAGTGCTCATCATATTACTGGCTCCTTGTGATTAATCCACTCCTGTCAAACAGGATGGGTAGATACTTCAGCCCTGCATAAGCTCAAAATGCAATGACCCAAGCTTATTACGGATGCTTCCCCCGGCATCCTCATAGAGTGGCAGTGTAGCAATGAATAGGTAAGTATGTGCAGCTGGAGAGGGTGGGGCATAAAAAGTGAACCAGTTTTGTTTTGAATGAACAAAGCAAATGACAACCTTAAAAACATATTGGTAATTTTCATTTTGCAACCTAAATACTAACAGTTATATTATTCATATTCTAGAAGTTGTTGTGCAACTCATTAAATGTCAGGGTTTATATTATCTATCTATATTATCTTATTTGTCTTCTGCTTTGCATTATGACAAAAATTCTGCAGTTTTTTTTTCAGGCTAGACTGACAATATATTTCTTTATGTGCATGTGTAGGACTTGAGTTGCCATAAGCTGCAGGTGAGTAACCAAGCAGATGAGCAGACAACTATCAACTTGCAGATCTCTGTGTGCACATTGAAGAGGCAGGAAGCAGGATGTGCACTACACACTCTTTGTTACAGTTTTCGCACCTGTTACCTCAATTACACTGCTCTAAGCTACATTTGAAATAACTGATCAGACATATAAAATATCCCAATAATTATTTTTGCTACTTGATGCTCTGCTGCTTGATCCATAGATGTATTGCGGAGACTATACTAGCTATTATTATTTTAAATAATAAACTGTACCTTCTACTTTAGTGTGTAGGAGGGCTGATTTCTATTTCCATCTACCTAAGATGGGCCTTAGAAGTCTGAAGTGAAAATTCAGTAACTGTCTGCAAGAATCAGACCATAGCTAGTATACCACAGTAAAAAGCAACATGATGTGTGATTCATTCTGAATCATTATGCACCAGCAAGAAGAAATCTTAAATTATATCTAACACTGTTTTGTATATGGGTATACTTTGGGGTGGGGGGTGGAGGTTTGAGAACCACAGTTAGATTTTTTAATGTCTGGGGAGCTTTGCATTTCCTATTTACAGTAAGACAGAAAGTGATGAAAGATCCAAAATTCAGCAAAAATAGATGGAAAATCTTCCAATAGGGACACCTGTTCCATCTCCAACCAATCCACCAGAAGATAGACTATTGTCTGGTTGACCTAAGCACCATCTTTTGTAGCTGCAAAAAAATGGGGATAAACAACTGCATTGTGGTACTGCTTGCTCTGCATACTTAAATTAGAATTAGCTATAGCTTTTAGCAGGGGTCCCCAACCCCCAGCCATCTGACAGCTGGGCCGCGAAAGCACAGAGACCAGCGGTGGTCCGGTGGCTCTGGCCAGTGCACCCCTCAGCGGGGTCAGTACAGATGAATACAATAATAAACTTTATATAGGGGAACTGTTTCACTTGCTTTAGTATTTCTATTTCTGTTCATCCAATGCTGGGATTTACAATGCTTTGCCACACAATACTGTCTGGCGGGGATAGAGACTTGTATATTTCTCTGCCCTGGTCAGCATGCTTCTTGTTAGCAAAAGAGACCCTGAACACAACTATTTGTTGCGTTCTCCTATGCAGCGACAGCAGGATATTGACCCCTAGCTGTTCTCTTCGCTCTTCCAACAACTTATTAATGACTTCCTCCCTCATAACCACGCATTGCTTCAAGACTTTTCAAGAACTGCTCCCTGCTCCGACTCTCTAGAATGGTCTTCCTCATCCTCTTCAGGTTGCTCCTACTTTCTGTTCATGTAAAAAGGCACCTAAAACCCATCTTTTCAAACTTGCCTACCCATCTTCTTCTGTCTCCTAAAACCCTCACTACTTACCCACCACTCCATAACAACCCCCCCCCCTTCTACTGTATGCTGCTTACCCCACCTCTTAAGGTGCGTACACACTTCCAATTTTTATCGTTCCAATCGAACGACGAACGATCGATTGGGCAAAAAATCGTTCGTAAAAAAGTAACCAACGACGCCGACGAACGAGGAAAGTCGCTGGAAACGAACGACCGGACCGACGGATCGGATTGGACGACGATCGTTGAACATCGTTCGTGTGTACGGTCGTTCGTTGATCGTCCATGTTCAGAGCATGCGTGATGAACGAACGTCCGTTCACTTTCCTGTCGTGCACATAGTTCCTCTATCGCTTAAACGATCGTATCTATTGTGTGTACAATATCTACGAACGATCGTGTTCGTGTATATCGTGCAGGAACGTTCGTCGTTCGTTTTCCGACGATAATAATTGGAAGTGTGTACGTAGCTTTAGATTGCAAGCTTTTCTGGGCAGATGGGCAGAGTCCTCTCCTCCTGTGTCACTGTCTGTACCTATCTTTTATTTATTGTACAGTGATGGGTAATATGTTGGCACTATATAAATACTGTTTATTATTAATAACCATATTATTTCAAATACTTGCATGTAAACTGTTTCTGCCTGAAAACTAAAATTCGTGGCTTAATTTTTTTCACTTCCCACTTAAAGTTATTTCCAATGAAATAAATAACCAATCTTGATTTGTAGATATAAATAAAAACAAGAAAAAGCAGTATTCTAAAGCCATCTAATATACCACAAAGCTTCTTCAAAAAAATTCAATATGAATTTTATTAAAAATACACATATACATTTAACATATAAAAACTATTTAATGATATACCCAAGTGGTATACGACACGTTTTGCAGACTAATTTCCACCTCTTCAGGAATTGAGATCTACAAATAATGTACAGTTAAATTTGCAATACAATACATTTTCATTGTATAACAAAACATTACACATGACACATTTAACTTACATAGACCCATAAAATCTTGATTTGTATCACACTAGATCTTTAGTCACTTCACCTTTTTCCATCTGTGGTTACCTGCTGGTACCAGTAAGGTTAGGGAAAATGTGAATGGAAAAATAGAGGTTAGCAAATCATGAGTCCCATGGAAGGGAATGAAAGTAAACTAGAGATGGGCACTATCCAGGCCAAGGATTCCCTACAAAAACTCAAATGTAAGAATAGTAAAGATATCTGGGCATTCAAAATCTTTGACTAAAATTGGTTAATTGCATTTCACAAAAACAAAGAAAACAAAAAAGATTCTTGAAAATAAAACATTCCAAATAAGGTAAATAATGAAAGCAAATGCTTTGCTACTAAAGGGTATAATACTGCCTTTGTTTCCTTTGTTTTATAATGTTTGTTAGTGGTGAAATAAAATTTCACATCTATTAATAACAGTGGTTCAGATTTTTTTCTACATTCATTAAGAATCACTTTAGAAATGTGACTTTCATGCTTTACTTTAGTAAGAGTGGGTGTACAGAAGTGCACCATGTACCATGATCAAGATCCTAACAGCGTTCTAATTACCAAAGCTTCTAAATATGTACCGTGCTTGCCTTTTTTTTTTAATTCTGAATAAAGAAAGGCAAATACAAAGTCTTGGTTTGGTCATTTTCTTATTAATTGTGAATACATACTTAAAATCTGTCGGTATAAAATAAGGTTTTATTAGTTTTCAGTTTTAGAATGTAAATTAAAGGAGGGTGGGACAGCAAAGAAATAACACCATTAGCATGATGATGTTTCTTTATTTTCTGAAAATTACACTGAGAATAGACAGATAACTAAGCTTTATTGTTTATCTGTAACATAAGTATGATCACTCTCCTGGCCATGCAGGTGTGTAAATCCCTAGAGTGGCATATTTTTTGAAAGAAATATATATAGCAATAATATATGCATCATATGCTAAACATCAGGGAAATATTGGGAAAAGAACAAGAAATTTTATTTTAAAGACTTGTAGCAATACACCAAATTTTGTCAAAAAGCTGTGGTGAACCCCAGGATTTATACGTTACTCTACCAGAATCAGGAAGAAGGTCTCTTCCATTTTTTTACAATTGTTTTTTTTTTGGATAGAATTAAAGAATGCAGGGAATATTTGTAGTGTCCCAAATAAAAAGTCCCACCAAAGTCCCACCAAAAATGACCTAAAATTTTGAATGTAGACAGCCTGTGAGGATGAGAGTAGATGTAACACATAACATAAGTGGAGTTGTTACCGTTCTGCTCCTGTGTTTCTCTCTTTGCCCATGGTGCTTCTTTCAGTCCTTGTTCATGAGGTTGGGCAGTTACAATATCATATAAGAGTTTATGCACACTTGCATCCCTATGTGTATGCGTGCATATGTGCACTAACACATACCTATGGAAACAACACCTTTGAGGGCTTTTTAAGCCTCTCCATTTCTAGACAAAGGTTGCTGGATCTCAACGTGCTAACTGCTATTCTGCCCAACAATATTCTGCCGGTTAGACTTCTCGGACACCGACCTTGGCTTGACTCTGGCTTCGCTTACGATTCCCTGTTGCTCTGACCTCGCCAGTTCTGACAGGGATTATTGCCTACCACCTGCCCTGAACCCAGACTGTTTTGACTTTGATTATTGTTTGGCACCTGCCCTCACCCCAGATCCTCTTGAGCTTATTTATTGCATGCCTCCTACCCAGACCTTCTCAATCTTCAATCTTCAATCATATTGTCCATCTCAATCTTCAATCATATTGTGGGATATATGCACACTCCCCTCACCCACCCAAAATTGATCCCTTATTGTCCAAGCAGCCAACTAGAAGAATACAAAAAGTGGACCTTCAGAAAAGTTATAATTTCTGTAGGAGCTTTGCTGACAAATTACAGCAAAGGAACAGGTAGTGGGAAGATGTATCTCACATACATACCTTAAAGTCATCAGGTTAAGCTTGGTGTTATAAATTATAGAAAAGTTTTGTAATATAAAGGTCAAGTAACTGATTACATTAAAAAAGAAATACTGAATAAAAAATAACTTCTCAAGCTAGGTACTGGACAGCATTTTTGCATTTTGGCTCTTAAAGTTGTTGCATCCAATAGTGCTTTGCTTTAACATACTTAGGATCTCTAAAATCCCTTTTGAATATCATTGTCTATATCCCACATTCATTATCCCCTTTAACAACTATATGCATACTGATTGTTTGTTTATTCAACTGTCTTGGGGAATTGATACCTTTTGAACTCACATTCACATACAATTGTGTTTATGTAACAGCCCTTAACGTTCTCACAATACCCCTGATGAAGCTGAGAGGCGAAATGCATTGGGTTTAGAGATGTTATACTTCCTTTATAAGATAAAGGGGTTTTGCTGTATACTGTAGTTATGGTCTTGGACCCTATACATTTGCAATAGGGACTGACCTATCATAATTGCCTAATGAATGTAGCTGTATTATATACATTTACTTTTGAATACATATTTAGTTTTGTTACTATAATTTGTTTGTTTGCCAACTAAACCCCTAACTTTTCCTTGTCTTTAAAATCTAATATGACACATAAATACATCTATTACATTTTTTTTTTGCTGAAGCTAAACTGCCACATTGTAACTAAAAGCATCATTTTCTGCTGTGAAAGATAAGAAAATGTCAGTTATTCTTAACTTATGTGTTTGTGTTATCACAAGAAGCATATCAGAATGTATGTCTCAAACAAGAGGTTTTGGCATACTCCAGTGTTAACCCCTTCATTACAGCCAATTCATCTTACTGAAAAGTAGAAAAAAAGGAGAGATAAAAAGCTAAGCAAGATGATTACCATTATTTTTTTTAAACATTTGTTTGTTTGGGGAGGATGAAGGTCAGGATAAGAATTTGCCCTAGGACCATGTTTTTTTATCTACTTGTACACATTCTGCACTTGTAATAAATGTTACATAGGGTTGAGAGGTGATGACAACATTTAATTAGTACTACTTAGCTGGGGTTGTCAGTTGTTACTAAGATGTTACAGACAGAAACATATTGTGTGCTTCATAAGTCAACACAACATTCTTCTTTTCTTTAAGTGTGAAAACCTAAAAATATGATACTTTACTATTTAGTCTTTATGCTGTGTTCTGAGGGGTGTTTAGGTTTCATTTTTCACAATATCCTAACTAATCCTCAACTTTGCATATATATGTAATTTATTACCAGCTCAAAATCAAGTAAACAAGATGTCACCTGCAACCCTCCCACGGATGGAAAGTGTCAAAACAGTGTAACCTCAGGCACACAAAATTCTCTGCTGTCAGCATCATTGTCGCCTACAACATGGGAAATCCGTGGGTAGAAAAACAGAAGATGGCCACTTGATAACTAAAATATATTTTAACTTAAAAAAGATTCACTATTGATAAAGGGTATCCAAGAAATCAGAATACATATTTGTATTGAAATGTCAAGCCACTATATATTTTCATAGTGAGGTAAACCCAAAGATCATAGATTCAGAAGGACTCCTACACTACACACAATCAGTAAAAGACTCTTCTATGCCCTTATCTGATTTACTGTCAATTATACTACATTGTTGACCAATAATAATGCCCCTTTAGTGATGCTCTCTTACTTGGCTGAGAGTTGGTAAACAATGAATAAGGCACAAATTCTGACTCCAGAAGGGTTTTTACTGGCTAATAACTGTCACAGAAGGCATTTTTGTAGGGTTTCATTTGGTAGATTTTGGAGATTGGAAATACTTATATTGTGAATAAGAGGATGTGTTATGGACTGTAGACAAAGGGCCTAATTTATTAAATCTCTCCAAGACTAGAGAGGATACACTTCTTTGGTGAACCTGGGTGATCCAGCAAACCTGGGATGGATTTCTTATAGTAATTTGCTATTTGTTAGCAAATGTTTTCAATCCTGGACCTATTGCAAATTTTTTGGATCACCCATGTTCACTGAGGAACGTGTATCCTCTCCAGTCTTGGAGAGCTTTAATAAATCAGGCCCAAAGTGAGGAACTACATTTGGATAGCTTTAGTAAGTGCAATGAATTGCTAGCAGGCTATGGAAATAGGTTGTATGAAAGACACCAGATGGCATACAATTAACATTACTCCTGGGGCTCAATACAACTCAGAATTGTATAATTTACTGAAGACAATAACCAGCACATTTGGCCAAGCCTGTCTTAGAATATTTTGCCTTATTCTTTAAAAATATAAATAGTTGTACAAAGATAATGTAACCAAGTTGTTAATGTAAAAGCCTTATCTAATGTAAAGTTAAAAAAGACATGAAAAATAGGATACTTGCTATATAAAAACACAGGACAGAATTTTTTGACTTCATAGTAAAAATGCTTGCTGTGTCTGGTCTGGTTTCCTATCAGTCAGCACTCCAAAACTTTTGGTAACTTTTTGGATAACTGCAATTAGAAATTACATGATTGCTAAACAGAACACCTAAATTGTATATATAAATTATATCTCCAGGCAATTCCTTTTTGTTTTGTATGGAATGGGGAAGAGTTTGACTTCTTTCAAGCTTTTTTGTGGTGGCCTCATTAGGGAGAACTACCATTGTTTGACCTGATTACTTTTGTCAGAAGTATCTTAAATTTTAGAGACTCCATCACAAAAAAGGAGAATTAATTGATGGGGACAACCATCCAAGAAGGGAGTTCTCAGTTTAGGATATTTCCTCTAGCTTTCTGTTGCTTCTCTGGAGGTGAAGAGAAATGTTTGAATAATAAAAAAAAATCAGATCTCTCTGACTTCTTTAAATTTGTAGCCATTTATTTTTTTCCTGACTGACTGGCATTGACTGGCTGTCCCCTGTACTTGAGCTTACTACCCATGAAGTTCTAACTCCTTTTTCTCAAGGACAGCAAATGCTGAAAGCCCTTAGAGCATGTACTGAGGTCCAAGCTTGTTGCACAGATATCCCTGGGGCTATAGGCACCTGATCCAATGGCATCTCCTCCTTTTCTCTGGATTAATAATGTATCACAATACTCCTAACCAGGACACTCTTTTGGTATCACATTGTTTGGTTTACTGGAGCATGGCTAATTTTTAAAATACTGCGTCTGGTACCTCGAATAGTTTTTGCAAAGTCTCAATTTATTTTCAAGTTGTCTCTGCTCACCAGCATCTTATGTATAATATGACAAATATCTTCCATGCTACTGAGGCCACATCATCTTCTTCACTTTAGTTCTCTTCTCATTTTAGCCTCTGTCAGAACTTTGATTTTGATATATCTTCGGGGGAGATCGTCTATAGATTTAGGGTTGTGTGGAATTATGTCTTCTGCCTCCTGTTATGTGTCTCATCCTACTAGAGCAGTGGTCGCCAACCTTTTTGGACCCAGGGACCACTAAACTTACCGACTCCAGACCGCACATGAGCATGGAGCCGTTTGTCACTCAAAGGGGAAGAAACTTCCCCCATAGTAACATCATGATGTCAGAACCCGCCCACCCCGTGGCTGTCCAGTGACACAACCCGCTCACTTCTCTGACCCTGTGCTCCATACAGGGGACATGGTCCGGCGCACTGACTGGTGTGCCCTCCTAGCGGGGTCCTTCTTTTGACCTCGCTTGGGGGTGCACCGGCCAGAGCCGCAGACTACCCAAATTTTTTCCCGGACCACTGGTTGGCGACTACTGTACTAGAGGCCTGTCTCTTATTTAATGTTTTCTACTATATTATGAGCAGAAGGCTGGTTCTGCTTTCATAATGTTCAGTCAATTCTCCAAATAGACCAAAACCTATTTAATCTATATCAAAAGTTATATGTAGCTTTTCTTGAACTTGGCCATACTAACTCCCTGACCTCTCTTTTTCTTTTCCCCATAATCCCCTTCGTCCCTCCTTCCATTTTTTCTTTACTCCCTCCCTCTCTTATATCCATTTTTTCCCTACCCATCTCTAATCTGCAAAACTGTTTTGAAAAGAAGGGGGCGACAACTTTAAGTTCTAGTCAGGTGAACAGGTTGTATGTAGTCTGTTATGTTCTGTATATCCAGAGATAGAGTTACCTCTTTTGAAGCATTGGTGGTGCTGAATAGAGGTGACTCTATGCCTCTATACTATGCCTTTAGGCCCCTCTATCTCTCAGGAGCTTTAGCTCCTTGATATATTGGGCCTAATTTATTACAGATCTTCAAGACTGGAGAAGATAGACTATAATGGAAGAACCACAGTAATCCAGTAATATTGGAATAGATCTGGTCCAGGATTAAAAATATTTGCTGATGACAAAAATATGTTTTAGGAAATTCATTGGTAGATCACAAACAAATCAATTGACAAAAGAATGTGACTCTATAGAAAGGTATTGGGCCTGATTTATAAAAGTTCTCCAAGGCTAGATTGACTTTCATGGGAGAAACTGGATGATCCAGCAAACCTGAAATGGATCTGGTCCAGGGTTTAAAACATTTGTCAACTAAGAGCAAATGATTTTTAAGAAATCTTTTCCAGGTTTTCTGTATCACCAGGTTCTCCCACAATAGTCTAGCTTCTCCGATCTTGGAGGGCTTTGATAAATCAGGACAATTGTCTACCTATTTTCCATACTAGATCAGAGTTTCTAAACCATTGTTCTGTGGAATTTTAGGGTTCCTCTCAGGTCAGGTTGCTCTCAGGACAGTTTAAGTGACAAAAATATCTTTTTGGCTATCTGTAAGGATGACATTCTTCCCACTGACCACCACACTCATATACTGTGAGCTGTGTATATAATAATTATAGAAGAGGTTCCCTGAAGACCTGAATGTTACTTTAAGGGTTCCCCTGTGTTAAAATGTTTGGGAAACCCTGTTTTAGAGGTTTGATGAAATGTTAATACAGTGTTACACTTTCATTAAATTGTACATCTTTGTGCATTGTTTAATTAAAAATAGATATCCAAAATTAAGGGCAAGTAAAGAGAAAGGGGACAAACAAATTATTTTCCACAAGGGTACCAGTTCATAAAGAAAGAAACGAAGAATGCATTCAAGCACATCCCTCATGACCTCTCTGAGCACATAATACTACATTCTACACACTAATGACCAGGAACAAAGTGCTTTGGATATTTGTAACAACTGGGTTTGTATGTCTGTAGTAAGAGGAACTAAACTAAACTAAAAACTGTCAAAAATAAAAAAATAAAAACCTTCAATTCAGTAGGGCAGTCTGATTCGTCTGGGGGTGTCTTGCATCTGGTCCCCCGTCGTCCCGACATCTGTCCCAGGGCCGGCACTCTAGACGCTGCCATCTTCTCCTCTTCTTCCGGGTTCAATATCCTACGTCACCAGACCCTGGCGCGAAATCGGGTGAAGTAGGATAAAAAACAAATTTGCAGATCGGCAAATTTTTTTCCCCCACGAAAAGGCTGAGCATCTCAGGCATGCGCAGAAGGAGCACCCAAGATCCTCCTGGGATGCGTGACATAGATATGCCGGGAGGTTTTGCGCTCCCATTCATGAAAAACAAAAACAGAATTTTTACTTTACATTAAAGAGTTGTGTACTGTTTTATGTAAATTAAAAATTCTGAGTTTAGGTCCGCTTTAAGTACAATAAACACAGAAATGGCATATTTGAATTTACCACAAAAGAAAAAAAAAAGCTTAGCTTGATAACCAAAAAATTAGCTTCCTGCATACAACGTACCTGCAAAACCACAACAATGAAGGCAAAGTGTCTTTGTTTGGTCACTACTGCTTGCCGTACTGTACTCTCAACCAAGGCGATGTACAGGGCTTCCGTCAACAAATTGGACGTTCTATGCCTACTCCGTACCAGGCGTCTTATTGGTTATTATTATTTCCGTACCCTCAGCTTCCTTTTCTGATTGGAGCATTTGGCTGTCCATCACCTGGTGATGGAAGGCGGCGATAGGTTGTGGCGCGACTGGAAACATACAAAGATGGGACCTTAGCAGGTAATCATGGAGCCGGCTTCTTGTCAAGGCGGATGGAACCGATATACTTTTCTGTAGAAGCCTTGGTGACCAGGGCGCCTCTTTCTGTTGCTGTGCCCGTAACCGTGCCTATGTCGTTGCCAATGTCTCTGTCGTTGCCAATGCCTGTGCCGGTCCCAGTGTCGTTGCCAATGCCGGTGCCAGTGTCCCGTCCGATGTCGGTGCCAGTGACTTTGGCCATGTCCCATGTGCCCATGTCGGTTCCCGTGCCTGTATCGGTTCCTATGCCTATATCCGTGCCTCCGTATTACCCGCCTCCAAGTATATCTACATGTTGTGTATAGACGGGGAGCAGTGCTTCCTTACATATGGTGTAGTATTGTCTGGTTTGTGGTGTTTACAGGCTGGCTGTGCTCTCCTATAATCATTTCCTAAATACACCTTTCCTTATCTGAACTCTATGTTTTGTGAATGAAGCATTACTTTGTCCCCAGTCTTTAATCTTTGTTTACATACCATCAGTGAAATGTTGTTTTCTACAATTGTCTCTTGCTTTCTTTTTTTTTCAGTGATCCAGCAGCCATACATGCCCATCATGAATTTTGATGGTTTAGACCCAGGTATGGCAGAATATGCCCCTGCCCTGCATGCCCCCTTGGATCCAGTCCTTGATCCCCACTTGAATCCTGCTCTTCTGCAGCCGGTTGAGCTTGATCATGAACGTGTTGGGCTGGAGGTGTTGCCGGTCCCAGAACCGGTCCGCATTATGGAAGGGATGTATTCTGAGTTGCACACGGCGGTGTCTGAGGTTGGAGTTCCTGTGTCTGCTGTGCACTTTGATGTCCATGAGGAGTTGCTGTGGGTTGGCAATCATGGGGTGAGTATGCTTCTTGCTTTGTTTTACAAGATGGGACATTGGTGTTAATTTTCTCAGTTGGTGCAAGCAGCTGATATCAATGTAAACTAAAATAAAATTGTAATCTTATATTTTTGTGAATTTTGTGTTCAAAGTTATTCAAATTGAATGTATGAATTGTTTTTCTGTTTATCCACTCCTTGGTTAGTCACCTGACATCTGTGCATTGCATTTTTAAAGTTTAATCTGGGCACTGTCCCTATCCAGACCTGTGAAAGCAGCAGCAACAGATGAGAATCTCTGTCCTTCTCTGCACTTATTCATACATGCAATGGCTTGACTCCTACTCCTTATGAGTTATCCCATTACTAATACAAATTCAACTGGTGATAGTGTTCTCCCCGGCCCATTTTTGCTGGGTGCACCACCCCGCACTTTTCAGTAACCAACCAGCTGTTTTTAGGTGGTTACTGAAAAGTTTGGTCACAATACAGTGGCTACCACCCACCTACCTACAATTTCTTTCCAGCCAGCTTAAAAAAAAAAAAAAAATCTGGGTTCAACAGTGCGATAGCCTGAGTTGGGTAGCTTGTGCTTTAAAATGCTCCAGCCATCATAGTGTTGGTTGCATTGTGTTGGTCAAATACCCCTGCACCATAGTACCCTGTGGTTTTCTTCTAGCTCTGACAATATGTAGCAAAATGAGCTGGTGGAAGGAACCCGTGTGCAGTGTGGTAACATGGATGCTACATACCTGGAAGTGTGAAATACCTGCTGACCCAGAGGAAAATTTCTGTGGCAACAAGGCAGGCTGCTTTTTAGACCCCTGTTGTGAAGAGTTCACTATTAGTGGAAGGGAGTGACCTTAAAACTTGGCCTGCAGTTCTTGTATTTGTCTAAAATGTATTAACATGCATATATTCCTTTTAACAGGGCCATGCCACCTCATTCAGTCCAGCTCTTGAGAGGTATTCATCTTTCCAAGTGCATGCCACCAATGACATCCGACAGATTCAGAGTCTGGAAAGTGGGGTTGTGTTCCTCACGAAGAATAACCTAAAATGTGTGATGCGTGGAGGACTGATCATGTTTGATTACTTGTGAGTTATCAGCTCTTTGATTGTATGTAACAAGCTACACTGTGGTAACATAAATCGACCTGCTCTGTTTGTTGTAACCATATCTACAATCCTTTAACTTGCATGTTTCTTTAGGATGGATGAAAGCGTAGACAACCACAGTCTGTTACTCACAGACAACAGCACCTTGCTCATGGCAGGAATGCAAAATCATGTCATCCAGATGGATCTTAATACAGTGCAGGAAACACAGAGGGTAATTATCTTTGCTTCTTGTCCACATAGTCCCAATTAGAGTTACACACTAGTCTTATAAACAATATTGGCAGCCCTAAAAGTTTCAACAGTAATATAGCAAGATAATTTGCTTGTATTTGAAATTACTGCAGTGTAGCAAAATTGGGCTTCTGCTAAAAGATCTGTCGACTGCCCATTTTGCTGTATACTAGAGAAAGCATTTTATGTGAAATTTTCTGTATAGTGAAGGAATCAATTATCTAGAACTATTGAACTCACTCTAGTTAATACTGTGTCTTGCACAGTTGTAGCGGGTCTTGTTCTGAAAATGCTTGGTCTGATTTCATAGCATACTGTTGGACTCTCACACTGTGCTTTAAAAGCCTAATCTTGTCAGTCTACCTGATTTCTTGGCTGATGGACATTTAACCACCTGGCCGATAAACCTGACCTTGGTTCGGGTTGATCGATTTTGCAAAAATCGATAAACCCGAACTTTTCTCACTGTCTAAATCCCAATAACTTACCTGGTCCCCGCTGCAATGATCCGTTCTGTCCAGCGTCGAAAAAAAAAAAAAAAAAAAAAAAAAAAAAATTCATGAAAAACAGTGTACTGCTTTTGGTACAGACATCTAGACATCAGTGTAACGCCCAGGTGGTTAAACCCAGTGATGACGTTCCTGGCTATGAAATGAAAACTAATATTTAAAAAATATAATTGGAATGTTAATGTGATAAAGGGAAGATGAAGCAGGGAATGCAATATATACATAACGGTGTTCTCCCCAGGCATTTTTCAGTAAACACCCGGCTGTTTTTGGGTGGTTACTAAGGAGTTTGGCCACAATACAGGGCCTGCCACCCTCCTACAATTGCTTCCCACCCAGCTTAAAAACATTCTGGGTTGAACACCCTACACATAAAATTAGAATAGGCTTATAGGTATGTTTTTAGAAGAATAACCTAAACTTTGTTTTATATTTTGCTAGTATCCTATTGAAACTCCAGGTATTACAGTTATGCGACAATCCAATCGATTCTTTCTCTGTGGGCACGCATCAGGAAAGGTATTTGTTATGGCTGTTACACTTTTTTTTTTTTTTTTTACCTTTTACATAGCTTTTTTACATTTGATAAATTAGATATTTAAGACTACTCTTTAAGGGCTTGATATTTAATATATTAAATATAAATCTAATTTTTTTTTTTTTTTTGGAACTTAGGTGTCCCTTAGAGATCTGCGCACTTTTAATGTGGAACATGACTTTGAAGCCTACTCTGGCAGCTTGTCTGACTTTGATGTCCATGGAAACCTGGTAGTGACTTGTGGTTTCAGCAGTCGCATGAATGTTATGGCTTGTGACCGCTTCCTAAAAGTGTTTGATTTACGTATGATGCGGGCCATCACACCTCTGCAGGTCCACATTGACCCTCTTTTTCTGCGATTTATTCCTACTTATACATCACGATTAGCAATTCTTTCTGAAAGGGGTAAGATAAAGAAGGTTTGTTACTGTCATATACTGCTTTGAGTATACTCAATCTTTGTGTGTGTGTGTGTGGTTCAGAGTTCTGTGCAATTTTACTTTGTGCTTTGAATATTAAAAGATTCATATTTATCTGTAAACAAAGCAGATAATTGGTTGTTACAATTCACAGTAGATGACCTTATCTGTGTTCTCACACAGAGAATGCTTCTGGACAGGGTATTGGTAAACTATTATGGTGTCCTTCTGAAAATGCTATTTGTCATCTGATGGCTTCATTTACATTAAATTGCACACTGAAACAAGTATTCAGATTAGAAGTGATAACTTACAGTTGCCCTATGCTTTTCCTGGTTCTGTAATTTTTTTATATCTCTGGGCTCACACTGTTTTTGTATGGGGTTTTAAGGCAAATGTAGAAAATAGTGCGATTTGTGCAGTGTCAAGGTAAGACCTAAGTACACTTTTTTTTTTTTTTTTTTTTTTTTAATCACCAGTTTAATTTCTTGTTATGAAAATATCTAATAAACTCCGTACATTAAGGCATCAAGAACCACCTCTAGCATCTAGAGACTGGTCCGAAAAAGCCCAAATCCAGTGAGCAGCAGTTCATTGGGTTTGCTTTAAGGTGAGACTGGTTTAAGCTGATTAAAAAAAAAAAAAAAAAAAACTTTGTTACAAGTGAGGTATGCGGAAGAACTCTGAATGCACCACATGTTGCTCCTTGAAGCAGCAGTAGACTACTCCAGGTGCCACTCCTGTTAACAAAGAGAGCAGGCACCTAAGGCTACAATTGACACAGGCCAAAATTGTACAGCAGAAGACTAGAACATTACTTGGTCTGATACGTCTCTATCTTCTGTTGTGACTTTCGGATGGTATGATTATAATTTGGTGTAAACATCAATCCAACTTGCCTTGTGTCTTTGGTTCGAGCTGGTGGTTGTCATGTTGTGGATATTGTTCCCTTAGTAGGAACTGCATTGTTAAAATGCCACAACCTACCTCCATATAACTGCAGTATAATGCACAATGTTAAAAGTTTAGACAGTCGCAAACTGGCTTCTTAAACATGAATGAGTTCTCTGTCCCTTAGAGCACCTTTGGGATATGGTGGAATGGGAACTGTGGTAAAAACTGGAGTGAAGCGATCATGTGGATAATAATCCCTAAAGAATTATTCCAGCACCTTGTGGAATCTATGCCACAAAAAATAGTTTCTTAAATCAAAAGGGGCCCAACCCAATAGTAGCACGGTTTACTTAAAGTGGCTGGGGAGCATTTGTCCATTAAACCTACTTGATTGTAATAAGATTAAGGGACCTGTTAATCCCTATTGTGACAGGTTGGGCTGGTTTGTACTTAATTCCTTACTGAAGAAAAATTTAGGCTGCTAGTGGGTGTGGTTGGGATGGTTCTGGCTTTGACTTCATGTCTATCTTGCTGTTCTGTTGTGAGTTCAGCCAAGCAAAATACATTTCAGGGGTTCTCCCCAGGCCCTTTTAACTGGGTGCACCACCCGACACTTTTTAGCACCCACCCGGCTGTTTTTGGTTGGTTACTAAAGAGTTTGGGCACAATACAGGGGCTGCCACCCACCTACAATTTCTTCCCACCCGGTTAAAAAAAATTTCTGGGTTGAGCACTGCAATTTTAAATAAGTACAATAGTTAAACTGGTATGATACTTCTCACTAAATAGTAGTGAGGGACATGCCTGTATTCAGTCTGAAGTGCAATCCCTTTGCGTGTCTTGTATTGGTTGCAAACTGACCAATATAGTGCTTATTTCATACAACTGTTTTTTTGTTTTTGGGTTTTTTTTATTTTTTTTTTAGGTCAGTGTCAGTTTTGTGAACCAACTGGTTTGGCCAGCCCTGCAGACATCTTCCATGTTGGGACAGTAGGCCAGGTTATAATGTCTTTCGATGTGTCTGCTACCAAGCAAGTTCTGGTGTTTGGAGACTCTGATGGCTGCATCCACTTATGGGCAGATTCCCCAGAAGCAACATTTAACACTTACCCACGTGAGACAGAGTTTGCATTGCCATGTATGGTGAACAACTTGCCACACCTGGACTGGAATCAAGACCTTCTACCTCTTTCCCTAATTCCTGTTCCACTGGCTAATGAAGCCTTGCTTTCTGATTGGCCTGCCGCTAACTGTACTCCTGCTCCACGGTATATTGGTTTATTTGTCCTTCATTTAACCTACTAAGCTTTTAAACTTGTCTTTAGCACATAGACTGTTTGACTGTTCATCCCACAATATTGCACGCATCCCTCCCACTAATTAATATATAGGTAAACATTTGCACAGTTTCCTGCCTAATGCCTACTTAGCAAAAAATGTGTATGTCAATTGAAAGTAAAACCTCTAGACCAAGTTTATCTGCATTTCACAGTTCATAGGCAAATTGTTTCTGTCCATTTATCCTGTGGATGGTTAGATCTGAATGCTTTCATGTACTGTGCCTTTATCTTTAAATATTTTTATATGCACGTCCCCCACTTTAGTATTGGTAAGTTACCTAGTTAGTGTATATTTTATTCTTCTGCACATTTTAATGAGGTTCTGTGTAAGACTGCCAGACTGTGCAGGCGCTTTCATGTAAAAATGTTTAAGGTGTGTAATCTGGACAACAAATTTGCTTGAGCAGCTATTGAGTTGGTCCTTCAGATCAGGTTGCCAAAATTATATGCAACCAGAAAAATATTTCAACAGCCAGGTATTATAAAGACACACAAATGACACTTAGTTTCCCCTCCTTGGATAACAAACTGTGTTTTGTTTGGAATGTTCCAGCACAAATCCATTAATATTCCAACTTTTCATTTTCATTTGTTTGTCTTTTATTTGCTGACCTGTGTCTCTTTTTCAGTCGGGCTCCCCCTGTAGATCCAGAGATACTTCGCACAATGAAGCAGGTTGGGTTCATTGGCTACTCTCCCAATCCTAGAACAAGGCTACGGAATCAGGTCTGCATTTTTGGTTCTTCATGTTGCAGTATAAAATAAGTGTACGTTCTTGCTAAATAAAAAAAAATTCGGTTTACATTTCCAATGTAATTGGTATCCATAAGCAATGAGTTGGAAGTGTTTTGCATGTTATCAAATTTGCCAATCTGGCATTGGCCAATTCACGATGACACTGCAATAATCACAAAAGGTGTCTTAAAGGTCCTGTGGGAGTGTCTAAAATGCAAAGTCATGTATTGTTTGCTCAGCCTAATTTAGGGTGTAGCCATCAGATCACCCTGTAGTAAAAAAGCAAAATTCAGGCAAACCCTTTTATGTGAATAGAGTTTATGCATGGGCTGCAGCTGGAAACTGCACATGTAGAAGGGTCAGTCCTAAAAAGCTCCCCCCCCCCCCATATCATGTGGATCATGTGGATGATAATCCCTAAAGACTTATTCCAGCACCTTGTGGAATCTATGCCACAAAAAATAGTTTCTTAAATCAAAATTTACATTGACTTGGCTAACTTGGTAAACCAAATTATAACAAACCATGAATAAAAGCTAGGTATTTTTCAATGCAAGGTGTTAAGGTAATTATATCAAGCTTATTAAAGTGCAGTACCTTATAATACTAATAAAATGGTATAAATTTATGGTTCAGCAATATAATGGCATGCATAAAATTGGGAATCCTGGGCAATAACATGGCTGCATTCCTCTAGCACAGGGGTAGGCAAACTTTTTCAGTCAGGGGCCACAATCTGATCTTGGATCGTGGCCTGTTTTATCAACGAGAGAGTTCAACGGGCTGGATAGAAAATCCTAACGGGTCGTAGTTTGCCCATGCCTGATCTAGCACCTTAATATATTTGATATTATATGTGCTTTTATATTGTGCTTACTATGACACATTTGTGCTTGCAAATATAAACCTTTTTTTATTGGTTGAATATAGGGGGAGTAGTAATTTTAAACATCACATTTTGAAAATCTGAAATATTGCTAGTAGCAGTAAATTTATACTTTCATCAAAGTAAAAATTGATTGACCTTGGTGGGATTCATAATGCATATGTGATTACTCAATCGGCACTCCAGAATTAGAGTGCATCTACATTATTTAGATAAGTTGCATAGGTATAAATATATAATTCAGCCCCTATAGCAAAATTATAGAAAGTTCCTTGCTCTTAATCTTTATGCTTGATCTTGGCAAGTAAAAAGCAGTTCAGTATCACTTATAAGCAGATAATATGCATACTCCTTCTAACCTGCAACCCTCATGAGTCATATGGCTGTGGTCTCCTCTATCCATTGACCTTTTTATGCTTTGTTATGAAAGCGTGCTTATGTGACTGGACCTTATTGTTTTGAATTTTATGAGGGGCATAAAAAGTAGTGCAATAGAAAGCATAAAGTGATATCCTCCCTTTAATAGAGGTTTCTAAATCTTTGAATGGCCCTTTTAGTGATGTAAGAGGTCTTCTGTATCAAGTAAACTGACCACTATTGGTTTAATGGAATTGTTGCATGAATAAATGGTTATGCGGCCTGTTTGTACTTCTACCTCCTAACTTTTTTTTGAGACTTGTAGTTGTGTAGATTGTTGTGGCTATTGATGTGCCCTTGGGTCCATTTATGAAATACACTGATTTTCATTCTTGTAATACTTGGATGTTCTTGTTCATACATATGCCATTGTCAAGATATGGAAAATTCTATATTGCCTTAATTTTTTTTTTTTTATAACTTTTTTTTTTTTTTTTTTTTTTTTTTTTTTTTTTTATGGTATGTGCTAATGATGAAGCGCACTTATTTATTTCTCATTACTTTTTAGGTTCCCTACCAACTGGAAAATGATTTTGATAACTTTAGCCAAGTCCCTGAATCACCAATAGGACGTGAAGAAGAGCCTCATCTCTACATGGTGCCCAAAAAATACCGGAAGGTCCAGTAGCCAAATTCCACTCTTTTTTTTTTTTTTTTTTGTCAGTCATGAGTTGTACCGACCAATAAAATTCACTAAAGCAATTTCTTTTCTCACTGCATGTATAGCAAGATGGGAGCTTAACTCTGAATGTGGTTTTTAGAAATATAACTATCATGAAAATGAACCATTGACGCATTTGCCATGAAAGTAATAAATGCTGGGTTGGACCAAGTTTATATCCCTGGTGTCTTATGTGTCGGAAAATGATTACTTCATTGGCAGAGTGGTAAAATTTTATGCAAGACATTTGCCAGCAGTGTTTCCAGGAAGTAAATAAGAAAAATGCAGTTGTGGCTTTTCCACAGGGTATGTTGATGTGCTCAGGGAGGGTGGGTAACACTTCAGCTAGAAACCTATCAAACCCACAACATAAATAAAAATGTGGTGTGATAACTTTCCCAGATAGAATATGGGAGCCACCATTGCTGAGATGGTCATTGAGTCAGGGATCCCTATATTCTGGTGTTGAGGGGGCTTTAATGATCCAAGTCATGGATCTTTTAATATGGCCCATACTTCTTGTACCATGCAATCATACTGTTTATTGACCCTGTGAGTTCATGAAGGTAATAAATCTAGAGCAGGTCTTGCTTTAAATAAGAGGCTTGGAAAATGTTAGCGTTACCTGTAGCAATCCATTTGATTTAAGATGTGTTCATTAACTTGCACTGTGTGGTGTTGATATTTGGGACTTGGTTGATGTACTTTTTATGAAACTGAAAACAGTTTCTTTTCCACTGTAAAGTTTTTTTTTTTTCTCAAAACTTATGGTTTGTGTTTTTACAGGTAACCATAAAATATTCTAAACTTGGATTAGAAGACTTTGATTTTAAGCACTACAATAAAACTTTGTTTGCTGGCCTTGAACCTCATATTCCCAACGCCTACTGCAACTGCATGATTCAGGTAAGTAGGAGCCTGTCTTGCTGTGTGTAGGTGGTGCTGGCTGACTGGCCACATGAGTGTTGCCTGTTGTGCAATCAATCTGATTAGCGGCAGGGAATCGGTGCCTGACAAGTTAATGATATATTGTATGTTTCTCACAATAAGCTGAGAATTGTGGGTGATGATTTGAAATAAACAGCACACTGTGAGTAAATGGCAATCTAACAAACATTATTCTTCTTATTTCCTTGCTTTTGGCTTCTCAGATATGTCAATATGTTCAACATGGGGAGCACACAAGGTTTTTGTTTGTATTGTAAACATTCTGAACCAAATTATTTAATTGCAACATATATTGTACCTTTTTTCCTAAGCAAGTTATGACAACCTTGGTGCATTGTCATTACAGACCTTAGAACAAATAATATTGAGAATTCTTGCAAAGCAGTGAATAACTTTAAACACAATTGTTAGAAATAAAAAACGCTCCATTGTAAGTTTGTCATTCCAAAAAACCCAGTCTAAAAGTGCTTGTAAGCTGGACCACCTTTGTTACACTCCACATGTGTGCATTGGCTTTCTTTGCTGTAAGGGTGGTTGCTACTTTGACTTTCCACAACCTGCCCACCTGATAAGTGAGGAAAAAAAAAACCTGGGGTTTAGTTCTGTGTGTGCCTATGATTATAACCCTGCCCTGCATTAGGGTATGCCTGGACACTTCAAATGTTGCTGCTTGGTTCTTAATCAATTGTGCTGGCAATGTTGAATGGGTTCTGTGGGCTACATGGTGTGTTCAGAGTGAGTTGAATGGTAACCGGTAAAATGAGGAGCAGATATTTTTGAATACCTTTAGTTTGTCTTTCATGTAGTCAGTCTATACTTAGAAGGGGCCAATTTTCAAGATGGCATGTACAGGATTTGTATGGAGCTGCAATCTTGAGTGCCAAATTTCATTAGTACTCCCAGTTTATCAAAAATATGGTAACTCTTCAGCAGCATATGCTAATGTCCATGTTTTTTTTTAGTTCATAAAAACTATCTGTATCATAAAACTTTTAAATATACTCATAATTTTTTTGCAATAAACCATATTTAGTCTTATGTAAGTAATGTCTTTGTTAACTGTCAATGGAGATTTGATGTTTTTAACTAGTTACCAAATCTTACTGATCTGCAATAATTACTTTATGTGTGTAATGAAGGTGAATGCAAACAGTACCTGTCGTTTAGCTTTCGCAGTCATTGTTCCACGTACAGTGTAATCCAGTGTTAGAAACTCCATACTGTTGCAGAGATGCACAGAAAGTCCCCACTGTTACATGGTCTGTCTAAAGAATATGTCTGTTCCCCTTTTCTCCCAGGTTATGTATATGCTGGAGCCAGTCCGATGTCTGGTACAGAACCATCTATGTCAAAAAGAGTTTTGCCTAAGCTGCGAACTGGGATTCTTGTTTCACATGTTGGATTTGTCACGTGGAGATCCTTGCCAAGTAAGAGGGCTATGCACACATTCCTTAACCCCTCCCAGCGGTATTCCCAAGTGTGACTCAGGGTGTATTTTACCTGCAAATAGCAGTAATCCCAAGTCACACTTGGGGTAGCTTAAAAAACAAACAGTTTACCTTGCACCATTGTCTTCCTGCTGGTGCCTGCAGATCTGGGGACATGTCCTTCCTCCTCAATCTCAGAGGCAGATCGTTGGGAAATAATTTTGTATTGGATTCAATACAAAATAGCTGTATTGATTCCAATACAAATATTCATATACATTTATACATGCTACTGTGTTTTTTTTTTTTTAACAGATTTTTGTGTTTTGTTATTTAAAGTTTATTAAATATCGGTGAATTATAGCCTACAATGAAAAATACATTTCCTTGCAAAAAATTGTACTGCTTTTTGCATGGAAATTTGCACAGAACTAGCCTGCTGGGGAGGTTAAAGACTTAAATGCAATGCTCTTCATCACTAGCTGGCTCATTGATTGCTTTGTTTCTATAGCTGATCAGTGTAATGTATTGAAAAAAGCTGTTTAGCAGCTCACATGCATGTGCAGAGGTGGTCTCGGCTGTCTTACTGTTTTTGCCATAATCGGCAGGATAAAAAAGAATCTGAATAATTCTTTATTAGGAATAACATGGTAAAATAAATGTTTCATCTAAAAACATTAAAAGTGTACACAACAACGGCATCACATAATTCTGGTATTTATTTAAGGCCAGCAATTTCTTGAGAGCTTTCCGAACCATCCCTGAAGCAGCGGCACTGGGGCTTATTTTGGCTGATTCAGATGAGGCAACAGGAAAGGTTAATCTTGGACGTCTGATTCAAAGCTGGTGCCGCTTCCTTCTGACGCAACTTCACCAAGAGACACAGGAGCTAGAAGGCCCACAAGCTTATCGTAGTATTGGAAGTGCCAGGTATAACACGATATTTTTCAAGTGTGTAGATTGCTTAGCAGTCTAGAATTTGGTTATGATTTGTTATCTGATGCATTTTGATTTAACTAATATCATTTGGTTTATTGGTGAGCTCTATTGGTATATTCTCATCTCCTAGTTTCAAAGCCAGATAGTAATATCTGAGCTCTGCCATAAAAAGTGTTTAAGGTTTTATTTTTAGGTTTAAAAATATCTTTTCATCTCTAAGGACTGTTTAACATTTTAAAGTTGAACTCTTGGCAAGCAGTGTAAGCACTTAAATTTGACCTGGTATCATCCGTTTTCAATCTGTACAGCAGAGTTCAAATAGGGGTAAGCAAATGCAGAAGAAGAATCCAATAGGTGTCCTGGCAAGCAACAAGCTAAGAAATAGAGGGGGGAGTAAGTGATGAGCTAATCTGTGCAGTTTCTCCTTAGCTGTATAGACAAGTTCAGGGTTAATCCAGGACAGCCTGGAGTCCATTTTAATTGACTTAAATAATACAGCATTATGATTATTCAGATAGCTAGAGAAACTTAATGGTGGATAAATATTAGGTTGGCAAAATGTAGTTGCTCTGACAGGATTGTATGTTTTACAGTTTTTTTTAGGCTTTTACGCCTTTTCGAAAATCTATGTATAGGTTTTTTTTTCCAGCAATTTTGCATCTGCAGGGGACTCTGTGATTGGACAGCTGTTTGGATGTGAAGTGGAAAACTGCAGTATGTGCAGATGTGGCAAGGAAACAGTTCGTGTTTCAACAACGCTCCTTTTTACTTTGTCATACCCAGAAGCCAACAGTAATCGTGAGTACTACCTCAATTTGGATATCAGAAGCTCTGTCTTATTATTCACCTGCTTAGGAAAAATACAAAGTGCTTATGTCCAATGTTAAGAATACAACCTTGGCAAAGTAACTACAACTGGAAGCTCTGGCTGATTGTCTTTACCAAGCTGCTCTTTTTTAGTACAGGAAATGCTTGATGTCTACCAGTCTTTCCTCCTTTAGTGAGAGGAATGAAATGAGACACATGACACTACAAAATATTTTAATGCATTTTTTAAAGTTACATGGTTTATAAAAAAAAAAAAAAAAAAAAAACCAGGTTCTAATTCTGTCCATACTCATGCAAAAAGCGTTACCTTGTTTTGCATGGAAATGTATTTTACATTGTAGGCTTATAATTAGGCATATGAAATATGTCCATTATGTAAAAATAAACTTTAAATAAAAAAACACAAAAATTGGTTAAAAAGGGTGCATTTAAATAGTGAAACCTGTAATATACCAGTACAGTAGCATGTATTTGAATCTCCCGCTGCGCCTCTTGCACCGACGTCACCAGGAAACCTCTGGGAACGTCACTGCATTTGCTGGTAGGAAAGAAGAGGACGCTGCCCGGGGACCTGCACAAATTAGGAGGATGCCAAAGAAACAAGGGTTTTCATATATTTTCATATATTTGTATTATCTTTATTGGCACTAAGAAAAATACAAATAAAACATATACAGTATGCAGCATTGTATCAAATATATACTTCTGCTCTTTCACCATTTTTCTAACAGAAGTCAGATCAACAAAATTATAACCAATAACAAATGGGTAATGCACATGAATTGGTTACTTCAGGAATATTCGAACGCCTCATTCCAATACGTTTTTCAAAATACCTACAGATTTCAAAGATTGGATATAGATACAGTATCTATAAAGAAATCATCCAGCCTTAAAACCCCAACACCTAAATAACTACATAGTCAGATGGGTGGAGGTTCCTGGTGTTGTAACAAACCATGTCGAAAGAGCTCAATATTTTTATGGTTTTTAGAGACTGCGTGGCTCTGGATTACCAACTTTTGCATGTATGTTTTACCCCGAGCCACACTTGGGAATACTGCTAGGGGGGTTATTGTAGCTGCTGTAAAGTATCTTGTAGAGTCTGCTGCAGATAATATATTTACAAAAAATCTTCCGTAGGTTTTTATGTGCCCTTAAGATTTTTATGCATGTTCTCCT
Source organism: Pyxicephalus adspersus (assembly GCF_032062135.1). Lineage (NCBI taxonomy): Eukaryota > Metazoa > Chordata > Amphibia > Anura > Pyxicephalidae > Pyxicephalus > Pyxicephalus adspersus. The sequence goes on along the minus strand of NC_092858.1, from coordinate 42,757,761 downwards.
GTGACAGCTTCTATTTTATCGACCTCCAAAAGCCCCAAGATTGCACCTGACAGCCCCCTTCTATGTATGCGATGTCAGCAGACTGAGCTGTCATTCAGATGACACTCTTAATATTCCCTTTTCTCCTTCCTGGCAGATAAAGGTAGGGAGTATCTGGGCTACTACAGGTAGTAATTCACTTTTCACAAAGATGGTTAAAATGTGTAAAGGGGGGTGGCTTGGAAATGCAAAGAGGAGGTGGTTATGGTAGTAAACTGTCCTTTTTCCTAAATAGTTATATAACTTTTTTATTTTATTTTTTTTATTGCAAGAAAAAACTCTATGGAAAGGAAACATTTGGGGAAATTATGGAAAAGAAACATTTGGGGAAATAAAGTATCCCAAATGCTTACACAGTTTACCTTCATGTCACCCGAATTCTTATTGTGCAGAGATGAGATTGAGAGCACTTGTTTTTATTTTAGTTAGGTCCCTCAATGGGCATCCCCTGAAGGAGCAGCCCATTCTTGAGATGTGACACAAGAATCCCAAGTGGCTGGGGATCATCTCCAAAAAAGTATCTTCATTATAGAAGGGTGGCTATCTGGCTTCATTGGTTGGCAACAGTGTATGGATGTTTCAAGTTATTCAGTTGCCATGTAAGGGGACCACATAAAGCCTATTTCTGTATGAGTGAGTGTAGCAGTACCTGCTTTCAAGTTCATGATTTTAGTAGTGTCTTACCTTTGCCTGTAAAACAAATGGGTTTCGGTATGACATCTGTGGCCATGCATGTCAAATGCAGCCTCACAATGTTCATCCACATCCAACATGTATATAACATCAGCAGAGAACTTGTTTCAAATAAAGGTACTTGGGGGGCAGCATTTTCCTGCACATTATAAACCTGTGTGTGTGTTTTTTTTTTTTTTCTTTTTGTTTTTTTTTGTTTTTTTTGTTTTTTTATTATGCATGGCAAAAATGCAGATCTTTGTATAATATGAAAATCTTACTAACATTGACTGTTATCTTACTTCGCAATTTGTTTTTTGTTTTTTTTAACATAGTTACCCTGTATGATGCATATGTGCTTTTTATCAAGCTTATATTCCCTAATTTGTTATGTTAGGAATGACATCAACTTTCCTGAAACTGGGCCACCCCCACCGCTGGTACCTTCAGTGGAGGAGATCCGCAATGTATGGGTGCCATATTCTCTAAAGATGAAGTTATCTAAAAACAAGGAACTTGAGGTTGTGAACTGTGATGAAAATGAAGAGGTGAGAGCTTTATCTGACATTGTCATGTCTTCCCCTCTTTCCCCAGAACTCAACAACTTACCCAACCTTGCTGGTAAAAAATCTTGTAACCCTGCTGAAAATAACTTCCTTATTTTTTTCATTTTAAAAACATTTACCATCAAAGATGCTAAAAGCATGTTGTCTCTACCACTACAACAAGGTACCCTTGAGAGTTGTATTGCACAGCCTATTTACATAAGGTCAAAACAAAAGCTTTGGACACCAGATCATTGCTAAAAAGCAATGGGATCATCCATGTGTTGCAGTATCTTGGTTCAAATAGAATGTACATGCTACTGTGGAGCTAATAAATTTTGCCACACACACTAAATCTGAAGTCATTAAAGAACTGGACCTAAAAGGTGTATCAAGAGTGAAGGTAGAGAGCACAGAACCAATCACGTTAATGTATGTGGTCTCTGTACCAACTGTATAGAGAGGTAACGGTCTTGGTAGGGTTTTTCCTCTAAGATTAATTGATTGAGAACAAACATCTGTATATGTGTATTACAGCTAAATCAACCAGATGATGATAAAGATGAAGCAACAAACATATATGACCTTACTGCAAGTGTTGCCCATGTTCTGGATTCTCGTACAGGCGGCAGTTTGATAGCTCATATTAAAGTAGGAGAGACCTATCACCAAAGAAAAGAAGTGAGTATTCAGAAAGGTATCTTTTGAGTTTGATATTCTGTAATGTTTGGCCCACAATGCACAAAATAAAAATATTTCCTACATATTATGATTGGGCATGGTGGAATAAACTTCTGACCAATATACACATGTTCTATAAGAGGCATACATACCAGATACATTTTTCAGTTTCTAAAATTTTGCATATTGAAACATTGTAAAATCTTGTATTAAAATTGTTATTTGTTTTTATCTAATATATTTTCATCCTATTTACCAAAGACTAAGCCAGCATGCAGAAGCACTGTATGGAAAAACTAACTATAACCTTTCTCTTGTTGAAATTAGGAGTGCACATAGCAGTCACATGGTTTTAATCTAATGTACTTGATTTATTGATTCTGGACCAATGTCCTTTGAACAGATTAGACCAACGTGGAGATGTGTGTGTGTGTGTGTGTGTGTGTGTGTGTCCATATTGCATGGTGCCAAATTTGACAGAGCTACAAAATGCCTCCTACAAACTGTCAAGCAGTGGTCACAATTTTGGCTTGTTTGGCAGCCGCAGGACTTTGGCACCTTGCAGTGATTTTTATACAGAAATCATAACTCCGAGTCAAATGTGGGGTCATTGGTATGACATCTAAAACCTGGATGAGTCATGCAACAAGACAATTATCCCAAACTTGAGCCCAGACTTTAAATTGGTTTGAAATGCTGTGGTGAGACCCTAAAAGCTATGCATAAATACCCAAAGACTTCAAAAAACTGGAGCAATGTTGTAAAGGAACAGTGGGTAAAAATTCTTTCACATTGAGAGGCTAATATTGTCACACTAAGAAAACAAATACTTCAGGGTATTACTGCAAAAAAATGGATCTAAAAGTTTATCCGATTACAGGGATTTACCTTTTCCCAAATGTTAGATTTTGGCTTTAATTTTGTTTTTTTTACACCAAAGGTGAGCTGAGTTTTGTGTACTGATACATAAAACCTTAGATTTGTTAATTGTATTTTACATTTCACTTGATTGAATGTGTCTAATCTGTCAGACTTAAGCTGCATACACACCTGCAATTTTTCTCGTTGGAAAGGATCTTTCACGATCCTTTCCAAAGAGAAAAGACTGCACGATGCATGAACGATGCTGTACATACAGCACCGTTCATGCTCTATGGAGAGGGGAGGGGGAGTGCGACGGAGCGGCACCCTGCTGCACACTCTCCCCTTCCCTTTCATTACGATCGGCTGTCGTCCATGGATCCGCCAGGAAGGTCGATGGACGACGACCGACTACACAGCAGATTTTCGCCCGATAATTGGCCGATACCGATTATCGGGCGAGAAAAATTTGCCGTGTGTACGCAGCTTAAGATCCTAAAAGTTGGAGTTAATTCTGACAGAAGTGCAGAGATTGTTCCACTAGGGAACATTGAATGGTTTACATCTGTAGTATCCACTAGACCAGTGTGTCTCAACCAGGGTTCTGTAAAAACATTAGGGTTGATAGGGGTTCCTTGAGCAAATTTCTCATGTCAATATAATAAACAAAAAGATCATTAGTGTCAATCTGACTTTTTCCTCCTGACCACCACACTAATATACTGTGAGCTGTAGATAGTTACCACTTGACAGTGAGTGATATACAGCAGTGTGATATACAGCAGTGAATCTTTTATGTGAATGCTGATAATCATTGGGAAGAACTCCTTTATACACCTAAACCATTTAAATGCTGCCCAAGCCATCACCATGGTAAATGTAAATAAACGGCAGTAGAGAGGAAAAAATTCATATTTGATTATAAACTGACAACATGTAAAAAATTTTTTTTTTTTTTTTTTTTAGGGAGTGACTCACCAGCAGTGGTATTTGTTAAATGACTTCCTTATTGAACCTGTTGATAAGGTAAGTGCTATACCAGCATTTGTCTAATGAGTTGATGTGCTTTTGAATTTGTCTAAAAATGGCTTTATTAACTTTATTTTGTGGGTTTCTTTTACTCATCTCAGTGTGAGGCGGTCCAGTTTGATATGAATTGGAAAGTTCCAGCCATTTTATTTTATTCCAAAAGGAGCATTAATTCTAAATACAACTTGACAAGTAAGGAGTCTATTTACTTTTATTGTATTTGAAATATTTAGGCCTTCTTATATTTGTACATTTTTGTACATACAAAAGTAATAAAACCTTCCGTACTTGATACATGGAGCAACAGAATCCCCCTTTGACAAAACAGGAGGTTTTAGCATACATATATTGTGTTCAGTCAAACTTCCAATAGTAAAAAAAAAAAAAAAAAGTTTGGTTTAAAATGAGCTACCCATACACTATGCAATGTTTCAGTGGTATATTCCATTGATTGCACAAATATTTTTCAAGACAATTTGTTCGATCAATAATTTTGATTTTTTTTAATACATTTTCCACAAATATTCAAATGCCCTTTGGAAATTGATTTATTATTGCAAAGTGTATACTGCTATGATAAAAGGCTTTTGATCACAAAAATGTACCCACTTTTACAATGGTCTATTAGAAAATGGTATGGATTTATATTCAAGACATACAGGACAATACCTATTCCCCTGTAAAATTGGAAATTTAACTAACTATTTGTATCCCAGTCACTCTTATGATGGTGCCATTTATGCTTTTCTGCAGTTAAGAACCCAATTGAAGCCAGTGTATTACTAGCAGAAGCTTCACTTGCTCGCAAACAACGGAAGTGTCATGCCACATTTATTCCATTGCTGCTGAATGAGATGCCACAAGCAGGAGAGCTAGTTGGGCTGGATGCAGAGTTTGTTACACTTAATCAGGTATTTTGACTTGCACTTCCTTACATTTAAATGGTTGCAAGGGTTATAGACCATAAGTAGCTTTGCATTTGCACTGATGTGCAGGAAGCCTATTCCCAAACAGCCTCCAATCTAATTTAAATCTGATCTCTGATGTAGTGAAAGTATCACAGCACAAGATACAGAAATACACTACTGGGAGTAGCTACAAAGGGTTTAGTTTTATCTAAACCTAAAAATAAAAATTGATTGTTTTCAAACATACGTACACAAGTCCCAAGAGGTGGTGCAAATTTTGTATGTTCCTAGCTTTGACATAATGGTTCTGCCAATACCATACCCTACTGACAATGGTGATTAAGTAGAATGCTTCTTTAGTCCTGTTAGTTCTGTACGATCAGACAGAGTTTTGTAGTCGATTTGTGACCATGAGCACTCTGGAACTGAACCAACTGACTGATGGCAGTATTTAGCTCACTGACTGCTTTAATTTGTTGATTGGAGATTCTATAAAACAAACTTGCAGTGGGAAGAAATAAAACAGTGAGGATGTAGAGCAGAACAATGTCCCAGTAGCCCACTAAATTTAACTGTCAGAAAATGGTTACATTCATAAAGGCATTGTTGAGGGCAACTGAGAAGAATCAAACATTCTATTGCTTTATGGTGCTTGCAATTGAACCATGTTTTTACTTCAACTTTTTGTTTGCCACACAAAAAGGCTTTTAAATTGCGGTTTGTTTGCTTTATGACCACCATTATTAAGGGGTGCATAAACCTATTTTTATGCTTACTAGATGTCTAGTCAATGCTAAAATCGCATTCCGTGTGTGGAATTTTATTTGTTTTTTTTACCTTTTTAGGAAGAGGCAGAGCTTCGTAGTGATGGGACCAAGTCAACTATAAAACCCAGTCAGATGTCTGTGGCTCGTATCACCTGTGTAAGGGGACAGGGACCTAATGAAGGTGTTCCTTTCATAGATGACTACATTTCCACCCAGGAACAGGCAAGTGTGATGCATTCTTTCTAAAAATGAATTTTGTTATCGTTGTATTATAATATCAAAAAGTGCAATATTTTAAAAGATCTATTCTCTTGTAGGTGGTTGATTATCTCACCCAATACTCTGGAATAAAGCCTGGTGACTTGGATGCCAAGATTTCTTCAAAGCATCTAACAACACTTAAATCTACATATCTCAAGTTAAGGTTCCTCATTGATGTAGGAGTCAAGTTTGTGGGTCATGGTCTTCAGAAAGATTTTCGCGTGATAAATCTGATGGTAAAGCTTTTGCTTACTTTAATGATTAGCTTTAACTTAACATTGATGGCAAATAGTAAGCATATGACGGATCACATGTTAAGTAATCATATGAGAGATGTGCAGTTGCACATGAATATAACTGTAAATGTCAAACTAGGCCATGCATCCCAAACATCTGTTCCTGGTATTTGGATTTGTCTTTTTACAGGGCAAGGATGAAGTTTAACCTGAGGGAATGTATGTAGTATATTTTGTCCTCTAACCAGATTCAAATTGCCCAGTCATACTGCAGTTACCCCATCACAAAAGCTTTGTGAATCTGCCACTCAGCTGTGCCTTACTGGGGACCAATCTCAAGCTAGCCGCTAGGTTCCATTTCCAAGCTGATAATTCGGCATCAAATGTTGTATATAGACAACCCACCATTGTCGCCACTTCAGCGCCATCCTACACCCTCATCTGAAGACCTATTTTATGCCAGGTCTCCTAAATTATGGTCAACCCTAAATGTTCTAGGGGAGTGCACTTCATGCAGCTGTCTGCACATCACAGTGGTAATGTGAGTAAACATCCATCTGGCCTGTCGGCATCGCTTTACTGCTACAATGTCAGTGTGTGATCTCATAAAAAAAATCAGGAATTTGCCGGTTTGCATAATGATATAAGACTAACAATTGCAAAAAGCAATCCACCTTTTCAATTTTCAGGGACGATTTATTTACTCAGTTTACACTGCCTGGATTTGTCATTAACTGAATTTTAAAGGGATGGTACCACTATTTATAGTTTTTATTAATCACCTGAAGTGAGATTTGTACTACCATGCATTTATGTTTGTGACATTCCAAAACTATGATTCAATGTATTGCTTATTCACTGTAGGTGCCAAAAGATCAGGTGATTGATACCGTATATTTGTTTCACATACCACGCAAAAGGATGATCTCCCTCCGTTTCTTGGCATGGTATTTCCTTGGTAAGAATTATTCTGTCTTCTGCCTCTTAATTTACAGATCTGCATTGATCGTTATGGAGGTGTCAGTCTGCATGTTGCCATTTTCATTTGTATTATATTGAGTACTGCTCATACTGTAGTGAGTAGGGGAAAATCTAGCAACAAGTTCCTAGTCGAAAAGTAATGATTCAGCCTGCTGACATCTAACCAGAACTAACATTTTCCAATTGGTTGGATTCTAGGCATTTCTGTACAGGGAGTTGACATAAACATACCTACTTTATCCTTCAGAAGTGTTTACTTAAGCAATTGCTGCTGCATTTGGGTCTCTACCCCTTTTTGTGTGGGGGTTGCAATTGGCAGGAAAGTTATTTTATTAGTGAAGGGACATTACCTGTGTAATGTCCACGTTTTCTAACTTTTAATTTTGCTTTAAGGAAAATTTTGTTTTTTTCTGATTTTCTTAACATAAGCTACTGTGTACCAATATTAAATATTTTAGAACTATATTTTAAAATCCATTCCACAATGTTGAACTTCTATTAGCTGTTCTACTTTCATTCAAGACTTAAATACTTTTACAAACTTTACAGGGTTTTTTTTATAAAGCAAGAAAGCTATAATTTTTTTATTTTTTTATTTATTTATTTTTTTAAGACCTCAAGATCCAAGGAGAGACTCATGACAGTATTGAAGATGCACGAACAGCTCTGCAGCTCTATCGCAAATACTTGGAGCTAAGTCGTAATGGAACAGAGCCAGAAAACTTCCGAAAAGTCTTAAAGACTCTTTATGAAAAGGGTCGAAAGATGGACTGGAAGGTCCCGGAGCCAGAGAGCCAAAACAGCCCAAAAAGTAAAGTCAACGTGATTCTTCTTGACCCTGACCCCAGTGATGACCTCGCATCACTTCAGTGACTTGCCCTGTCCTTATCACTTGACTGATAACCTACTGCTGCTTTCTTTAACTGACACTTCTTCTTTTTATCTTTTCACACTTCTTCCTGACTGCTTTGTGAAAGACTGGCTGAAAATACCCTTTATGATGTGATTTCTAGGTATCCTATGTTAATCCTCTGCAGTATTGTTTAAGCTAGTGTTTTACAACCCAAGCTTTAGGCTTCCTAATCAAAGCACAGTCTTTAGGAGGTAATAGAAATATTGTGTAGAAATTTTATTTTAAAGTGTAGCACAGCTTTTAATATTTTGCTTTTTAAAATTTTGCCTATATAATAAAATGCAGCAACTGCAAGATTAGTTTCTAATTTATAGGTAGGAATATGCTATGAATAATGGAGTTGCTTACATGATGTCAGTGCAGTGTTTTTTTTCCAGTCTTAAAAGTTCATAATTTGGGTTGTGCATGGACATGCTGTGGGTGGATACATATGCAGCTGTTACAATCCAGGAGTACTATGTCTTAGTGGGCCAATGGCTTTATTTATGGCCATGCCAGGTTACTTTGCTGTTGGCTATAGCAGGCCAAAGTATTTCTTCACAGCTGAAAGAGGAGGACCATAGCCCAGAATAAATTGTTTTAGGGCTTCAAGGAACCATCTGGTTCACCAGCTGATGGGGGGGGGGGGGGGGGGAATATGAAAGCATCAGTAGGCAGATTTTCATCTCCTATATACTTTCTTGATCATGTAGGACTTGCACTAGGTAAATGGGTTTACTTTTATTAATCAATAATGGTGCCTAGGTAACTATACATTAGGCATTAGTCAGTCTAGAGTATTCCACCATGATCTTGACAGCATTTTTTGCATATGTATAAATCTCCTTATGCCCTATTTGTTCATGAAACCTCTTTAAAGGTCACTATTCATCTGCGTCTAATAGTCTATTATCACCTTTAAACAGTTCATTGATCTCATAGTAAAAACATGATTCTAATTATATTTTATGAACATATGAAGTGTATGAACAGGAAGATTCATCTTTAATGGTCATTGGAGGTCATCCCAGTTTCCCAAACTAACTTCCAGCATTTAGGTTGTAGTGTTGAGGGGTCTGGTCCTCTGCTGTGAGTCCCTTCCAAACTATATTTTTTGTTAGGTTACATAATCTGTTGAATAGAACAGGTTTGGATCCAGGTGTAGTAATGTGACTGCTGATCTAACTGCATGGTTTTCAACTGCCCAGTAAACCTGCAAAGCTGTGCATTGCAACACAGATAAGTTCTGCTTTACATTATTCATTAATTTCAGGCTTCAGCCAATTTGGGATGTTTGCAAGGTGCCATCGCAGACATGTGGACCTTTGTTGTGTGATAGTTTTTAAATCTGTTTGCTGACTGACTTATACTTTGGGGAAAGCCGCATCTTTTCACTACAACCTGGAGTATCACTTTGGGAATTTACCACAGTTCTTTCATTGGGCTGCACTGCTAGGAGGTGCAAAAATGATGAGCTGGGCTTTTCAGCAGAGATGGCTCCAGCCACATACACTCTGTAAAACCTGTTTATAGGTGGTGTGAAGGCTTCAGCATTGAGGACAGAAGCTTTACCTTTCCTAATCTCAGTTCTGTCCTTCATGTGGACACTGGATGAATTAACTATGAAAAACAATTGAGTAGTTTAAAGGCGGTTTTGTCCATGGGAGACATCTCATTAACAAAGTCTACACCCCTGCATGTTCCTGACTAACTTTTATTGTCACAAGCTTGATACTATTCTAGAACTAGTGGTAATTGGCTGATAGTTGTAATTTTGATTTACATATTTTCTATAATTTAATTTTGCCACTAGATACCAGTCATGTGTGATTTGTACCTAACTCATCTTCAATTCTGTTTTATCCACAGATGCACCAGTGTATTCTGCTATGGTGGGACTTTAGTGTCCTTTTTTTAATTTTCTTTTATGAAGTTGGTAATGTGGAAATGACATTCCATGTACTATTTTTTTATCGTTTTTATTTGCAATGAATTGTGAAGCCGTTCTGTGAACGCAAACACATCATGTTTTAATAAAAAAGACTCTGAAGATATTACACCTTATGTGGTAATGCAATGAATGCAAACACATGATCTTTTATTAAAAGACATTCTGAAAATATTGTCTCATGTGTTAATTCAAAGGAATGGTATACTGTAGTCTGTGGTGTCCATCAAAAATGAATAAATGTGGTGTATGTTTAGTGCTGCATTAGGAGCCCATTAAACAGGAGTTCATAAGACAGGATTTCTTAATCAGACACCATTTTGCACTCGCAAAATGCATGGCCTTTATTTTAGTTGTTTCCCCAACTCACCTGCTATGCCTACATTTCTTTATGCCTTCACTTCATACATTGTATGCAATTTATTATCATTTTTTATTTACCTGTTTAAAGACCTATATACAGGACCTTGATCCAGAAAATATAATATCCTTGGTATTATGCTGCCCAGTTTCAGTCTGAGACTTCCACAGATGTATACATGGCTGATCAAGGCAGTTTGATATTTAAAAGGTACAAGTATGGTCTCTTCTACTTCATTTTTTCCTGTTTGTTTCAGTGGGCCTAATTTTTTTTTCTTTAAGGCTAGAGAAGAACTTTCATCTGTGATCCAGCAAACCTGAAATGGATCTGGTCCATTGAAAACATTTGCTAACAAATGGCAAATTTTAAGAAATCCATTCCAGGTTTGCTGGGTCACCTAACTTCACCAATTAAAATGTATCTTCCCCAGCCTTGGAAAGATTTTGATAAATCGGGCTCATTGGGTCCCAGCTATGTCTAGGTTTTTCCATGCTGGCAGTAACTACCCTAAATATAGAATACCTGCTGGCAGTAACTACCCTAAATATAGAATACCTAATTACTCAGCCTTGCCCAGGTATTTATTTATTGCAATCTTATACAGGAAAATCAAATAAAGCTATAGTGTTAAGCAAAAGGCACACTCACTGAGCAATACATACACACAAATATATCTCTGACATATACCACAGTGCTGTACAAAGATGACTGGTGCACTCACTCGAGTCTGTCTTATGTTTAGCAAATTTGGTTGAAATGTCTCCATGTGTTTTTGAGTGATGGTGGAACATGTATATATGGCTCACCAGTATTATATTGGGCATAATCCTATGTTGGTGCTATATAATTACTGTTTGTTATTTTTATGAAACATTGTATTACAGTTACTGGTGCATAGTTTGATGAAATGGTAATGATAAAAAGCAAAAATACTTTTGGACTTGTGTAATGGAGCCTCAGTCAAATTATGTGCATCCATATTTGCATCCAAAAGTGCTTGAGTAAGAGCAAGAAACTTTTTAAGGCATTGGCTTTAACTAGCAGGTGTGACGACATAAAAAATACATTTCATGTTTTAATTTCCTTTTTTATAATGTTTTCTTCAAGTGAAATGTAAGGGCTTAATTTAGAATGTGGGAAATCAGACATTCCCTCACAACACCTAATTTAATTTTGTGTGTTCTCTGACAGCCCCATTGCAGATGGGTACTATTCTACAGCCTTCTGCTGGATGGCTAGTTAACTTCTCACGTTAAGTTATTGCGTACATTTCCATATGCCTGCCACACAGATTGGCCGATTATATCTCACTTTTGCCATGAGTTTTGCAAAGCAAGTTATACTCCAGTTACAGTCATTGAACAGTAGATGGCAATGTATACATATGGTTAGACTGTACAATTCCTTTTCTTTCCCCTATTATGTATGCGTTCATTACTGGCAAAAGATTTGTAACCCAATATTGGGACTTGTTGTCAACAGCTAGTTTTGGAAACCTCTAACCATGGCACAACTCTACTTCTGCAAATGACATCAGAGCCAATTCTTGGGATCGCCTAAACACTGATGGCCCACTTTTGTAGACAGCGGCCTAATGCTGTACCAGGCATATTCGATGTGGTCAGGGTTGGTGGCAAAGTTAGAACTTTCCCTTCACAAAGTTCAGGATGTCCCCTACTTAAAGTTCTTTATCTGTCCATTATACATTATAATGTCCTTTGTGAATGGGTGGAGAATCCTTAGGGAGGCATGATGTTTTAGTGTGTGTGGACTGCTCTAGTGCAGAATGCATGCAGTTTGTTGTAGTATTTTGTCACTTGTCAGTGATGTTTCCTTTTAAATTTTTTATATTTTCCAATTTTTTTGAAAAAGTGGCATCCAAGTATTTTTTAAAATATCACAAGGTGTGTACATTACAAACTTTTTGTGAGCTAATCCCCATAAAAGCAGATATAACAAGTCATTCAGTCAGATAAATCCCCTGAAGTGTTTGAAAATCGGATCTATACACTAGCTCAATCAAAATCCAGGTTGGTATTCAATGGAAGTCATAGTACTTCCTAGAAGTGTGCCACCACGCATGGCCTCTTCAAACACCTGTCCATTGTGACTAAGGCATTTATTCCTTCTGCATCTGAAGAAAATCTGTGTTAAGATGCAGATGTCTGAACCTACTCTGGAGCAACTTTCCCTGAGGTGCTGCTCTCTGTACTACAGGTTCTGCATAAAAAAAATCAATATTTTACATAAAGCTTTACCAGTCATAAGCACAAAAAATGTAATTTTATGAAGTCTATGTAGCCTGGTTTCCCTGTAGCTTTGAAGCCAAGCATAGATAAAGCAACAAAAGGGCAGTGAAACAGATTTTTGCTGTAGGTACCTAGGACATTTCAAGACCTATATGGGAGATGAATAAATTGCATTGGCAATATTTAAGAATTTTTGGCCAGGAATCAGCAGATTGCAGTGTCACTTTTCATATCTTCCCCCCTAACATTAAAAAGATGGGTCATGCTTTAGTAATCCCTGGCCTTTGGATTTATATACCATTCTAACTACCTTAGGAGATATATTCGCTTTACAGTAAGGTTGTGCCCCCCCCAATCTCATTATCCTTCCATCATCCATATCCTGGCATGCCGCAAGTCCTAGATGGTGTCATGTTACCTGAAAGAAGGTGTTGTATATTCATAATGGCATTTACAGGTGTAAGATAAAGACATTACACTTCTTAGTTCAGATCATACTATATGTATGTACTTTAGTAAAAATGCTTACACCTTAAGGGTAGTCAGTGAGTTCACAGAAGAAGGCAAGTGGCGCGTGTGTGTGTGTGTGTGTGTGTGTGTATATATATATATATATATATATATATATATATATATATATATACACACACACACATCCAGCATATTACACAGCCCTGTACATTAAATAGGGTTGCAATAATTAAGTAAGAAGCACTGACACAGTTATTGCTGCCTGCAGTGAGCGATGTGTTTTACTTTAGAAACCAGAGGAGGTCTTTTCAACACTTTAGCAATCTATAATTTACAGTTGTGCCTCTGCTCCTTCTTTCTAACAGATGTATTTGCGTTTGCAAAAGAAAATAGTTGCTAAAGAACTAAGTGGCTCAAGATGTAAGTGATCTAAGTGAATAAAATTTTGTAAAATGACTTTGGTGAACCCTCCAGACTAATGGGAAATCACCTGTACTATGTAAATTATTGCACTGTTAACATTCATTTCTGGAACACTAAACATGATAGGCATCTCAGGATTAATAAATAACAATATAAACAATATTTCTTGTTAGGAGGATTAGTGCATACAAACCATGTCTGTAGAAAGCATTTCGCATCATTACTACTCTCAGGAAGCCATTACAGCTGCCACCAGTCAGATTCATGATCTTCCCTTTACTGGGGCACACACGCAATCATCTATCCAAATGATGGATGTTTACTTTGGATCATATCACATTCTTCCACTGCTAAACATTCACTGCCTTCTCCACATATGGGCAAGATATGGTGCCCAACACAACTTGTCACTCTGCTTTGTAACTACACGTTGTGCTCATGTATTTTTGTGTCCATTACAATGAAGCGCCAATATTTCCATTCAGATTGGAACACTTTGCATTTTGCTTATAAGATCCACTGAGCTTTTTATGCAAATATGTCACTTGAGGTATATGCTTCGAAGCAACAATGTGGATTTGTAACTAATGGCTAAATCATCAACAGAATTACAGTATAATAATATTATTACTAATAATAATAAACAATATTTATATAGCACCAACATATTATGCAGTGCTGAACATTAAATAGGGATGTACAGTATATGTTACCTTACTCTGGCTTTTATGATTTTAGACGAAATTATTCTACTGCCCATTCAGTTGTAATTCACCCTGGGTCCTTTCCGTGTTTACTAGACAATAATGATGATGCTGTTTGCCTGAAGTTCAGCTTTACCATGTATCTATTGTGTGTAGCAGGAGGAATGCAAGACAGGTTGCCGTCACAAGGTAGAATGGTACATTGCTTACAATAGTTTGGGAAGACACAACCACATGATCAGTGGGATAAAATCTACACCCATACAACATTAATTTAAAAAAATGCTTTGTTTGAGAGCTATTTATTTTTAGCTCTATAATTCTCACATATTCATATTGTACTGAGCAGCTTGTGTTTCTGGGGAGCCAATTAACCTAACTGTATTTTTTTTGATGGTGTGGAGGAAGCCAGTGTTCCTGGAGGAAACTCACTCAATCTAAGAGAGAACATGCAAACTCCTTGTGGATTGATTCAAAACCTCGATCCAATGCTGCCAAGGCAAGGATGGCTATTTTTGAATGACAAAACAGATTTGACTGCGGTCTCTTTATATCTGACCTAAAGATTAATGTTTTTTTGTTTTGTTGTTATTACAACGACACCAGGTGTAGGTTGTCGGTGTAGGTGTAGGTGTTGCAGGTCTCATTTCCATCACAGATTTGACAATAATGGGTTTATTCTTTATTTTTGTAGAGTAGAAAGAGCCATGCAAATCTCTTTATGTGGCCAATCTACACTTCCAGAATCACTTGTTTATAATACACAAATAGTTTTATGAATATATTTATTCTAACTGCTTACTGCTGTGTCAGGCTAGTTGGCCATCATTAGTGCAATGGATGGAAACCAAGGCTTTTATATAGTGGGGTTTATAGAATGACACAACAGAGCTGATAGACACCTAGTTATGAAGTAATCTAATTATACTGATTAATGATTATATTAGTATATAAAATATAAAAACTTCCTCCTTAACTAAGACAGAAAAAACGCATGCATAGTCCCAGGTTGATGTGTCAAATGGAAACGTTTTGTCAAAGATTAGTTGTAGAGTTTTCCACCACTGGCTAGAAGACTGCTTAATGGCAATCATTTCTGAACTCTGGGCCCGATCTGGGATGTATTCCTATTATTTTACCCTACAGTTGACAAGTATGTATTATGCTGCTCTGTATTAGATTATGGACAACTCTTTTCCATACAGTTCTACACAAAGATGAAAGGAGCAGGTTTGGCTTTCAATAACCTTTGCCCTTCTGCACTGAACTGTGACAACTGTCTGTAGTCAATTAAAGGGGTCACTAAACATCATTTACAAGTTAGTTTAGAAGGTTTTATTCCATTCTTTGGTGAAAATTTAGGCATTTCATGTGGATAGTCAGAAAAAGTTTTACTTTTAAAGAAATTACGGACTGGGAGAAAGAGATAGGCAACCTCTTCTACTCACTCAATCATGTTATATGATGGACTGTCATAATATTCTATTGGTTTAGATTCTTTTTATGTCACTGACCTAGAACAAGTATGCTGGTCAGGAGTTCTTACATCTCTTGGTGAATAGTTATCAGGAGTATTGAAACCAGTAGCCAGAACATTATCAGACTCTAATATTTCGCTCTGTTTAGATTTCCTGCAAGGCTTGGTTAACTGTGACATTTAACAGGACATTATCTGCATGGAGTTTGCGTATTCTACTTGTGGTTGTTTTGCTTTCTTACAGAAAATTGTTCCACTGTTTTTTTTAATTTTGTTTGTATTATAAAGTTCACTGTAAAGTAGAACTAAACTCTTCGGTGAGTGGTGAGCTTCTGCCATATTCAGAAATTCTTCACAGCACACTTGCCGTGTACAGTCGTGCTGCAGCAAGCATGGAAGGTGCCATCTGGGCAGCACAGTGGCTCAGTGGTTAGCACTCTGGCCTTTGCAGCACTAGGTTCCAGGTTCAAATCTTGGCCAGGATACTATCTGCATGGAGTTTGCAGGTTCTCCTCATGTTTGTGTGGGTTTCCTCGGGTACTCCGGTTTCCACATTCCAAAAACATGCAGTTAGTTTAATTGGCTTCCCCCTAAATGGACCTTAGACTACGTGAAAGACACATGACTATGGTAGGGACATTAGATTGTGAGCCCCTTTGAGGGACAGCTAGTGACATGACTATGGACTTTGTACAGTGCTGTGTAATATGTTGGTGCTATATAAATACCAGGTAATAATAATCTTCATTGCCGGCTTCCTGGGGGACTTCTGTGGGGATGGCAATCCTCTTCACTGGATGAATATCTCTGGTAACTGGCCATGCACCATGTAATTTAGATCTTAAACCAAATGTCACCAGGAGCCAGGGAGTTAGTTATTTGACAAATGTGACATTTCCTGTCTCTTTTGTCAGATAGTTCTGCCTCCTGGTGTTTTTTTGTTTTTTCCTCTTATAGTTTAGTCATCTTTCTAAAATAAGTTTCCTTTAAAATCCGGATTTTACAAGGTGCATGCTGTTATTACAAATTCTTTAGAATTGATGGATATGTTGCAATATGTGCACTTTAAAGCTTTGTTCATGCTGGTATACAGTACAGTACACCCTGGTATACAGTACATACTGTGTATGCTTTATAATTTTATTGTGTTTGATATTGGCTAGAATTATCGGTAAGTTGTCATAGAATTTCTCAGTTCGCTATACAGCAGAGCTTAGAATGGATGAAAAAGGAGAGAAAAGCAGCACTAAGCCTGATCAGTTGTGCTCCAGTGCCCATTTCCTAAGAAAAGATATGGTGATAGAAGAAAAAGGATTAAAGAGGGTTAATGTGATGAGGTCTTTGATTTGCTGCTTCCTCATTTACTGTTCAATTATAAGCTAGGAGAGACATGATCTGTAAGTTTTACTGAACTGCAGTAGAGAAATATCAGGTATTGTATCTTTTAGGCCAGGTTTTATATCAGGTTTTAGGGCAGGGCAAGCTGTGCATTTGGGGTTCCCACGTCATACAACCCCAGGGCCCCATTTTGGCTAAGACCATTCTTTCCCCTACACCTGGCAAATCTCTTCTCCATAATTCAGCACTGGTCCAGGTTGAATGTCACCAAGGAGCAACACAATGGCATATCAATTTGAAAGGTTCACTTTGAAAGGTAAAATGTATAATTTACACATTCTTTTAAAAAATTGCTTTGCTTAATTTGTTTTTTTGTTGGGTTTTATAATGTTTTGCAACACATTTAAATTTTTCTTACACCTGTATATTCTCCTATTCAATATATTTTAAACCTAATCTGAAAAATTATAAATGAAAAATAATGATGATAGGAACATATGCTTGCCCTAAAAGCTTTTACTTTTTCTTGAGTTTATTGGCACTGACCATTTTCTGTTGTGAAAAACATATTTATTGACACTAGCCAATTTACCATTATTATTATTATACAGTATTTATATAGCACCATCATATTACGCAGCGCTGTACAGAGTCCATAGTTGTGTCACTAACTGTCCCTCAAAGGAGCTCACAATCTAATGTCCCTACTATAGTCATATATCATTAATGTAGTCTAGGTCAATTTAGGGGGAAGCCAATGAACCTAACTGCATGTTTTTTTTTGGGATGTGGGAGGAAACCGGAGCAACCCCACGCAGACACGGGGAGAACCTGCAAACTCCATGCAGATAGTGTCCTGGCTGGGATTCGAACCTAGGACCTAGCGCTGCAAAGGCCAGAGTGCTAACCCCTGAGGCACCGTGCTGCCCTTTATTATACGATAGAATACAGAATGGCTGTTTTAATCATGATTCATAGAGTGACTGTGAAAGCCCCCGTCTCTTCTTTTTTCTCTTTATCTTCCATTGCATATCTGTTTTTTAGCTGATATAACTTGGAGGGTGAATGTATCAAACACCCTACCTACTGCCTTCTATTTTGTATCATTGTAATTAACCAGTTGACAAATGTACAACTTCATCACAATTTGTTATACTCCATGTTGTATTTTACAAAGTGCACACAATACTTGTATTATGTGTGGTTCAAAATTAAAATCTTGTACAAGAGAAAAAAAAAATGGCAAGCTGCTCCCTTCCCCCACCTTTGGCTCGCCATGATCATGCCTTCCAGTAATCATGTTAATTGGTGTACATTAGGAAACGCTCTCTATATTAATTATAATTAATCATGAAAAAAATGATTTGCTACTTTTAGTTTATTTCTACAACAGCAATTTAAACTGAGCACTCAAAAATATAAAATATACCGTGTTTTTAACCCAGTATCCAAACACTGATGAGCACTAGGCAGGTCTCTCTTAAATTAAAGCCACTTTATGTGGGGCAATGTTATTTAACTCCCTCCTTTGTGGCAACATATGTTGGTTAAATCCCAAGGGAGGAGAATTAAATATGAACCTAAATTAAATTCATTATTTATTTAGTAAACTTATCTTATATTTTGTTTATACACCCTTTCCCTCAAGCAAACGCACAGTAAAATTTAGGAATGTGCAGAATCATACCCTAAACCTATCCATTTTATGGCTGGTCCTGTGATTTTGGGATGTGCTGGAGCAGACTGTATGCAGCGGTCTGCCTCTCCCATCATCAGTACAAGATCTCCATGCCATAATTATTTCCAAAACGTGATCCAACAAAAAATAGACACAACCTGACCACTGCCTTGAGCCTGCGATGCATATGGGAGACATGGTCCACGGCTCTGGCCGGTACGCCCCCCCCAGTGGGCTCCGTTTCCTGACCCTGCTGGGGGGTGCACCGGCCAAAGCCGTAGACCACTGCTGGCCTCCGTGCTCTCACAACCATAGCTGTCAGACGGACCAGGGACCCCTGATTTATTGGATTTCCTAGTTTTACATTTGTTTTTTTGGACCTCAGTCAGACCTCTATTCATATTTTACATAGTGATATTGTCACAAGGCATTAATTTTATTGGATGAAGTTTTCTAACCCAATTGACCTTTCTGTATGTATGTGCGGTGGGATGAAAACATTTATTGCTGTGTTTTAAAATTAGGTACAGTCACAAGGCATGTAGTTTTTTTTTTTTCCACAATATTTACCTTGTGGATTTTGCTACAAAAAATATATATTCGGCTGTATCTTTGATATAAAGGTTTATAAGGTTTTCTATCCTATTGCACCCTGCTATTTTTGTATGGTTTACTTTGGATTTGTATGAGCATGCCACTGGAAATATGTTAGATATGTACATTTATCTGTACTATTCTTCTTTGTATCACTGACCTTGTGCTGTGCCACATGAGATGATGGTGCTTTATATTGCACATTATTATTAGTATTACCAGTAAAGAACAAATACATGCACACATACACAGATACACACAAACACAGATACGTTGATGCATGAATCCTGTACCTGCAGGAAACAAACTACTTACACTTGTTTTCCAAAGGTTCGTCTCATCAGTTTGTTTTCATTTAAAAATAAGTCCACTCAGATCCAATTAGACTAGAATTAGATCCAATTAAAACCAGAAATAATTTCATATCCCTCCAGAACTATTAGGTTAACATTCTAGATCTTTAGTTCCAGAGTCTGTACACCCTGTGTGCCTGTTGTTATGGGGTTCTAGATTCCCATTTGGCTTTTTCTATTTTCCTATAATGAAGGATGCAACAAGGGGTGCTGGAAAGGATGGGGTAATGGATTGTTGGAGTTTGGAAGAAGTACAGGAAACCAGAGGCTGACTTGGTCCGCCAGGATTCACTTAACCATAACCAATGTACACATATAATGCATTTTTACACAATGAAATAGACAACTTACAAGAAGTTTTAAAAGGAGTGGTCCTCATGGTCAAAATAACCCCCCATCCCAAATATATATATTAGGCATCATTAAAATACTCACATAAAACAAACTGGTAACAAACGAATCCATTTACAAAAGAATGCAACTCTATAGAAAGATATTGATTCAGATGTGAGATGTAGGAAAATATACTGCAATTTCTCTCAAAACTATCAACGGGGTTGATACAAATCTTACAGTAGGTAAATCAGTTCATATATAATATTTGTAATTCTGTTCAGCAATCTTATGATCCAAGCACTCTGCCAGTTCCAATTGTGGGCCATGTGACATGTTTTCATTGACTCTTTAGATTTTTGTGAATAGATTCACCAGTTTTCAGTTTGAGCACCCGAGAATGTCCATGTTTTTTTACATCAAATTGCTAAGAAGGTTTCAATGACTCCTGGTTAAATTGTTTCGATATTTCTATATTTGCTGTAGTAAACATTCCATCTCTAACAGTTTGTATATTGTGTATCTTTTCACTAAACAGTGCCTGGCTAATTTTTTTATGATATAATTATATTCATTTGCAATTATTTTAAAATTTAGAAAGGATGTTACTGAAAAATAGAAAGTTAGAAAAGAGTTTGACCATTTCCCTATCCCCCCCTTGAATCATCGCTATTAGCAGTCCCATTCAAGCTGAACAAGTGTGAGCTATGATAATATATATATAGATATATAAAAAGTTAATGTAAATGCAAATTAAAAAACTATGCAGTGCATCTACATGTACAAAAAAATCCTGTTTATTTGCTACAAATGCTGGTAAATAATAGTTAGCAGGGCATGTGGGACAAGTGGTATTTCTGTACTGGGCCTGGACAAAACAGCTTGACTTTTTAGACATGGGGGAGAGGGGCCCAGTATGTTTAGCCAGTATGGGACCCAGAATTTTCTGATGATGACCCCTACAATTGTGAACAAACAGGTATTTTAAAGAAAGATGTACAAAGTTTTTTTTTTTGGAATAATTCCTATTATTATTATTATTATTATTATTATTAATACACAGTATTTATATAGTGCCAACATATTATGCAGCGATGTACAAAGTCCATTGTCATGTCACTAGCTGTCCCTCAAAGGGGCTCACAATCTAATGTCCCTACCATAGTCATGTCAATAATACAGTCTAAGGACAATTAGGGGGAAGCCAATTAAACTAACTGCATGTTTTTGGAATGTGGGGGGAAACTGGAGTTTACGGAGGAAACCCATGCAAACACAGGGAGAACCTGCAAAATTCTCTTACATTTCGTCTTGCAACCTTCTTTATGCTATACATAGAACTGTTCACGTGCAGCTCAAATAAAAAATTCCAGCAACTGTCAGGTGTTGGGATTATTT
The DNA here is from genome assembly GCF_032062135.1 of Pyxicephalus adspersus. Classification (NCBI taxonomy): domain Eukaryota; kingdom Metazoa; phylum Chordata; class Amphibia; order Anura; family Pyxicephalidae; genus Pyxicephalus; species Pyxicephalus adspersus. The sequence goes on along the minus strand of NC_092858.1, from coordinate 42,736,562 downwards.
ACCTCCCATGCTTATATATGGAAGTGATATCATCCCATGACAGCCAATAAAGATGGTCAGAGACCCTACACCCTGATAGCGCAAGAGAGAATATGTTGGAATCAGCGAACAAGCTTATGGAAGTCACATTACTTTTGCTGAGGTGAATATTTGTTACTGACAACACAGCATTTTTGGGGACTAATGAATGTCAGCCATATACAACATCTTTTTCAAGCTAGTCAACTGCTTCCATTCCCAGAGCTATACAATGTAAAGGGTAAGCATTCTTTATATCAAAACAAGAACTAGGAGGGCTCCTAAATTTTGCTAAACGAATGCAGGGGAACACTAGTGAACACTAACATTGAAACAAGAGAAGAAGAGAGAATTTTACCTTTAATTTACAAGGTAATCCACTTTAAATTAATATTTTAGGTGTCCGTGAGTTAAATTGGTTCCTGTTATGGTAGGGGGTTCTGCCTTAGAATTTGACTCTTTGAAAGAGTATCCAACATTTCCTCCTGCTGTATTATCCATTATGTAAAAGAAATTAAATAAATATTTATATTATATATTTTTAATATTGAGGCACCCTTGTGAACAGGATAGGCTGCTAATATAACCACTGACATCGAAGAATTAAAAATAAGCTGTTTAATGATTCAGCTAGCCAACAGCTATGAAAAACTGAAAGAATTGGCAAGTATTGGCAAGGTTGGAAATTGCCATGGTAAAACAGAACAACCAATCAACAACTATCATTCCATATACTGGTATCCAGATTCCATCAGTAAAGTAATGCTCTTGTATTAGCCAATTAATGCATTTGTAAATGTGTGTTTGCCCATAAATTTATTATAGCCATACCCTCTATATCTCATAGTATCACTGATGGAAATAACTTCATTTTGTAAAAAAAAATTCATTTTTGGAAAAAATAGATGAGAAATATCAGCTGTCTAGTGTTAAAAATCAAAGGATTTATTTTATGTGCATTTTATTTAGTTGGTACAAACCTAAGACGGAATACAAATATACAAAGAAACATACATATCACATGGTCAGAGACAATAGCAGTTCTTATATACCGGCCTGCACACATTGACTACACAAGACGTGTTCTTGATAGGCTTGAGAAACATACATCTCTTCTTCAGTGTTTACATGCCCATTGATTCCCAGTTCAGATGGCATTGTCCAAACAATATATGATTCATGAAATGTGGCCACCCTTTGACTGACAGATAACAGCTGCGCCATAATTGAGGTCAGCAGAGTCAAGAAAAAATAAATCATCGATACAATAGTATTCAGAAAATGGCAATTATGCAGGCATGCCATTTGTATGGTGTTTTATTGTATTTTTTTGTATGCCCGTGCGGAAGCTCTATACAATACATAAGTAATTCTGAGGGCTTCCACCATACAGCTTTTAAATGTTAAAATACTTCATTAATTAAACCAGTGTCTTTGAAAATTTAGAATTTAAAAGACTGTGGATACAATACTTATTGGTTTGTTCCTCCTTTCACTGTCCAGTTACAAACTGGGGCACAGAAAATGCATCATGGAATTATCAAATCTACCATCCTGCCAGACAATGATTTCTGCAGAATTACCAAATACTTTAGGAAGTAAAACAGATCAGTAAATATTTTGGACCTGTGTATTTAAGTATTCCAATTGGTTACATAGAATAAATCAGTGTGTTATATAAATCTATGTATTACTAGAGTTCAGATTCTCTAACTTTAGAGCTAAAGTAACTTTTAAAAATAACTCTAAAGTTATATTACTTTCACAAAACAAATATGAATAACTTACTTCAAAGCAATGTTGGAGCAATAGGTTTTAACCTCCTCTATTACAACACTGTTATCTAACTAAATAAAGAAATGCAGAGCATGATGTTTCAAAACCAATTGCAAAAGGCAGCAACTACCTGTCAATTATGTTCTCTGTAACTTTTTTCTGTACCTTTTTTTCATAGCAAATCCAATGTTCATGATGGTTAATTATGACTTGATTATCAATGGATAAAACTTCACACCCAAGAAATCAGTAATTCCATGTATGTTGATAATTTCCAAAAAGTACAACTGCCAGGAGAAAGTGTATCTGGCTTCATCAGTACAAAGTGACCAACTAGGAGGAAATGTAAGTTGTTTGCATGATAAAACAGCACCCCTGATTCAGTCACTGCTGTCTAATGTTATTAAAGAAAAGGTCAATGATGTAAAGAGGATGCAATCAACTTTTATTTGTAAATGTCAAGTGTGGGTATGTTGATAGGACACTACCAGTTGTAGGACTGTCATTCTGCAGTATGCTCAGTGAATCTCTACATTAATAGATCATAAGAGGATGTCATAAAATATGTTTAGGACAAATCATACCTATACTACATAGTGATATTGATATATGCATTGTATGATGGCTGCAATTTATCCAAACATAACGCAAACCCACCTTATTACCTTGGGACCTTTAGACCCATGATGTCAAAGCGCATGGCTGGCATCTCCCGAGAGCACAGCAAACTGCTTCTGTGCAAACTGCATTATGGCCAACAGGATTTGCATGCAGCTGCAGCCATGAATGACACAGATCCCTGGGCCACAACTGTGTGTCACTTTTGGGAACCGCTCCACAATCAGCTGCAGCCACAAGCTTCCATGTCCCAACTCCAGAAGATACAGACACACATTCACTTACTGTACTGATTCTGCTATATTTTATATATTTATAAACTAGTGTTCAGTTTCTATTTTGTAAAATGTTACTTTTTCTATAAATAAAAATGTTTAAAAATTGGGAGCCCAAGACAAAATTCTGAGGCTCACAGTAAGTCGGAAATGGCCCCTAATGTGATATTGCTGTAATGAATACTCATATCTGCCACTTTCAGGGATTACTTTTGTTTAGGACGCTTCAGCATTTGGCACACTTAAAGTATGTTGGATTTCTGGTTCCCTACTGCATTTCGTGATTCCCTCCATGGGCCTTACCCTCATTATTGTGTGCGGTAGTAATGTAGGTATTGGCCATTGACCCATCTAACAATCCCAGAAGAGTATCCCAGAAGAATATCTTTTAGTAAGTTTATCTCATGTTTTTGTAGGTTTCTGTATTGTGGATGGTGGGACAGCTGAGTTAGCATTTTCTTCGGTGGGAGTGCTTGCTTTTTTTCAAATGATGACAAGGTTACATTAACCAAATCAAATATTTACTATTAAATTAAACCATTAAATGCTATCACTAAGCCTTAGCAATGTGCTGAAAGCCAGCTAACATCTTAGCACAGAATATTCCAATGATATGACTTAGGAGGATCATCAGATATGCATACGCGATCATTCTAGCCACCATGACATATATGCACACTTGGATGGCAACATGAAGGGGCCAATGCATTGAAGGGCACTTCAAAACTGTCCACAAATCAATCATTCATCCCTAAGAACAGATGTCTGGACATTGTTTGCTGCTTCCCAATACAGAAGATCATGAATTCATCTATCTCAAATTGGGTGGGGGATTGGGTTTGGGAATCATGTCATGTCTATGGTTGTCAGGGAGCAGGGTCAGGATTATCCTTGGGTAGAAGCTGCTTTTACGATTATGCACCAAAGATAGGATTATCCAAACCCTGGCGACATCAATAGGATTTGGCAACAGGGTAAAGATTAGGTAAGGGCAGATGTCATGGTAAGGATTAAGTGACTAGGTAAAGTAGATGTAAAACTCTAACTTAATGACATTTGGATTGCTTAGGTGTTGTGTGTCATAAACAATCTTTTTTTTTTTATAACACTTTTTTAGTTTGGGTGAAGTGGGGAAGGATTAGGACTCCTGCCAGGTTTTACTTCGATTGGAGGCTCAATTGGAGAGGTACCTGTACCAAATTGAAGAATTAAGAAAATAAAAAGTTAAATATGAATTAAAAATGTTAAGTTAATGCAATACTAGAAGATATGTAGGTTTTTCTTATTGTCCAAATCTCTTGTGTGGCAACAATGCTGCACCTCTCCCAAATTCAGAGCAGAGTTGCCACTATCAGGCTGTAACTGCTTGCACTACAGTTGGATGAAATAAAAAGCTGCAGTGGGCATAATTATGAGAATTGTGACTGCTAATACACCAAGTCCCGCCCACTGGTTCCCGGATCGGCTCCAGTGCAGAAATCCCTCCTCTGAGGATCCTCTTACAGGGCTGGAATTACACCAAAGGAACTGGTCAAGTTAAGGATCAGTGGTGGTATAAAATTGAATGCCAACATAAGAAAGGAGTATAAGTAAAGTGCTAATATTAAAAACATTGCTGTTTATATTTCATTGTAATATCACTCTTTTACAATAAAACACATCATTATGGAAATACTCCTTTACCTTTGAATACGGAAATGTAGAGGAGGATGGTCGATGTAGGAAATGTATGAGAAGGCAATGTAGCAATAATAAATGTATACCACTATTGAAAAAAGGGAAACTAGACTACAGAACACATGTATGTATACTGTTGGCATACTTATTTAAATATATACCTAAAGCCTTTTTATTTTGGATAAGGGGAATGGCTAACCTCTCCTCCCTTCCCTTCCCCCAATGAAGGTTTTTTGCCATCTGTATCCTGTTGGGAAGATTTCCCTTCCAGCCTTGTACTCATGGGAAACAAGTATTCCCACTGGAAATTATCCCCTGGAAATTTTGGATTTTCTCCAGTAAAAGTGGTCACCAGGACAAACGGTAAAAGCAAAACCCCCAGACAGAAGGAAATTTTATTCTGTTTGTATAGAGAGGGAAAGAATCTGTCAGTGACCCCAAGGATTTCACAACACCCTGTCCACCCTGTTGCCTCTTGCCCGGGTTCCAAACACCCAGGTACACCCTTTTTTTAAAATATATTCACTAAATGTCTTGTATAAAAAAAAATGTTTTTAGGTTTTACCACTAAAAACATCAAGATGGAAAGGAGCATTAGTTTCACCTCCAAGGGTAGCCGTTGACTGATAACTAATTTTCAACTGATATTAAGATAAGAGGTGATTTACTGTTAATACAACATTGCTCCATTCACTTCCTGTCCATTCCAGCCCACCTCTTCCTGGATATTTACTATAGATCATGAGTCACTCCCATTGCCTCCTATCTATCCCTGCAGATAATACAAAATATATGTGCAGAAGTGGCCATTCCACTGACATTAGACAACAATAAATTGTTACGTAATGGTTTCATAATTTCAGAGATATCACATATTGCCCAAAAGACAATCCATACATGTCTTCACCAGGAAGGCACAAAAACAGTCATAAAACACATTTTCAGTGTTGATATGTTAGAACCTCTGCGGGGTTTTTGCATGGGACATTTTTCTTTACTTCCTGTCCCAAACACTGACAACACTTGGCACATGAAGTGACATAAAATCTTCCTCACAAGGACACAGGGAGGGAAAGTTGTAACCTTTTCATGCAGAAACATCAGATCTCTTATTGAGAGGACACCAGGGGCCCACCCACAACCTGGAGCATAAGAAGGGTGAGAAGACAGAACAGAAAGTCACCAGCCCTCCAAAATACAGGATTCTTGTTTGCTGTAAGGACTGTATTCCTATCATGGACATTGGAGAAAAGAGAGAGCTCCAGCTCCTGGAGCAGTGAGGGATTAATTACCCTAATTAGAAATACCCAATGCAAAAATGAGCATTTACCCCTTGTACTGTCTATAGTAACCCCACTGCAGGGGTAGCTTTGACATTTCCTCAGAACTCACCTTTAATGGTTGTGGTTGCCTTGATATCCTATGCTTAGAATATGGCCTAGGAATGCTTTATTGTTCGTTGTACAACCTCACTGTATGCAATCATTTGTTCTAAATAAAAATGATTATTCTTTAAATATAGATGGATATCTTATTTACAACTTTCTTATTTGTTTCTAAACTTTATTCATTTTTGTTTTTTGTTTTATTCAGCTTTTATAAATATGTATTTTTTTATTTCACAGCCAATCAGCAATGTGAATCCAGTGCACTTTATTCTTTTTTGTTCTCATACAACTGTAGGGGATGTTTGCTGTGTCTAATCTATTTAAGGGCATATAAAGCCACCCTATTTACCCTGGGTACAAATGAGGAGAGGGGAAATATTCCAACTATGACATTCATCCTAAAGACAATTGTATTATTTTTTTTTTTGGAGAGATTTTCATTCATAGCTTGTTGTGCCTATAAGACAGGAACTGATGGAAATCTCCCAAACCTGACAGGAGTAATCCAGACCTACAAGTATAACATGGTTATAGCTCCTAATGGTCTCTTGTTTACTGGTCATATTTGTATTCCTTGCTCCATCTCTTTAGGGGTGATTAAAGATCGTTATGTAACATTTTTATTATCATTAATAAATAGTATTTATATAGAGCCAACATATTACTTATTTGCAAATGACAGATACAAACAAAGACACAGGAGAAGGAAAGGACCCTGCCCTGAAGAGCTTACAATCCAAGAGACATAAAGTTTTCCTATTATTCCTAATAGTGTATTGCAGATATGTTTCCAGAAAAAAAAGTTGGCCAAATGTTTGATTTTCATTTTTTAGCTATCGGACCAATTCTATTTTATTCTACAATATTCTATGAAGGTACTTAGTGAGAGCTTTTTTTATCTTCTATTACTTGAATTGTTTTTTTTTGTGCCCACTATGTTTACAATACATAAGATTATTTTCCAAAAATGAAGCTGATCAAATCAAACCCACATCATCCCTGCCATATATATACAATAGAAATCTATAGAAAATATTATGGTTATATGTGCCTCAAGTTGAAATGATCATAAAACAATCATCATTACAATCATCTTATGAAAATATAAAAGTACCAGTATCATTGTGGAAGGGGGTGTGATAGGACAATGTCTTTCCCCAAAAACTCTGATGCCCACATCATGCCCATGTGGTAAAGTTGTGCGCCTGCACCTGCTATTAGCCACAGGTTTTACATTATTTTATATGCAATAAGCAAAAATGAAAGGGAAGTTTTCCAAATTCCAGAGAAAAGTCAGGATGGGATAAGAAAGGTAGTTCAGGGGGTAAGACAATGTTTAAAAAAGGAGGTTTTGTATATCTGTCAGATGTCTCAGAGCATTTTAAACTGAGTCAATTTGCTACCTCCTGTTCTCTTTCTCTCCTCTCCCTCTCTCTCTTTTTTTTACTTTGTTGACAGCCCTGGTAGGGGCCTTTTGTTACCTCTCCAGCCAATGAAAGCATTTTACGACAGAGAACAGTTGGGATATAAAAAGAAGGAGTCCCTCTGCCTAGTACATGATCTGTGGTTGCCTAGCCCTCCCCTATAAAGACCTGCACAAGGCAGCTGTCCTCCCAGCACCAGCAGCAGCCAGCAGCCCACTCAGCTATGCTGTCTCAGCGATACCCTCTCCTCTTCTGCATGCTTGTCCTGTCTGTGGAGTTCTCCAGGAGCAAGGGGGAGTCAATGATGGAGAAGACATCTCTGCAGGTGGAGAGCTCCTTGGCAGAAAGTGAGGAGCAGGACTGTCCTGTGTGTATGTGGAGGAAACACAGCAAGGAGATGAGGCTGGAGAGCATCAAATCCCAGATACTCAGCAAACTCAGGCTAAAGGAAGCCCCAAATATTACCAGGGAGGTTGTCAACCAGCTGCTGCCAAAGGCTCCCCCTCTGCAGCAGATCCTGGACCAGCATGAGTTCCAAGGAGACTCCTTTCAGCATAATGCTTTTGTGGAAGAGGATGAGTATCATGCCACCACGGAGACTGTCATCAGCATGGCACAGGAGAGTGAGTACCCGTTGGTCTATTTCTGCTTTGCCAGGGCAATCCTACACGTGCTTTGTACCCACGTGTGACAGCTGATGGCATAAAGTCCAGCTCTATGTCATATGCCATGCTTTCTTTCTTTCTGAACTTAAAGTCTATCTAAAGACAAAAAACTCTCCTGCAAGGGAGATTCACCTTCTCGATTAGTCTCTGTGATCATTGCCACCAATCCAAAAAAATTGGGGTTATCACCAATAGCCATATCTGAAATCTTTCTGTAGATTTTGGAGGGTTATCCTTTTACCTCCTGTTGGGTCCCCAAGACAGGAAAGAAAAATATTTTCCAGGGGCAGAAAAAAGTTTTTTTTTCTCCAGAAGTTTTGGCTTTAGATTTGAAAAGTTTGCAATGTATCACTTGGGTGATAATGTGTCACTTGTATAAGGGAGAGTGAAGAATTCAGCGGTTACTTCTACTTTGTATTGGGATTTTGCTGCAGTGATCATTATTTGTTGGATCCTTGAATCATAGATGTACTATAAGCCTTTGTATATAGAAGCAGATTGCTGTGCAGAATTATTAAAATCATGGTCCTGGCTTTATATGTGAAGTTATGAATATGATTGTGTGTTGTGATATTTGAGATTTATTGCAAGTGAAGGATTTATTTACTGCAGTATTCCAGAGAATTCTATAATATCAGGCGTATTGCTAGTTACATGTATGCAAAAATGTGATTCTGAGCCATCCTGTAATATGAGGTTTCAAGTAGCTGGTCTAAACCTTTATTATTGCTGTACAAAAGACAAGACACATATCAGTTGAATTGTATATTATCTCAATTGTATTCATGACATTAATGGATATAGTTACCTGATTTTATTGGGGCACTATATGATAAGGATAGTTTGTGCAGTTGATGTAGCTTTATGATCACAATGGGTTACTGCACTTAGCTTTTCCTCCTTGTATTGCTAAAAATGCCTGATTTGCAGTTATTTACCTAGGCAGTAAGATTGGTGGTCATCACTCATAGCAATCCGCTTACACAGCAATTTAGCAATTAGCAATTTAGAACATTTAGACCATCAAAATATGATTACTTGCTATAGGTTACTGCATGTTCACATAGCTTTTTGCCTTATTGAATTAGCCCAATAGCAGCAATGTAGTCCCAGCTGCCAGCTGTACCTTCTACACTTTGCACAAATGACTTAACAAGTCAGTTATTAACCCTGCACCTCTAATTAGCAACATGCTCCTTGTGGCAAAGCATTGGGGCCATCATTCATCTTGCAAGATAAATAAAAGGACTGGCAAACAATGGGGTTACCTGCCAGAACATGTTGTGGTTTAATGGTTTAATGGTGGCAGCAGTCCCTGACAGAATGGCTGACATGCCCCCACACTCATGTACCTGCATTGTATTGTTCAACAAGTGATCTGGATTCTCTAGTAGCTGGACAAGGTCCTGCATGCAGCTGGAGGTTTTTATTGCTCATTGCCAGAATCCAGAGACTGCTGTGTCACTGATTGCTGGGTGGAATGAAATCTCCAGTGCAGAAGAGGCGGTTGTCTTTTTTTTTTAACTGTTGGAATCTTTTTTATTGTTCTCAAGCAATGTATTTCATGTAACAACATATTTCATTTAACTACAAAAGTTCTTAGTCATCCATAAATTTCACTGTTTGTAGCATGCCTTTTAGTGCAGCTCCAAGTATTGGACAAAAAGTTGTAAAAAGTGTACCAACTTCTGTACTTGTACCCATCAAATAATATTCAGGGTCCCTAAAACACATCCAATGTTTAGGGCTCTGATAAATGATGTCTGCAAAGTAATCTAAACATGCATCACGGTTGATTTAATAAAGAAGTGATGCATGTTCACTTGCAAAGTGAAATTTTCTTATCTAAGTAAAAGTGAACATTTCTCTCTATATTCTCTATATTGATTCATTTCCTAAAGAAATGCTCTGACCTTTCATTAAATCACAAAGTCATAACAGGCTTCTGTACTTGTTCAGCTGCATTTATTCTTAGCTTAGAAACTTTGTGATAATCAGTAATTATTTTGGATTCTGATGTCATTTATATCCCCATATGAAGTTGATCATTGTTTCTGATATATATGTAATTCTTGAAATGTTACTGGTTTCTCTTATTGTTACCATTTATTTACAAGCTGAAATCTGTCTTTAATTTTTTTTAATTATGTTATATTTGATTACTGTGGTTATTATTTCTGCTAATTCTGTGCTATTTATCTGCTTTTTATTTGGCCATGGTTCTGTGTTCTGCCTGGCTCATTCTCTCGTCTTTTGTGATCCTCAGGTCACTTCTGTTGGTTTTTCCTTTTTTACCATGTGCAGTAATAACAAAGTGGCAGTGGTTACCCCCATGGGGTCCTTGTGTTGTTCTTTTCATTGGTTTTGGGAGGAGATGGACAGATCCATTTGGCAGTGTTAAAGGAATGTGACTGGAAGCATTTCTAATCTCCTATGTCTATTCCAGCTCATGCTAAAAAGCTAAACATGATAAAGTCTCTGGGCACAGAGTATCTTTGCTGCACATTTGCTGAAATAGAATCTGGTTTTAGTTGTGCCATTACCAAAATCCGGCGCTACCAAGTCCTGCTTGTATTTTGTAGCTAAAACATTTTCATCAGATGTGAAATTTAGTAAAATGAACTTAGTATTTGTAATGGAAGCCAAGCCAGTACAAATAAAAGTTAAAGCACCTGACCCATGTTTTTTGGAAATAATCTTTTCTATGTTTTTGCAGTATGTGATATAACATGTACCTAACTGATTGAGCTATTTTACATACAAGGAGAAACTGTGTTTTTTAATGTTTTTGGCAAACTGTTTTACTGTATGTTGTATAGATTTTATCAGGTCTAGATCCATGGCTAACTGCCAAATAATCATGCTATACCCATGTGCTTATACATTACATCTGTTTTGTTTACAGTGTGATATATATATATAACCTTTGGTGCTCTATTTCTTGCATGGATACCAATGCCCGGAAATTTGTGAATACGTAGCACTTGGTGCTAACTATGTTTTACTTCTATTGCTCACTATCCCCGGGGCGTTTTCTTCTTCCACTGATGTGGGGTCATTTTCTTCTCCCAAGAGACAGCGGGCCTCCATGAACTGACCCTTTGTTTGGAAACTTTATAATAATCTGAAAGACGTTACCTTCAGATTATCCAGAATACCGGAGAGTGTTTTGGCAGTGTCGATATTCCAAAATGATAATATTACTAGCTACATTTAAATAAAAGTTTGTCCTTACATAGTGATATCTGTATCCATAAAACCTATGGTTGTTGGCATTGATATATAATATTGAAAATAAAAATAAAATAGTGTCGCTTTTAAAATTTGGTCTTTTAGTGAAGCTTGCTCTGTAATATGCAAGTCATTTTGTATCTCACACGTGTGCCAATTGTATTGTATCCTCGTTTCAAATACATGTGCTGTGAGGTCTTTGAAGGGTTGAGTTGGATTCTTTCATGAGTGGGATAACCTTGTGGGGGAGTATGTAGTGCTCCATTATGTTTCATAGTTCAGTGTGCCTTTACAGATATATAAATCATGAATTCTCTGTCATTGGAAAATCTCTCAATACAAAGCATAAAAACCTTTTTGTAGGCATAGTAACAAGTTTCAAGGATCATTCCTGAAGAACGCAATTATATAATATTACAGTAAATTGGTACATAGGTCCAGGTGTTAGTACTGTATACTGTTTTCTAAGCTAACACTGTTACAGAAAAATATTAAGCTGCTAAAGCTTCTTATGTGCCCAACTACTCAAATTCCTGACATGAACTATGAATTGGCAGTTTTAACACCTAGGCTGATGTAATGGTACATTCAAGCTTATTTAGTTCCTGAAATATCTGAAATATTGCATTTTTGATATTCTTTTTTATTTTTTTTATGCAGCAGGTAGAGCACAGGGCTTTTTTATCCCACATGTTCACCAGGCTTATCCTAACTGAAAAAAGACATTGGGCCTGATTTAATAAAGCTCTCCAAGACTGGGGAAAATACACTTTCATCGGTGAAGTTGGGTGATCTAGCAAACCTGGAATGGATCTGGTCCAGGATTGAGAACATTTGCCAGCAAATAACAAATGACTATAAAGAAATCCATTCCAGGTTTGCTGGATCACCCAGCTTCACTGATTAAAGTGTATCCTCTTCAGCCTTAAGGAACTTTAATAAATCAGGCCCAAAGTACAGAGCTTTCTGTTCAACATCTTTTCTGTTCATGCAGCATTAAGACATGACAACCCACTTTCCTATGTGTCAACATTATCATGATAGGGTGTTATGTTTATAGCATCATATCATATATATGTTCCAATACAAAAAGGTTGTGACTGCACTAAAGGACTACAAATAATACACCAACATACCGTGCCTGGAGTAATTATGTCATCTCCCTATATGAACTTCAAGTTATTTTACCACCACTTATCATGGTGATAAATCAGTATGTAATTGGAGAATATATATACATAATAATAAATCTGGGCCTACCTATTGGTCACTTAGGCACTGAGCACTGGATTTTTGCATGTTATACATTGCATTTTTTAATATGAGGAGACATTACAGAAATTGCTGAAATCATACCCATAAACTTATCCTTCTTGCTTGTTTCCAGGCTTTTTCCACAGTCTGTTCATCAAAACCAATGCCAAGACATGTGCATTGATAAAAAATATGGAGGACTGCCATTAGCTTATTGTTGATGCAGAACGGCCAACTGTCTCCAGATCAGTGCTGACACTGGTCATGGATCTGGCCATCAGAGGTAGTCTGAATTCCAGCTATAGTAAGATATAAATTAATTTTTCTTATTAACATTTTCTAAACCATATAGTTTAATTGTAAAGTAACATTGGTAGTGTTGTAGATCATCTTTTTCCTGTATCCTTCTTACCTAACACTAACATTTGTTTGAGAATCAAGGCACATATATTGAATTTTTGACTGTGCTTATGTGTAAAATATCATGAGAATACAAGGAAAATATAGAAGCCCCAGCAGAAAAGTGAAGTAGCATTTTTTTCTGGCTTTCTTCATAGAAATTGATCTTTTTGTAAATAGTTCTAAAGAAAGGTAAAATTCAGAATGAACAGAATGCAAGGTATTTAATTTTAAATAAGCTCCCTGCTCCCTTTTTTAATGAGTTCCCTCTCTCTATAGAATCACAGGTGTTAGGCTAGTATAGTAGTGAGGAATATAGTTTATAATTCATTTTGTTTTGTTTAAAGGTTTCAGAATACATTTAGTGCCAGATGTGTCATAACACATAATGATTGGGAGCAATTGGTATAAGTGTTTCCAATTACACAAATATCTTGTTTTAATTGACGATGAAGCATGCTTGACACTCATGATCTTTGACCTCTGCCCTAGCTGTAAGATCCAGAATAACACTGACCTGACTTGTTTAGATAGGGAATAACGCAGAGGCACTGCATATCCCCTGAGGTTACAGAGAAAGTAACACGTAGTGACAGAATATGTGTGTATATCAGCCCTTGGTGGCTCTTTGTATGTTGCCCTGGTCTAATAGTAGAAAATGAAACATTTCATCTGTTTTCTGTAGATTCCATTGCTGATTCCACTACAGGTTTGAAAAAAAAGTCTTCTTTTATACATTTTATTGGTTTATTATTATTTTTATTATTATTATACTAGCATGAGTTAGTTTATAATTATTAGAAAAATGTTTTACCGCAGTCAAATGCAGTTTACGAAGCTGAATGAAGTGAAAATGTGCACAATAAAGATTACCCTTAAATTCATACATTTTTACTCTAACTATTGATTCTGATTGGTTGTTGAAGGTAATTGGACATCCCATTGTATTATGTTATTTCATTAGCTCATGCAGAACTCCAGCTCAGAAGTCTTAGTTTGGAGGAAAATGGCTTGCTTGTGAGTTTCTTTTTCTCATCACTTGGTTAAGTACAGTAGTTGCTTCCGAGTTGAAGTTTAAAAGTTATGTTTGTTGGTTTTAGGCCTTTTGTGCTCAGACGTGACTGGTTGGGTTGTTTTAAACTGTTTCTTTCTTTTTGCTTTTGGGCTTTTTCTTGATTCATTGAGTGGTGCTTTAGGTTATTCTTGCATTTTTACTTGTACGGTGAATTGAAGCTACCAAAAAAGAAAAAATGAACCGCCTGCTTGGTGCAGCGTGCAGAAATTGTGCACGGGGACTATGTCACTGAAGATGCCTTTTCAGGAGGAATTTGGACAGCTAAACGACCCTAAAAGTTACATGGATCTTCTGAACAAACACTTGTAAACGCCTGAAGCCTGCAAAGCTCTTCAGAAAAAAACAGACCCATTGGTTTTCATTCAAACTTTTTTACAAGGCTTAAGCATTTGCAGGCTGTAAAAACACAGAGGTCTGAACATGCACTTATCCTGCAGGAGTATTTAACAAATCGGATTAACATCTAGATAATTATTTATTAAATTAAATAAGAAGAAATAACGTGGAACAGCTTCTTTAAACTATCTATTGGTAATAAATCATTTTCTATGTTAAAAAAAAAAAAAACTATGTTAAACACCCTAATCCAGCAGTAGTGCCATTACACTGACACAGAAAGCGCACAGGAGGTGCAGAACAAAGGTATTACAGTGAAGGTTGTACATTTTGGGTAACATAGTTATATCATGTTTATTCTGCCTATTTTTGTATCTGTTTTTGAATAAAGTAACTTTAATGTTAAAACTGTGGCCAGGCTGGGAACATTCAATTGTCTACATACAGAAGTAATATAGGAGTTTTAAAAAATGCTTTCTGGCCTCTGTAGCTGCATTCCCATTCAACCACAAAGTTTGGGCGAAGATAGTTATGTAGTTTATACTGAGTTTCATAGCAAAAGCACATCGTTATATCAGATTAATCTCATCAGCTCAGCTGCACCCCTCTCCTTCCTTCTAATCTCTTATATACACACAGGTGATCTAGGAAGGGAGAGCGGGGGGATTTGCTGAGAGAATTACTTAAATAAGGATGAACTCCACCACAGTGTCTGTGGCCACAGAGGTCATTGAAGAGTCACAGGTCTAATAAAAAATATAAATACTTAAATATCAATAGCCTGGTTCTCTTTAGGTCTATAGGAGACAAAAAAAATGATAGTAAGTGCATGAACAAGCACAGATCAATACGCAGGTTAAAAACATTCTAAGATGGAAATTTTTTACATTTTAAATATGGTCAATAAGTAAACAAACAACTGGAAAAATTATGATATAGGAAATTCAAAGCACAAGTATGGGTGTCAACTGTCTCTGTACTTAGTAATTGAAACCCTGTGAACAGCAAGGTAATAACAAAGGAGAAAACTGTACACAGGAACAATATAGAGATTAATAAATAAAGAGATTTTGTCACCGGGGTTAGCACCTGAATGATATGTACTGACTGGCCAGTCAGGAATCATAAGAGCCAATGGATCCCCAGGTAGACAACAACAGTCATAAATTGGGAGAATCACCATCCAGCATTCTGTTCATTTAACTAATTGTGGATTCAAAGCATAAATTATGCATTTCCAGATTGCAAAAAGAGTGATGTGTTCTTGTGTGTTTTTGAAGTGAAACTCCAACCCATTCAATTTTAAGTGTTGTCATTAGTGTCAATGTCTAAATAGGGAAAAGAGGATCCAACATTGAAGAATTGTCTTTCCCCTGACTTAGATATTATTTATTAAATCTAAAGGTTTAGCTCCATAGGGCCCCCTTTAGCCCACCATCCTCCCCTACCAAACCCATCCTGGGCAGCTGAAAAGATTATTTGAAGGCCGTTGAAGTTTTGGAGTAATCAACATTATCCACTATGAGAGGTAAAACTTGTCTTGGTACTGGAGTCTTAAAAATTTAGAATTTAGAGAGTTAGACAAGTCTTCAGGGGAAGAGCATGGATTACATCAAGTAAGATCCAGCTAGAAAGACTTCCATGTGCTGATATGAACAGCAGTGATACCATTAGGATTCTAAGTGCGAAAACTAGTGAGTGACATCCAGAGGAAATCCTCATTGCTAAGTAGAGTAAAATATAGATCTGTAAAAGGTAAGGAGGTATTGTGCACGTTTATGCCAAGGGAACCATGTGGAGTGTAGAAAGGGAGTACAGAATTGAGGAGTAAATTCTTTGTGCAAGTGAAGTTTAGCCGTCGAATGAAAAATAGGGTGGAGGTGATGGTCTATATGTGTTTTAGTACGGAGAGATAAGCCATGTATGCTGTCTTGGAGAATGCGGAGAAGACACACAGAATTGTATAGTTCTGTACTAGGTAGACTGAGAACCCATTATTAGGAGGATGTAAAAGAATGCAATGTGTTGACCGATGTGCATTTTGTTCACAAAATCAAATGGCAGAATTGGAAGTTGATCAGTTTAATTACTTCAAAATATATGCAGGGTTTGGAAGTGCAAAAGGTTGGGGATGTTATCATTTTAATTACCTCTACATTACCTAGAAAAACAGCGTCAATGAGGTGTGGGTGACAACTTTTTTTTTCATTTGTTGCAGTGTTGGAGAGAAGTTTGCTGAGTAGAAATGTGATGGGTTTTCCTTGATATTCACTCTCAGGTATTTATTGGTCCATTGGAAGGCAAATAGTAGATTTTAAGACTTGCAAATAACTTTTGAAATGACATTTGCATGTTATGTGTTATATTAGATTTAGTAATTATCTCTACATCTACTTTATGGGTTAGATTACACACTAACCATTTCTTATATAAAGAAAAATGTTTTTCTTTTTTTGGTAGTTATATAATACTATAAATATTGTGAAAACTAACTATCAAGCCATTAAACACTTACAGAAACAGGAAAGACCTTTCCTCAAGTGAGTTCTAATGGATTTGGTGAAAGTTCAAAATGGATACTAAGCAATGTAATCCAAAGCTATTAAACAATCTGGTTTCTTGTTAGGCTTCATTAATATAAAGAAGGTACATATTTGACTAAGTATTTCTGGAGAAGTGTTAATAAACCCTTAACAAAAAAAGGTATTATTTATTTTTTTTTAACATATAAAACTTTAAAAAGTCAGTTTTTTACCCATACTTTCCTTGAAATGCAAAGAATAATAAATAGATGGTATTTCACAACATTCAAACAGATCAAAAATCTCTCCAGATTGTTGGAGTCTCTATGGTCTTAGGCTTGCTATCACACTACCTATGGCACTGCATTTCTTTTTATATTCATTGTATTCTTTTAGTAAGTCTTTATGAACTAGCCTCATCCTCAATAACCCCCATCTCCACAATTAGACCTCCTTCTCATAGGTCCTAACCTCCTACATCCTTCTGTTGGAGTACCTGTAGTCCATTTATTGACTGCCCATAAACTACATATTCTGAAATAATGGAAGTCAGCTAATGCCCTTAATTTCCCTGATCCCATTCAGGATTCTAATTTTCATTGTCCTATTGAACCAATGTATGCATGAAAGGAAAGTACACATATTACGTTTAAATGAAAGTGGCCATGCAACCCTAGATGAATGCCTAAAAAAAATCCTTTTTATTTTACTTTACTATTTCCTATAAGTTATATCTGGTGATAATTTAATGATTTTGTTTTTTGATTTGCCTTCCCACTCTCCATCCCATATCTGATTCTTCTATCCCTTTCCCCACTATACCTCTTCATTATTATAATTGGTTATGAGCTATCTACTATTCCTTTTATTTATGTGAGATTAAATCTCCGTATTCTTCACTTCTTTATTGTCTTATGACATATATCATTGCATATATTGTTGTCAGTGTGGACTGGTTCACAAACTTAAACTAAACCTAATTTTAAATTAACTCTTCATATAACAGGACTGATATTAGTTCAGGAATATACAATCATTTCCTGGTTTTGGAAATGTCCACGTAAAAGGGATGATGTGCCTAATTTTGCAAGTTTGTATCTCAGTGTGAATTTGAGCATGGCGGAAACATTAAGACCATCACTTCAAAGCCCAGTTTGCTAACACTTTAAATCAGCCCCTTTAACTGTCTTATGTTTGCTGGTTTTGTCCTTACGTGCTGCTTGGTTTGACCTCATTCATGTCGTAAAATAATCATGAGAGTGGGGACACATTGGGAGTGTTTTTATTACATGTGTCACCATTGTGCATTTGAATGTTTGAATGACATTGGTGAAAGTGTGCTTTGAAATTTGAGGCCTCATAAAAGGTGAACCATGAAAGTGCTAAAGCATCTTTTCAAACCTATACACTGGTACGTGTTCTCTATCTGTTTTGCATATGGTTGTAAAACCAGATCTGATGTGCTTTTCTAGCTCTTAGCAACATACTTAGACCATCTCTCTTTTTTAAGTAAAATGGACTTTCTCAGATAGGACAAACAATTAAAGCTTTAGCCCAGTGCTTTACAAATAGTAGGAGCCAGGTAGCCATTACCTGATATATGGATCCTTTATAAGCCCAAGATGTAGCAAACAAACTTAAAAATAGATCCTACTCAAAAACAAGCAATGATCTATAGTATAAGTGTATGTTTCATGATTTAGAAATTATCCAATTCAAAAAGAAAATGTTAGTGTTTTAGGTCTTGTTTTTGGTGTATTTTTCTAGGTTTATTACACATTCTTTTGGACTGATTATTACTGGATTTTTTTACATTATTATGCCCCCTACTTGTCCTTTAAAAAAGTACTAACTTTAATAAAGGTCAATAGGAGGACAAAACCGGATAGGAGGTTTTTTTTAATCAAAACAAATGCACCTGGAGTTGTGCTTTAAATCCAAGTTTTATTTGATAGTCACATAACCATAATATCTTTATCAGTCTTGTATGTTTGGGCTGTGGGTCAGATGAAAGTCAAAGAGCCAGGCCACTACTAATAGACCTTGCTGCCAGCCTTAAATCCAATCAAAAGACTTTTTAGTAGGCTGGCAATGCTGCAGACCTAATAGCACAGCATGTGTATAGGGGTGACAATGATACTACAACTAGGAGAAAAAGATACTGGCTGGGTTGAAAAGTTCTATAATAAAATGTATACATAAAAGTAACAAATAAATATGCAATATTAAACTGCCCCACAGATAACTTCCTTGGTGAGGATAGCAGTAAAAATTATTTGAAATTCTGTTTCTACTCTGTTTAAAATTAAAAACACAAAAATGCTGGATTTAAACTGGAATTTCAGAAATAATGTTTTGCCTTGTTTGTTGCTCCCTTCCCATAGACATACACACACCTGCTACTGATTTAATACTCAAAGGCGTTTAGAAATTATATATATTACACATTATTATACATTTTTGCCACAAAGTTGTGATCACATCATTTCAGTCACTATGTTGGATGCAGTGGTGACTTGTGGGTGGAGATGAATTGTATTTTATATATGATCACTCCAGGAATCTTAATCTTTGCATTCCACCGTGTGGTTCTGAATTTTGGACATGAGAATAGGCAGTGCCAGAGGCATTAAAGTAATCTGTATTAGAACAATAATAATTCTGACTCCTAGTATGCAGTATATGACGTGATGGCATCATACATTCAGAATGTACATGACAGCCTGGATGCTACGTAATGATGCATTGGGCATCAGAAGAACCTAGAGATGTTGTAGCTGCCGCCATTAGAAATAAAAGTGTTTTATGGCAGGGGGAGGGGTACAAGGTTTTCATATCTGCAGTGACAGCACATTTAGGGCTATACACATCAAAGAATTCATGTGAACTTGAGTTTATCATTACATGTTTTAGTGGTTCAATTCTTAAGGGAAATATATTTCAGTTTGGTTAGGTGGTATAGTTTGGAGTAGAGAGGAGTTCATGGATTCACTGGGTTCATCCTAGATGTTAGGGATAGACATAGCTCCCAACTGTTGCTAAATTGGAAGGGCTGTTCCTTGTTTAGAATAAAATCCCTCTGTGCTTCATTTTTCCTCATTTAACTTTATATTTTGATACATTAACTTTTAACCATGTTTTAACAACCATGTGTAATGTAAAAGACACTGAACTCCTCATCCATTCTTTAAATCATTGCATCAGCTACCCTGAAAAGCCCTTGTGGGTTCGGCCAGTCGCATAATATTAGTTCTGATCATTGGAAATGTGGGCATGGCAGGAACATATTGATTGCTTACATACCTTGTGCTAAAAGACCCCCCCCCCCCTTCGCATCTCAGAAAAATGGTACAAAGAGGTACAAATATAGGTTTTCTATAGAAACATTGTACTTTCTTAATGACTTATATTGGCTTATTTTGGGAGTTGTAAGCCACATTGAAAAAAATCAGCACCAAAATAGTACAATTTTATTTATCTATCATGTGGTTGGAATTTTCCCCTTGAACTCAGCTATAAAAGACATATTTTTAAAAATAAGGGATTTTATCTTGGTGAGTTAGGATGGCTATTGAGAGCCCATTCTCATATACCATATATGCTGCAAAGACACATGATAATATGGTAATGTGGATACCAAGCTTTGTGGAATACAGTGCCATTCATTCATAATGGCTCCTGAATGCACCACTGTAGAGTGTTGTGATGGGCTTCCAAATATAATGCACATTCTGCTTTTGGACTGCTGTGGAGTGTTGGGCAGCTAATTCAAAAGAATAAGAAGCTATAAACTAGTGCACAGTAACATGACATGAACACTTGGGCACGTACTTGCACGTAAATGTAAATTACTCCTTTTTTTAAAAAAAATTAAAAATACATTTTTAAATTACAGACATGGCTGAAAAAAACTGACTTAAGCTGGTGCTAAATATTTATGAATATTTATGAATTAAGCCTGTTGTATTGTGTTAGACCTGGAAAGGAAGGCAATATATGTTGTAGAGAAGTCTTGAGTCATGGTTCTTTTCTCCTTGTTGGTACTTATTAAATAAGATTATAGTTAAGGAAATAAAACCCAGAAAAATAAACACATCAATGCTAAGTACTAATAGAGATTAATTCCCTGTGTCCCTATAGAATGAGTAAATGAAACTGCATCAAACAGAACCATTTCTGGTTTTGCTTGGAATTGAATTACACAGTGTAGTTCATCTATAACTTCAAAGCTACACCTCTCACTTGTAGTTTTATTACTACTTCTAGATGTTCCCAGTTATGACACAAACAACTGGATTCCATAAAAATTTGCCAGTAGTTTATCAATATTTTTCAGGGCACATAGGAGCTGCCTATCACCCTCCCACCCATAAACGGAGCTTATTAAAATTCTTTCTAAATCAGCCTTTTACCTACCTGAGTTCACTGTATGTGTCTCTTGCCAGAGCCTCTTCTGGATGCCGAAGCAGAATAGGTGCATCCCAGTCGGATTCTTTTCTCATGATGTCATTGGCTCTTTAATCTCTCTGGATCCTGAGATCCCACCCCTGAACAGCCAATAGGAAATGTCCATGTCATCCAAGCATAGATGTGGCCATCTGATAAAGGACAGTCCCACTTTACAGAAAGAGTTCACAAGATTCAGAACTGCATGGCACCTAATACTTTGTATATCCTCTTAAGCTATCCTTAGCTTCAAAGCAAGTGGGGATTTAGCCTTTTGGAAGTAGAAAAAATCTGGAAACCTGTGTTAAAATAATTTAGTAAGTGTTAGGATGTTAAAATGTTATGCTTGGTTCTGTATGAAGCATATAAATAGATATAGACATAAGATAGTCATGTTTGGTCATTATATAAAAAGGCTTTGCTTCCTGCTTGCTAGTGCTAGAGCCTTTTGTGTTTCTAAAGCTACGTACACACTTCCAATTATTATCGTCGGAAAACGAACGACGAACGTTCCTGCACGATATACACGAACGATCGTATAGCACCGATCTTGCACATAGAGGTAACGACACGATCGTTCGTAGATATTGTACACACAATAGATACGATCGTTTAAGCGATAGAGGAACTATGTGCACGACAGGAAAGTGAACGGACGTTCGTTCATCACGCATGCTCTGAACATGGACGATCAACGAACGACCGTACACACGAACGATGTTCAACGATCGTCGTCCAATCCGATCCGTCGGTCCGGTCGTTCGTTTCCAGCGACTTTCCTCGTTCGTCGGCGTCGTTGGTTACTTTTTTACGAACGATTTTTTGCCCAATCGATCGTTCGTCGTTCGATTGGAACGATAAAAATTGGAAGTTTGTAAGCACCTTTAACCTTGTAACTTACTGCCTTCTAGACAGGATCTGTCTGATTCTAAACATAAACCTAAGTACACATAAGCAGGTCCACTGTAATTTTTGCAGGTTACTGATTGATCTGACCAATTTTTCAATTGGTAAGCAGTTAATCGGAAGTCCCATAGCACCGTGCACACAAGTTGTTCTTGGATAATGATCAAAATTCCAATCATATGTACTTGATCTTAGGAATACATGACTTAACATGTATATCTGATTGATATTTACCGGCACATCTGATCTATCCACATACAATTAGAAACTCGGAAGTTAGACTCTTACAATTGGTCAATTGTTGAATTTCTTTCAGATTCGTGAATCAGATCATTTTGTGTGGAAGTAAAAATCAGCCAGTGTTTACTAGTTCTAGGACTAGAAAACTAAACATCAATAATTCTCCCGGTAGTCAAAGGCATCAGGATCTACTTAGACTTTAGGTTACATAAGAATACTATTAGGCATGGGCTTAGATTATATAAATTATTTCCTTTTTAAGGCGCAGTTCACATCTTTGTGCTCGTGATAATGCAACTGCATGTGGGTTGCACTTTGTGCTTCCATACAGTTAAATTAAGGCAGCCTATTCATATGAATGGACCAAATACTGTCCATGAATGCACCAAAAGTCAGTATATTTGTCTTCCTCCCAGAAGCCAGCTCTGAACCTGTCCCTCTCCTTTACTTATATATACGATCAATAATTACCAGTCAGAGAGAGATTGCACCCAGAATGTCTTGTGGAAGAGTCTAAAGTAAACAATTGAAGAATTAACTAATACAAAAACTGGCAGCTTATTGCAGGCATTATTTGGTTTATTCTTTATTTGTTTAAGCCTGTCTTCTCACCAAAAATATACAGGTTAGCAGGGATTGGGATCAGCACTGTCCACTGTAAGAGAATGGAGAAATGGAGTCAGAATATTTGCTGGATGGGACTACTGGGAAACAAAGTAAAGCTATGTTTAGGCACATACACACATCTAGTATTTAAAAGGAACTTACTGACTTCAAGTACATTTTACCTTAGTACTAAAGACTATCTTCAGCCACATATTTTTCTTGGATGGGGCAGTGGGATTTTCATTATGGAGCTTTTATTGCTGTATCTGCACATGTTGAACAGATTCTCACTTGTATTTTTGACAACAGCAGAAGCGAGGGCAAATTTACCCAACCGGACCCAAGGTTTTTATGCTGTATTCAAAACTAAACAAAAGAGTTGGCTGAGTCCTTCAAATTCAGTAATGATTTGGATTATTATTTAATGTCTTAATGTATTATTTAATGACTTAAATCCTCTGTGTTTATTTTTCAGGTTCCTTTTCAATCATTTAATGTGTTTAAAAATCTAAGATACTGATTCATTCAACAGCATTCTAATTTTATATATTAATAGTGACCAAGTTCATTGATTCTAAAAATGTTTTCTATAGTTGGACATTTCTCGTGCCAGCAAACTAGCAGTGATCCAAGTTGTGCACAGCCCAGAGGCACTAAGCAGATTTGGCAGCAGTAGGATTATTTTGGATAACTTACTTTCACAAGGAGTGCCAATTCATTGCTTCAGCTTAATATACTTGCCTTACCCTGCATTGAATCTTTGATAGGTTGATTCATTTCACACGTTCCTTCCACAAAGTTTTTTTTTTAATTTTAAAGGGATAAATACAGTGATATATATCAATATGCAAAATCTAATTTATAATTCGTTTTTTTTATAGTGCAATAAAATTCTACCATGTTTTTGTACTTAAGTGAAATTTTTATCTATGTGCACATTTCTGTGATCAAACAATATTGCATTATTTCAATATAAACAGAATACAATATGAATGTGGATACACTCTACACTTTTGGATAATTTCTACACAGTTATAATTAAAGATCAGTAATAGGTGGTATTTGCTAGCAATATCCCATTATCCTGCCTTACAAAATCTACTAACCATTAACAAATACACATTGCTCAAGCATTGTAACATTTATGTGGTTCTAAATTGATGTTATAGTCCAACTCCCTAAGATACATTTTTAAAAATAAATATTTCCCCAGGCTGCAATGCTTATAATCATTATAAGGATGTGGCCCCCTTCTCATAGTACCTCCTGGTACCAAAATATGTCCTTGGTTTTTTTACGTATAGTAACCCCAGCCATTTTCCTAAATCTGCAGAACAGTTAGCACAAATAAATAAAAGTGTTTGTCGGGTTAAAAATGATCTGAGACAAACAGAGTGTTGTCAAGTACCTGTTAAAGCAGAGGTCCCCAACCCCGCCGTCTGACAGGTGGGCCGCGGCTCTGGCCGATGCACCCCCAAGCAGTGTCAGGAGAAGGAGCCGGGGACCATGTCTCCCGTATGCATTGCAGGCTCAGGGCGGTGGGCGGTTGTGTCTCTGGACAGAACCCGCCACAGACTCAGACCTGCAATGGGAGAGTGGGAGGGTTTTGGCATCATGACATCACTCGGGGGGAAGTTTGTTCTCCTTTGAGTGACACATGGCTTCCCAGAGTCTCTGCTTTTAGTTGTCTGTGAGCTTCAAATGTTGGGGACCACTGTGCTGAAGGATCTTCATGACCAGATCTCCAAGTGTTATTAAGAAATATTGACATGATGACAACACACATTAAATAAGATTAGGTTCTTTGCTCATTGGCTCCTAATGCTGTTCGTACATTCTTTATACATCCCCTGATGAAGCCCATTGGCGAAACGTGTCGGGATAGAGATTTTGAGCATCTTCACCTCTCTCACCATTTAGTTAGGCAACTGATTGTCAAGAAATAAAGGCAAACTCCCTGGAATATTGCACATTTAGGGATGCCTTACATTCAATTAATTTTTGTTTAATGTTTACTGCACTTATTGTGAATTTTCTCATGAACAATTGCATAACCTTTGCGTGTGCTAAATATATACATATATAGAATATATACCCCTGTCTTTTTCCTTCTCTTTTGTTTGATATGTTCTCTTGCATACTACGGCGTTGGCAAACATTATTTATTTGCAATTAGGGGGGGGCTACATCTCTCTTTCTATATATTACATACTCGTCATGTGTGGCGTCTTATCTGGAAGACCTGTTTCTAACATCAAGGATTTTAGGTAGGGATACATTTTTACTGCCCTTTTTCTTCCATGTGACAAATCTGCATTTTTATGAATGTAGATTACAAGAATTAATATATTGTGTAATTGAATGTATCATATGTTCAAGTACATCACCTTTATCTGTAGGAACTGTTTGATTAAATAGCTAATGATGAAAATGTCAAAAAAATCTAGATAATTTTTCAGATGACTTAGCCTCAAAGTAAATAGGCTAAAAAAAAGCTTTCATTGACCTCTGTAGCTGTAGCCACTGTAAAGCAATTCATACTCAAAATTCAATACAAGCAGAGGAATTGTTTATTAAGTAATCCAAATACTATGGTAGACTTTACAAGCAAAATAAAACTCTTCTGCTGCCAGATCTGCCTAGAGGCGCTCAGTTTGTTAGGTAGGGTCCCTGGAGTTTGCTGGAGAACAAACATCTCTTGCTGTCTTCCCCCGCTGACCTCTAGAAGTACCAGTTTTTAGGTATGGGGGTGTATGTGACTATACAACCAAAACACTGTCACATGGGGGGGGTCTCTGATATTATTTATCCAGGTAAACACCTATACCACCTAGTTTACACAGGTATGAGAGTTAAAGAGGGAGCATAGCTGAGTAAGTATACCTCCCTGGGGATTTGGGTATCACAAAAATGGAATAGTGGCATTGTCTTACATTCATGTCATCAGGTATTTGGGTACATTTGTATCATTATAAAGATCTATATTTTTAATAAAATGTGTATATTTTTGTACTAAACACAATTCAAACTGAGAATTTTTTAAAAAAATACATAATCATTAGTATAGTTTTCGGCAGAAATTTATTATCAAACCCATTCCCAAGGCTCCATTTTGGTTATTTAATATGAAAGGCTACCTAACTGACCGAGCACGGTTTTAAGTTAGAAAAGGTGAAGCAGAGGTTGACAGAATTTTCCTACTGTTTAAATTTTTCTAAGGAATTTAGCACAAAAGGTAAATCTGTAATGGTACAACTTAGGCATAATTACCAGGTATAGATGCTTCCTTTAAGATTGCAAATCTTCACTTTTTTGTGTTCGTGTTTACTTTACTTTTACACCCATCTTTCTGAGATTAGAACGAGGGACACCTTTAAACACAAAGTATGTAAAAAAAAAAAAAAAACCTCACACCTATGCCAGTGGCTCGGTTTAATGTCCCATGAAGATTTAACGCACAAAATGTAATTGATGAAAACTCACCAGTTTTTTTTTACAAGTATATTTCATACTTGTTTTTCTTATGAATAAATGTAGTTAAATAGTGGAGTGGTGAAAGGTTTATTATTGTAATATAACACTTTTGGGTGGCATTATAAAAGCTTACATTTACTGTAAAGCTGAACTCCAGGCAGATATACAAAGACACAAAGTAATGTGTTCTATATTTGTTAATATATTCTTTAATGTGTAGAAGTCTGCTTCTACTGGGCACTTCAGGATGTAGTCAGCAGAGGAACTGTAAGTGTTACTAACTGCAGCAGAGAAGTCTCTGAAGCAGATCTACTTACACTTGAACTGGAATATTAAAAATATAAAACTTTAGAAACTTTTGGTAAAACAAAATTCTCTTCATGGGGGCACCTTTAGAAAAATGTTATAATTCATAAAACATTAAATACATAGAAACCCTAAATGGGTGACATTTTTAAACCATGGTACTGCCAGCATGGTTTGTTCACATAGTGAGGAATAAGCTTCAGATTGTGATGCATGGTGCCATGGGTGCAATCTTTCCCCTTCCCCACCATGTGCCTGGAATTTCTTGTCCCTCTGGAGGGCAGAGGTGACTTTATTGGTCTACTAAAAAAAGAGAACCTCGCACTCACAAAATTCTTGCATGCAGAAGGATTTCCAGCCCCTTGGGATAGCGAAAAACGTAAGTTTAAAAATAAAAAAGTTTACAAAAGCTTAATAAATACACAAAAACAACTGCCCTACACACATTAGGTATCACTGTGCACTCCAGATTGACTGTAATAATTCTATGGACATCATTCACTATTTTTTGTTATCACTAAATCACTAAATTGGTGGTCTATTGAGACTTTTAAACTGTTGCCTATGAACAATTTAGCGTACTGTAGTTTTTTACTGTTTCATTAGTGAAAGGAATTTGGAAGCTTGTCCTAAGTCATATGTTTTTACTCAATTCTATCTTTTTATGTTAGAAAAAAGTGGCTGTTATGATTGCATGCACTAATATTAATTTTATTTATACATTTAATAAAAAGTAGCTCATATGGTGTGACAAAATGGAAATCTCAACTCTATTATTCTATAGCAGTATTTCTTGACCTTTGAAACAAATTTTAGGTCTTCGGGGAACCCCTACTATATCCGCAGCTTACAGTATCCTAGAGCAATGGTCAGATGGAAGAATGCCTCTTACATTGCTGGCCAGTGGGAAGAATGTCACCCTCAGATGACCAAAAAGCTCATTGGTAGAGTCACAAATTGCTCATTACTCAAGGAATCCCCAGCAACCTCTTGAGGAACCCTGGTTGAGAAACACTGCATTATGAATGAATGTTTTAGGAGTTTTAAGTACCTTGTCAAAACGAAGAAGCAAAATGTGGTCAGGTTCTGACATGTGTTTGTTCTAGCTGTGGTTAAAAATGGTTGCATCGTAATGCCTCCTGCACTCCTGCATCTTCATTGCAGCCACTTTCTATCTACATGTATACACTCAGTGGGAGATTCATAGACTTTATTAGGTTAATGCCCTGTGGCCACTTACCATAGCACTGGGAGCTTGGTCTAGCAGGATGACAGTAGGCAGACCGGGACAGAGCACAGAACAATTGCCTGCCTAATAACACTAATAGACAGTTCACCAAGTATTCATTTAACAAAAGCTACAGAATTGAAAAATATTGAAAATTATTGTTTAAATCACTTTAAATGTTAACACTTTGAGATTTCAGTGAGATTTACTCACTGTAAATAAAAAAACATCTGTTAGTCAGAAAACATCATGATTATGTACCAATATTATGATATAATGGTGATTTCATAGCCAGTGGTTTTGTTTGGTAAAAAGTAAATGTGAAGTATTATATGTTTGTTATGATGATAAAGGCACCCCATGCAGATGTGAATTGCGGTTCATTTGATCTTCACATTTTTCAAAATGTTGTCTTTTTTTTTACGTTACTCTTACAATGATGTTACCTCTAATAACATATATTTGTATAACTCAAATGTACATTTTCCTATACCTATATATATTAGAGTATACAATAATCAAACAAGTGAATGGGCAGGGGAACAGACCACAGGAATTGGTCCTCTAATCAGCTCATTAACCATCTCTGAGTACAATCTGTAGACTAGGATTTCCATAGGATAAGAGAAAATTAGAAATCTGCTAAAACCAATGAACCAATTTTTCTATCAACTAATCTAAAGTGTGAATGACAATGTATTTTTGTGGTCAGCAATTTGTCATTGTAAACAAGTATATAGAGCTATTCTTTGCTTGCCCAAACATGAAAACAAAGAATACATGAAAATCAAATTACAAACAAGATTTTGGCATTCTCCGTTTCCTTCATTGGAATAGTCTATAATACTTTGCAAACTAGCAGTTGCTTTTAGGGGAAATAACTGAAGCATAGATAAATTCTCTTGTGAACAATAATTGGGACCCATCTGCTTTTCACGTTGCAATACAAATGACATCCCATAATCATGGGTAAGGTCATGGAAATGAATGGCTGGTGTCATGTGTGGGTGAGATAGTGGAATTGAATTGGAGATGTCATTATAAAACATGCATTGGAGCACTGTGGTCATTGTACATTGACTGCATGGAATAAAACTTTTATATGGGCTGAAATTACAATAATGAGCATTTTTAGCAAACATTGTTGCAAGCTGATTATGTAATAGCAAACATTGTTCATAGTTTGCTAATGGGAATTTATTTATGGCAATAGACCAGCAATGTTCTCAGGCTATTTTTGTTTGGGTGCTATGACAGTCTGAACTAGATTTTTTTTTGTATAACTCTGTCCATAGTATCATGAAGGTTTTTCTTTAAAACTGTCAAAGTATACCTACATATACCGATGTACTTCTATGTAATGTCTATGTAATACTTATGAACAAATATTGTAGGATATCTGAT
The DNA here is from genome assembly GCF_032062135.1 of Pyxicephalus adspersus. Lineage (NCBI taxonomy): Eukaryota > Metazoa > Chordata > Amphibia > Anura > Pyxicephalidae > Pyxicephalus > Pyxicephalus adspersus. The sequence goes on along the minus strand of NC_092858.1, from coordinate 42,707,294 downwards.
AAATTGATGATGTGTATGCAATCTTTAGGAAGTAGCTGAAGCTGAACTCTAGGCAGATTCAGGCCTACATTAGGGCTGCTCTGTAATCGGTTATACCAAATGTATATTTCAAATGCAGGAAAGGGGAAGGAAGATAAAATGCTGGATATGTAAGCTCATCACTGTGTACCCTCCTTGACTGTCCAGTAAATTCCTGTGGCAAATCTAGGATGAGTTGGGCTCAAAGGAAGTGGGTGGAATGATGGTGGGCACCAACTCTATGAATCTCTAATTTTGTGTTTTATCTTTTTTAGTGGGTTTTTTTACTTTTGTTTTCTTACTTTTGATAATTCAAACTGACTCTAGACACAATTAAGGAAGAAACAACCCCTGTAGTTATATATGTGGGGTTTAGCATCCATCTGCAGAAAAAAGAAGGCTTGTGGGTTTATTTTTAGAGCAAAAAACTGATGCACCAACAGGGCCATGCAGAAAACACAGCGGGATTGTGGAGGAAGGTAAGTATTTGTCCAGACTAACTTCACTAAGTTGTCCTTTAGGTTTACATTTTAGTTTTTTTTCCCTGTTGTATTATATAAACTTTATAGGGTCTGGATATACAGTCAAGAACAGGAACGGAATGTATAACCTAGGAACAAGGAAAATAAATTGAAGTACATGCACAGTGACTATTTTTTCCTAGAATAATTCTCATTACAAGGAGACAATTATAGAGAGGTTCTAGTTCCCATGAAGTTGTTTTACTTTCCTGTAATAAAGTTCCATTTGGAAAGTGGAATCTATGATATCACACCCTCCTCAATGCTACTGTCTTTACCAGTCAGCACCTTACATCTGGTTTTTCTTAACAACATATTCCATGTTCATGGCAACAAAGCAAAAACATAGAAGAATCTACCTATTAACTGTTGAAGTACCTTATAATATGCAGTAAATGATGTTCTACAGTAATAGATCTCAAGGAGCATGGTGCCTTCAGATGACGCTGCACTAGAACCTTATAACAACATTTCAGAGACATCCATTTCTTCTATCACTTACTGTATTATATCGAATTACATCGTATTTCTATGAATATATTTATATTAATTCATATTCAAGTCTATATATATATATATATATATATATATATATATATATATATAATTTAGCATAATACAATTGTAGACATTTTCTGTCTGGCTTACATAAGTAATAAAACTTCATTTTTTTTGTTCATCAATTTCCATTAGGGTCTAGGGTGGTAGCTGAAGATAGTCCACAATCCGAAAAAAATCCAAAACTTGTGTTGTATTCCCCGGTCCCTCATTACTCCTAATGGTTCAAACCACCAACTCGTGTGTCATGTAGTGATGTTGGGGCCTGCAGCAGAAACCAATGAGTGGAGAAGGGAAAGCTGGATTATGTCTTCCACCAATACCTATCTGTTATCTGTATAATAAATAGGTCAGCAAGGAGGAGCTATATAAATAATTGGAATAAATTTATCCTGTATAACCCTGTAATAATCCTGTATTTCTGTAACTGTATGCCAATGTTTATGACGACTAGAGGCAAGTATCATGGGAGTATTGTATGTGTGTGTATGGGGGACAACTTTCTACGTGTGTCTGCTGTCAATTGGACTATTGTCAATTGCATATATGGCAGCTGGAAAGGCAGTATATAAAGTTGGTGTGTGTGCAGAACCAAACTCTCAAAATAAAATAACTATTTTTTCAGAGTATCTTGAGTTAGGCAGGATTGCAGTTTTATATTACAGATTTTTCCTTACTTTGTCTATATGCACATCCTCTACACTAGGGCTGGCTAACTCCATTTCTTAAGGGCCACAAATAGACCAGGATTTTCATATAAATACTCTTTTTTTTGTGTGCCGTACCTTATTGAACATAAAGCTGTCTGATAGGGAAATACTAAAAATGTGTGGAGATTCTGGCACTTAAGTACTGGAATGGGTAAAACCTTTCCAGGGCACTGCAAATCCCTATTTACAATTATCTCTATCGTCTATAACTATGGTCTATAACTTATAGTTCATTAGCATGAATGGTAGGTTGTAGGTATAAAAATAATTAAAATAATAAAAAATGCGATGTACCTCCTTGACACACAGGGTTCCACTATACACTATTATTTTTTAAACCAAAAATACAATGAAACAAATATTGTTAGGAATAATCAGAAAAGAAATGCAGGCCATGAGGATAGTAGTGCTCCCTCAATTTGGTGTTCATTCAGTAAGGAGCTCTGGTGCACTGATGATTAGTAAGTTGCCCTGGTACGCTTATGATCAGTAAGGGGCCCTGGTACTCTTATGATCAGTAAGGGGCCCTGGTACTCTTATGATCAGTAAGGGGCCCTGGTACACTGATGATCGGTAAGGGGCCCTGGTACACTGATGATCGGTAAGGGGCCCTGGTACACTGATGATCTGTAAGGGGCCCTGGTACTCTAATAATCAGTAAGGGGACTTGTACACAGGTTTTATAATAAAGGAACATTTTTATATTACAGGAACAGCAACATAAATGTGTTTGGTTTAGGTGTTCAACATGCAATTTTCTAGAATGAAATGCAGTTCTGATTGTAAGAGATTACTGTTTTTCTATTGGGGATTCATTACACTGGGAGACAATTTTGATCAAAGTTTTTGTTGACTTCAATTTTTAAGCTTAGTTACACTAAAATAGGTATACTGATTCTGAAAGTGCAGTTAGTTTTCTTCTATCCCGTCAGGTTTCTTCCCTACCGCTTATATTAATGCGATTACTGTAGCGTGGATTTGTACTGGCTATTCATTTACACGCAAGACAGTGTGGTCAGAGGTTGTGCGCTGCTCTACGTAATAAATAAGCAAAATTAAAATTTCTACTTACACACGTATTTACTTTTCTTTCAGATCATGTCTGGCTCTGCCATTTCGCGTTGTAAGTGCCTAAACAACCCTGATTTATTTTGTTTTAACTGCGGCTGGCTGTTTCACTATTGCCAGTCAAAGGGCGAACATCAGCACATTTGTAGAGCAAGCCTATTTTGCATATTTCAAAGTAAACTTGGTGATCAAGATAAGTCTTGGGCCCCTCATAAAAGTGTGCAAACAGTGTTTGGAGGGTCTACGGATGTGGACAAAGGGAACACGTGATAAGATGCCATTTAGTATACCTATGGTTTGTCGAAAGCCAGGAGATCATTTCAGCGACTGTTACTTTTGTATAGTGAAAACTTCAGGATATCACAAGGAACATAAATGTAACAGAGTATCCTAGTCTACCATCGGCTATTTGCCCAGTTGGTCATTCAGATGAAATCCCAGTACTGGTTTTTATTACACTACCCTCTCTTGAAGAACATTATTATGGTGATGAACTAAGTGACAACAATGATGAAGAGTTTGAAATTGAAGAGGACTCTGTTCGTAAGGGATTTGATCAGCATGAGTTGAATGATTTGGAATGTGATTTGGGACTATCGAAGAAGGCTTCAGAACTCCTAGCATCAACACTGCGTGAGAAAAACTTACTTGAAAAAGGAACAAAGGTATCGCACTTTCGAACCAGAGAAATTGCATTTCTGAAGTGCTTTGGAACTGAGAGTGGCTTTGTGTATTGCCATAACATACCTGGTTTAATGAAGGAATTAGGAATTCCAATCTATACCTTAACTGAATGGCGACTATTCATCGTTAGCTCAACGCGGAGCTTAAAGTGTGTCCTCCTTCACAATGGCAATATATTTGGGTCAGTCCCAATTGGCCATTCATTTTTTCTTGTGAAGAATATGCAGATATAAGGAGAGTCATTCAGTTGTTGCAATATCACCAACACAATTGGGTCATCTGTGTTGACCTTAAAATTGTATGCTTCCTTCTTGGTCAGCAACGCGGATAGACCAAGTATCCTTGTTATCTGTGCATGTGGGACAGCAGAGCTCGTGAGAGGCATTGGGTGGAAAGGAAGAGCTGCCCTAAAACCAAGTGATCCAAACATTCTACATGGGCCACTTGTTGATAGAAAGAATATTATATTCCCGCCTCTGCATATGAAACTGGGTCTGATTAAGCAGTTCGTTAAAGCTTTGCCAACTGAAGGAGACTGTTTTAAGTACCTTATTTTGGCATTTTCTAGCCTGTCAAAGATGAACAAAGATCTCATCCAGACAATGTCAGAAGTCGAAAAGAATGCTTGGTTATCATTCAAAGCCATTGTCAAGGATATCCTTGGAAACACACGCGGAAATAATTACACAGAAATTGTCCAGAAACTCTTGGAGAGCTACAAAATGCTTGGTTGCAATATGAGCATCAAGGTGGATTTTCTGCATAGCCATCTTTCTAACTTCCTGGAAAATCTTGGTGCAGTCAGTGATGAGCAAGGTGAACGGTTCCACCAAGATTTGAAGGTCATGGAAGGATGGTATCAGGGTAGATGGGATGTACACATGATGGCTGACTATTGTTATAGTCTGACCTGTTATTACCCCTGTCTCTCTAGGCTCATGCATTTTTCACAGTTTGCAGCAAATTGGAACCCTGTAGTAATAGGTACAGGCAAAGAAACCAAATCTCTTCACTTAAATGCATTTATAATGGTTTCTAGAGATTATTACCAAGTCTAACATCAACTTTTTGGTCTGGATTGGAATTGCAAAATATATTGTCTGCTTTGACTGTATAAATTTAAAGCTCAATTGAACTTTTTGGTTTGAATTAGCATAATTAATTTTTGTTGCATCAAAAAAGGTGTAGACATTTCACAGTTCATTTTCTTTAGCAGCCAGAAGTAAAGACTTGCTTGCTTTCTGTAAAGTAACAGCTCACCCTTCATCCTTCATTAGTCAGGGCCAGGGGCTCTGCAATCAAGCAGGTAGCATGAGCTTTGTCTTTGCAATGAGACCATTAGTCCCTCAAAAAGAAAAGGCTAATTGACAGCTGCTGGCATAGAACAGGATCTTTTACTCATGTTGTAGCTAGCTTACAAAGACTGCAAGACATTTGTTTCAAGTAACATTGAATCTATTTAACTGAAGGTTCATTTTGAATTACCATCAAGGCAACCAATAACATTTAATGGTTTTCAGAAAAACATGTAATTTAAACATGATCATTACATGCAATACTAACAGTGTGCTAGTTTGTTCCAACCCATCACTGTGATTTTTGTAGGACATCTTGGTTTGTTAGTAAATGTGAAAAAATATTATTAATACAGGCACAGGCAGAATGAATATCATTACAAAAAAAACATACTGTTGGCATAATGCAGACTTTTTACTGGTTTTGTAAAGTAAACTTGTATTCATCACAGGTTTATCTAGAAAAATACTAAACTTTTGCAGGTACTCGTAGATTGTTTCTCCTACTTCGCTTGCATCTCCCCTATGAAGAAGTCTCCTTTCTGATGCCTTTACCAAGTCATCAGAAGCAACTTTAGCAACTCATTGCCCCTGGTTGCTCCCTGGATCCCAGCAATGCCCTGCTCAAAATCTATTCACCCTTGAGGCACATAAATGGCAGAGCACTAGAGAGCGCTCTATTAACTTGTAGGAAGAAAGGGGGAGGAACGGGGAGCAGGAGCTGGCACTACCTTTTCAGATGAGAAACAAAAGCCACTGGACAGTTGTGTAGCCTGCTTGATGGACTGTTCCCTTGTGACAACAGGCAGCTTGCCCGAGGCAGATATACGTAGAGATATAAGAGCTTTGGCCGAACCAACCAAATATGACAACTAAGAGAAAGGACTTTATAAAACATTAATTAGTCTGAATGTGAATATTGCTATATTGAGTGGACACCCCTGGTACTTGCCTTATCAAGCATATAAAATATTAAATATCTAGGAAAAGTAATTTGACATTATTGTATTTTCATGGTAAATCATTTACCAGTTGGTATATACAGGGAAAGAAACCAACTGAGCGATTGTGTGTTTCTGATCAATGAATAGACAGTACATTCCCCTAACTGATTTTGTGTTAATACATATTGGCCTTTGTTACAACAATTCAGATTCTCTTGAATGCAGATTTTCTTGAATTGATTGATGTTGATTTTCTTTTCCTGGGGTTTTCTTACTAAAAAACAATCTTTTAAAATTGGGCCAGTTTAAACGAAAAACAAATCTAAGTATATAGCCTAAATTTCAGTGAACATAATTAATTTTATCAAGTCAGTGTGTTTAAATGATTAATGATTACATTCAAGCTAAGTTTTATTGTAAGCAACAAAGCCCAGCATTTCTTAATTGTTAAAACTCCAACAAACTACCTAAGAAAGTATTCAAATGCATTTGCCCCTGGAGAGAGTAGATTTTGTAAAGAGTGAATGATATGCAGAGGGAATGCTTATCATTATGTGGTGTTTGGGCTTCATGATGCATGGATGGCAGTTTGAATAGGCTTATCCTTATGTCACATTCACCACTATACCCGCCTTGCCAGGCCAGGTCATCGGGGCTTGTTTAATTCTCCAGCTGGAGCCTATTAAATCTGACATGAGCAGGTAGTCTTTGACCTTTTTTTAGCTCAATACAACACAGATGTTTTTATCACACCAGTTCAGTAAGTTGAACATTTGGCTGATTACTAAAAAAAACAATCAGCCGTATTCAGTAAAAGGGTTCCTAATTCTTATGTGTAGAACAGCCTTCTTAGAGTCGCAGTTACCCTTAGAGACCAATTAGAATTTTTATTTTGTACTGGTTTGACTTCAGCAAATATATTTTATTCCAGAAAGAGAACCACTAGTTGTGTTTTGTCAGCTTTTTATTAAGTGTACATGTTTTTAAACTAAAAACTTATGTTGTTTTTTTTAATCTGTACTGGTATGCAAAAAAAAAAAAATGCATTGCAATGAATGTCCAGCTCAGTATATGTTAAAATTTGAGAAAATATGGCAGTATGATGATATATCATCTCATTGCTGCAAATAGCAGTTTTGTCTTTTTTATTACTTGTTGCATGCCAGGTTTTTTCTTTTAATGACTTTGCATTTAATGTTTTTTTTCCTAAATGTATATAATTGTTTCTTCCATGGAAAATCTATAAAGCTCAAATGTATTTCCATGAAAAGCCTAAATTCAGTCATGATGCACACTGAAAACATTCACATCTGTTTCATTTTTGAGTGTACTGTCCGAATATAAAATTATTGTTTCAGCATAAAGCTGGAAATCTGGTTATTATTTATTTTGTCTTTTTTTTAAGGTCTTGTATATTACTTAGCCATTATATTATAATGTAAGATAATATCTATTTATAAATGGAACTCCAAGCAATCTACAGCAGGTAAGAACCTGTCTACAATTCTGGGTAACTTCATTTTAAATTATCCAGTTACCCAAGTCACATAATGCAAATGACTAGGACGTTACATTTAAAGTAAAACTTCACTTTTATTTAAAGCAAAGTTTTCCAGTTATGTGCAATGTAAGGATTGTTGCAGACTTTATCGTATAGTCTTATCTATTTCTGTCCTAAAGATGTTTGAGCCTCCCCAGTAACAACCCCAAACAAAGAGGAAAACACACTAGAGGGAAAGGATACATTTTCTCTGCTGCTGCTTGTTTAATAAAATCCAATTTTAGGTTGGAATCATTGTGGGGCTTTACGATTGTATGTTTGCAACGAATAAAGGGGTTTTCTCTGCCCAGCTTAGTTTTTGCTTACATCAGCTGCAGTCTTCTAAGGTAGACACTGTACATTGATCTAAGACTCACCATGATGTCTTATATTCCACAATGCCAAAAAAGACTGGTCAGGTTTTAAAATTTTAACACACACCCCAGCCTATTACTAAAGTAGACTAACTAAAACATTTAATTTATTTATAGTCATTTTGGGCTTACACGTTTTTAGAAACTTTACTTAAAAATGTGTCCTACCGTGTTTCCACGATTTTAAGTCATCCCCATTAAATAAGCCACTCCCGATTTTTGAAAAAATAATTAAAATAAGACACTCACCCGTGAATAAGACATCCCCCGATATCTGATCCTGTGTGTGTCTCCTTGATGCTGGCTGCAGCGCGTGTCTCCTCCTGGCTGCAGTGCAGAGCCAAACGGAAAGTAAAAAGCCGGCACACGCGCCCCCGCGATTCTGAACCAGGAAGCACGCTGCTGATCCCTGCCCTAACGGAGTTACCTGCCCTAACGGAGATCTCTACACTTAATTACAGGTAAGTGAACAGAAGGGGACAAACAATGGCATAGAGTGATCAGAAGGGGACAATCATTGCATAGAGTGATCAGAAGGGGAATATGAACAGCACATGAGTGATCATAAGGGGACAATCAATGGAACATGAGTGATCAGAAGGGGACAATCAATGGAACATGAGTGATCATGAGTGACTTTCAACAATAAATGTGTACTGTAGTCTTCTTCATGGAAAAATAAGACATCCCCTGAAAATAGGACCTAGGGCATATTTTGGCATTTCAAAAAATATAAGACGGTGCCTTATAATCAGGGAAACAGGGTAAGCTTAGAACAGAAAGCTGTACCAACTTTTACCACAATAGGTCATGTTCCCAAATGCTAAGTATTGAATTTTCCACTCAAGGTAAAAAGTTTTCCGGTTCTAAGAATACGTGTCCCAGTATTTATGTTCTAGGTGATTGGTTGACACCTTGTGGAATATTTAACAAACATAAAGTAACAAATATATAGGTACCCCATAGAACAGATCCTGATATAAAATCCTTGCCATATCCTTAAGATACAATTTTATTTTCTGTCTTTGCTGGTGAAAGATTGTATCATTGTAATTAACACAGTCTAAGGTCAATTTGGGAGTAGCAAGTTACCTAACTGCATGTTTTTGTAATGTGGTAAAAAATGGGAGTACCTGGAGGAAACCCATGCAAACACGGGGAGAACCTGCAAACTCTGCCACTATGCTGCCACTCCAAGTAGCAGTTTTCACAACAGCAAAAGCAATAGCTCTTGAAATTCTCTTTGTCTTCTGGTAGCTTCCCATTACTATCTTAGAATATGCCCTGTGCCCCAATGAGTTTTAGTTAGGGTCTTCATGGAAAGGGTATTGGTCCATTACCGTTTGCTGATTAAGAAAATAGGCTTCACCAAAAATAATAAATTATTGGTATATACCCCAACCTATAGAAAAGCATAGGGAGAAATTTTCCAGCAATTAATATTTTCACAGGAAACAGAATATTATCCCATATCACTGTCTGTTTTGTAACTTATATATCTTGGAACTTAATTTTATATCCTTAATACATTGGTCTTTGGAGAAAGCCTACTCTATTGAGATGCAGAAAAGGAATGTGGTAGCCATTAAACAAATGTAACAGCTACATCTTCCATGGTATAATAATAATATAGTTGGTGCAATAGTAAGAGTAAGGGGGACTGACATTTAAGATAAGTGAAGAAGAGTCTTTGGCAGACAATTTCATGAGCAATCCATTTATATCAGAAGCCCAGTTGGGTTGATGTGTTCATGGCCAGAAGCTCCAAGTTCAGGGAAAAGTACTTCTGTGTTATGGACTAACATTTCTAGAGACAACCTCTTTTACTAATGGATAGTAAAGTAGGCAGTAATCCCCTTGTGGCCTGTACACAAAAAAAAAACTCACAACAGAATTCCAAAGGATTTTGGGGGGCTAGAGCTTACCTTACCTAAAAAATTATATCATGCTGGTCTTACCATGCGCTATGCGCTATGTTTGTTACTATTTACTATACTAATATGTATCAGTATGTACAAGTGGAAGCCATAGCTCTAACAATCTACATGTCCTTCTTAATATTTATTTTGGTATGTTGTGCAATGATATGCCTTTTGTTCTTAATCTTAATTCCAGTTATCTGTTTAGACTTATTAAGAACACCAGGCTGCCTGTGTAGCTAACTTGGTTACATCAGGAATCATTTAGCGGAGCTACTGGGTAATATAGCCACTAGAGGGAGACTCTAGCTTCAAATATGGAACATCAAGTATATAAAATGTTAATCTTCTGAAATTAAGTTTGTGTTGTCACCCCATGCTTGCAATTCTCCTTCTCCCATCATTAAATAAAGGCTAATTATTTTGCAATTCACAGAAGATATTTGGAAATGCTGAAAACATTGTTGAAGATTTCAGTTTCGTGCACACGGTAAAGTAAACAACGTACATCACATCTGAGCAATGCTAATAGGTTTAGATATAATTTAGGCTAAAAAGAGGAACAGCTTTTATACTCCATAAGCCTGGATTTACATTTATTCATGTACATGTTAGCATGCATGATAATGCACAGTGTAGTGAACTCCTTTAATCTCTTCAAGCTCAATTTCTTAGATTGAATATCCTGCATATTTGCAAAAGTGCTTGGGATTATCCAATAACACGTTCCCGCATTGGTGTGTTGTCCCCTACTTTTCTTCTACAGAGGGCTGCGAATGACATCAGGAATGACATCAGTTTGGCCCTCCATGAAGAACAGTTCATGGCTAGTTCAAGGCACCTAGTCAGCTCCAGAGCTTGGAGCTCTGAGACACAGTCTGTGTGACAGTACCAGTGCCGACAGTACCCGCTGCTAAATACTACTTGGGGCAAAAGACTTTCAGATAAGTGCTTTTGGTAAATTTTCTTTTGAGAATACTTTTGGGAAACATACTTGGGAGAAACGACTTTGAGAAAACTGATTGGGAACAGTGTGACTGTAACCAATTAAAATTGCAGCAATTGGTTCCAGATATAAAGTTATTTTTTCCTCATTGTTAATAAAATTTGCCTGATTTTCTCAATTATTGGACAGGGGTTTTCACAGCAATTATTGACAGTTATATACTGGCAATACATTTTTCCATTGTTGGGTAAAATTTGCCTATTTTCTGGTATTATGTGTAACGATGTTAGCTCACACAAAAGAGCCAAAAGAACTCACTACACCTCTTGTGTCTAGATCCAGAAATCACTATGGGTAGCGAAGGAGGGCACCAGCACCATCATCACCAGTGGTAGCAAACTGAAAAAGCTCTTGGTATGCAAGTTTTCACAAGTGGCAAGGTGGAAAATGTAGATTCCTTATACCTAAGCATTGCCCCTTGTAGACTGGCTGGTTCATTCATTATCTGACAGGGAGATGATGACAGTAACAGTGATACATTACCCTGGAACCAGGGTATCACTGCTCTTCCACAACTCTCAAAACTACTCTCTCAGAGGCAACAGATTCTCAATTGTCTCTTCTATTTGCAGACAGTTTTCCATTACCTCAGGAAATAAAGACAAGTACTTTTGAATCACAGAAAGCAAGAGCTGATGAGGTAGATAGCCATGTGATGACGCACAACATTTTTTAAATCAGGAGGAGCTGATGCCCCTGCTGTTGCCCTTTGGGGGTCAGTCATCATCAGGGCAGGATTTTTTACTATAGCTGTACTAGGAGAGCTATCTTTACTTGTTCCGCAGAGCTCTCTTCCTCAATCCTTTTCTGTCTTCATCTTGCAGTTGGCAGTTCCCCATTAAAGAATGCTTTGCTATAAAACAAACAAACAAATACTTTCCCAGCCATCCCCTGGCATGCCGACCACAGTCACTGCTGTGCAAGTTGGTGAAAAACAACTCCCTTGAACAATTTATGGGTAAGTGTTCAGCCCAGGTGGAAGATACCAAGCCAACATTATTTTTCTAACCAAACCATTCCTACTTGCTATGAACATGCAGTACGAGGGGGTGCTGAGAAGTTCCTGGCTTTGCCCCCTTCCAGAAAAATAGAAAAATGAGTGTGGGGGCATATGACAGCCTAATATATTAGTATGTAACTGTGCAAATATCAGGTCATTGCAGTTCTTAAAACTGTTTTTTCTTTTAGTGAGAAGCTGTGATGGCAGTGGCACAAGCAAGTTTCATGTCGTTGGAGTTACGGGCCGTCATGGAGTTTTTGTTTTTGCAGGGAAAGTCAGCAAAGGACATTCACACTGAGATGTCACTAACACTGGGGGAGAAGTGTCCTTCCTACAGCACTGTCAAAACCTGGATATCCCATTTTAGGACTGCGCATTTGACCGTTGAAGATAAGCAGTGGGCGCCCCCCACCTCAATTGACCTGGCAACCTGCGATGCTGTCCATGAGCTGATTTTTGAGGACCGGCGAATATCAGCAAAAAGATAGCCCATATACTTGACATCTCATGGGAGTGTGTTGGGTTTGTTATCACCACTATCCTAGACATGCGCAAGCTTTCAGCAAAGTGGGTGCCTAAAGGTTTGAACAGTGATCAGAAGAAGGAATGAGTTGAAACATCCAAAGCCATTATGGCCTATTTTGAAAGCTGCACAGGACTTTTTGGCTAGGTTAGTGACTGAGGATGAAACCTGGCTCCACATCTATGATCCTGAAACCAAGCAACAGTCAAAAGAATGGCGCCACAGTGGGGCCCCGCTGCCGAAGAAGTTCCGAACCCAGAAGTCGGCCAAAAAAGTCATGGCGTCTGTTTTCCGGGACAAAACGGTATTCTGTTGGTAGACTAACTACTTCAGGGCTCTAGTATCACCGGACTGTATTTATGTTAAGGCAATTAAGACGAAACGCCGTGGAAAGTTGACCAAAGGGATCCTTTTTTTGCAGGATAATGCTCACACGTCCAACATTGTGGCTGCCAAAGTGAACACCCTGGGTTTCCAGTTGGTCCACCATTCCCCCTACTCACCTGACCTGGCCCTTTCCGACTATTATCCGTTCCCGAATTTGAAGAAACACCTGAAGGGGCAACGTTTTGAGCACATTTCTGATGCCAAAGATGCTGCTGAGGGCTGGTTTATGCCAAACCAAAAGACTTTTATTTGAACGGTCTAGAAAAGCTGCAACTATGATTTACCAAGCGCATCAGTCTCAGGGGGGAATATGTTAAACAAATGTGGTATTTCATAACTCTGGCTCTCTTCTTTCTGGGCAAAGCCAGGAACTTCTCAGCCCCCCCTCGTATATATATATTATTATTATTATTGTTATTAAACAGGATTTATATAGCGCCAACATATTACGCAGCGCTGTACAATAAATAGAGGTTGCAAATGACAGACTAATACAGACAGTTATACAGGAAGAGTATATATATATATATATATATATATATATATATATATATATATATATTTATATACTGTGTCATTTTTTCTAAAATGTCTAATATATGCACTATATAGCCAAGTCCATGCAATGGCAAATGCCTAGAGATGTGGCTACCTGCAGGGGCAGTTCATGTCCTTTATGGCCCAGTGTGTGAGTGTCTTGCACAGCACTAAAACATGTGGTGACCATGTGATTTATTATCCCCAAGTAGAGGTGTCGAAAGAATAACTGCAATAGTAGGCCCCTCTGCCAATTCTTCTTCCTCTTCACCACTTTCTTCTTAGGCAAGAAGGCAAAACTCTTCCACTCCTGAGAACGGCATGTGAACACTAAGGAGCTGCCATGCAGCCATCCTTTATCTAGTCAGTCTGGGTGATGTTACACCCTAGGGGAATTGCTTTCTCAGGAGCAGAATGAGGGCAGGGAGTTGGAAGAAAAGGCATACCCTAAATATTATTTAACTCTTGATCCAAATAATTACTGGATGAAAAAAATGGATGTTTGACCAGAATTGTTCGAGTATGCCTTTCAGGTGCTGTCTTCTGCATCCTCGAGTGTCATATTGGAGAGAGCTTTCAGAGACTAATTGCATTACTTTTATACATAATACTTCAATGCAATACAACAACCCTAGCATCACCACCACCCCAGCCAATAACAACACAATTAGAGGTGAAACAATCAAAAAATGGTTTCTGATTGGCTTTATGACGTCCAAGATTCCTAAAATTGTCTAAACAAGCCATTCCTAGTGAATTTTCACCATAAATATTAATTTTAAACTTTTATAGTCCAAATTCCAACTTAGAATTTCTAAATGTGGTTGGATTTCTCCATTGATCTGACCAGATTTCATCTGATTTGGATTTTTTTCTTTCTGCTTACCTTTACTTTGATGTTAACAGGCCCATATGGTTGTTCAATTTGTTTCACACTAAACTGCAGTGCGTGAATGTAGTTGTTGATGTAGCCAGCAGTGAGCCCCTGTTCAGAATTGACTTTGGGCCCTCATGAGAATGGTAAAGGGCCCTTTTGCAGCAGCACACCTGTTATAAAATATCTGCAGAGACCATACCATGAAAATAAGTATGTTTATGTCTTTTTCCCATTTCCAAGATGTCCTTCATGGCAGTCCATGTATTCCCATCTAATGTTTTATTATCTTAGGCTGAAGTTTACCTTCAAAGAATTTTACAAAAATAATTATATCAAATTTTATGGAGTGCGGAGGTCAGAGCTGCACCCACCATACATTCTGCCATGCGAACTTGCAGGAACATCTTGGAAACGAAAATTAGGGTGAGTAAATGGTAGTTTTCCTTTTTGTTAAACCATTAATAAAGAATATCTATACCTAGAATTTTTTTAAACTTTTTGGACACAATGTTGAAAGTTTAGAACATCTGTGAAGTTGTTAATGCTGCCTGTCTTCTACCTGCAAAGATTTACAGTTAAAGCCCTTTCGACCTGTTAAAAATTGTCACTGAGCCAAAATCGAAAATACACAATTTTAGTGATTTTTATCATGCAAGTGTGAGCTGTTTGGCAAAGTCATGTGTGGTTGGTAAAGCTGCTGTGCAACATTAGGAATCTTGTGATGGGGTGGGTCATTTTTCCATATTTTTATGCTCTTTGTGGAGAAAAAAGTGTATAACGTAGTTTTGGGATTACTCTTTTTTATTTTCTTTTGAGCTCAAAGTAAACCTTTATTTTATTTTAGTTACATATAAATTGTGAAAGATTGTAAGACCGATGTAATAGCCCATAAAACGTGTTACCTTTGTCAGTAACTGAAACAATGAATCTACAAACCCAGTCCGAACTATACATTTTTTGGGGTGGGGCGGGGGTTAGTTCACTTTACCTATACTGTACTTTGCCACAAGGTGGCACTTCTTACGTTACATGTTTTTACAGCTAACGTTCAGCAAGGATGCTGGCAGCCTAAAAGGCCCGCTTACAATTTAGTATAAAGATAAATGGTTTACATGCTTCCTGATGATTCTGAATTGAGTTAAGGAAGAAGAAGAGTGAAATAAATTTAGTGAAAACCAGTGATATTTATTGATTTCCTTTTAAAACATAGCTCATTTGGGCAAGGTCTTCTCCTATGTCATTGTTTGTATCTGTTTGTCAGTTGCAAGCCCGGTTTCATGTACAGGTCTGGGTAATATGTTGATGTTATATAAATACTGTTTAATAATAATATTACGGCTACTTACACGTCGGATGATTCTCGTCTGATGGCTTCATTGGTAGTATCAGAGGAGAATCTGACGTGTGTACAGCGGTTGTCTGACGTCGTTCATGGATCCGTCTTGGCGGATCTACAAACGAAAAATGATCGTAATACAAGTGAAGGGGAGAGAATACCGCTCGCTCGTTCTCCCCCTCCCCTATCTATAGAGTAGAATGGCGCTGTATGTACAGAGCTCAATCATGCATCTTTCAGACTTTTGTCATTGGATAGGGTCATGAAAGCTCCTCCTCCACCAACAATTACTGCACGTGTGTACGTAACCTAACTCCAGGCACATTTTTGTATAAATAAATGTTACCTAATTGTATTTCTAGCAGCTCCAGATATGAGATCTGCAGATTTCATTCCATTCTACACTAATGTAGTTTCACACCCTCTTTCACCTTGACCATTCACAAATCTTTATGTTTTGTGATTGACCAAGGTAAAGGAGGTCTCAAACATCATGACTGAAGCTGTGAATGATATCCACAGATCTGTTTGCTGAAGCTGATAGAAGTTAAGTGCAGATAACAATGGATTTTAATGTACAGTGCAGCAATCTGGACATTTATTACCATAACTAATTCATCAATTTTCCAAAAATAAATTGTGCTACTTTAATTTAATCACAAGAACAATTAAGCAGCACATCGGGTGCCATTTACAGTGAATTATCATTTTATGGATTTGCAATTAACTAATATTTTATCTTAATTCAAAGTGCAGGGTAGAAAGAACAAGGTTTGAGGCTTGATAATTAGTCCAAAAATTCATTATGTTTTTATACATTATTGATTCATACATTTTTATTAAATACAATCGATATATTCTATCCCCGTCCTTATTCACATTCACAAGGTTGGGATAACTCAACTATACAATAATGTATCTGATCACCATACAATGGTTAAAAGATCAAAGGTAGGACCTAAATAGGTCACATACGTCCCGACGCGTTTCACAATGTTTCACTTTCTAACAGCACCCGCTCCTGCTGAATATACCGCACTTACCTCTTCATGTGACCACAACTTTCTATCACCAAAACATAAGTTTACTGACCCTATACTTTATTGTTTGAAATGTATATATACCCTCCCTATATATACTAACACTGTATAATCAAACTGGGAACCAATACACTTCCTATTTATTGTTAGCCATACACTGCAAAATAGTAAGCTAGAGGCATAGCCCTAAAAAGTATTATCTTGTTGCATAAAAATATGTATTATACTGACTCTTGAAAAACCCATCAGATACTTTTTTCAATGTATATGTAGATTGTGCAGCCATTATACTACTTTACCCCTGAGGAAGACTAACTGGGCGAAACGCGTTGGGACGTATGTAACCTATTTAGGTCCTACCTTTGATCTTTTAACCACTGTATGGTGATCAGATACATTATTGTATAGTTGAGTTGTCCCAACCCTATAAATGTGAACAAGGACAGGAATACAATATAACAATTGTATTTAATAATTAGGTATGAATCAGAAATGTATAAATACATAACTAATTCTTGCACTAAATATCAAGCCTCAAAACTCGTTCTTTGTACCTTGCACTTTGAACTATCTGTTTATTATTTGGAGACTCTGGAGCACAGTGCCAGGTATTTTCAGAGGCAACATTTGTACATGGATTTTACGTTGGACATCTGAACATATTTTATCATACTACTTCTCTCTAAGTAAAAAAATAATAAGCCAAATTAAAAAAAATAGAACTGAGAAGTGTTAGAAATGTTTGGCTTATTTATTCATTTGTGTATTTTATTACTAATTGTAAATCAAGAAAGGAAACTGTTGTTTATAGAGGATAGCCAAGTAGAAAGGTGGCTCAGTGGCTAGCACAGCCATTCCAAGTCTGACTTTCAGCCACGACCCTAGATGCATCCAGTTTGTGTGTACTGTATCATCTCTATGTCAGGGTCACTGTCATTGTATAATCTGTATAATAATTATGAGTCATTTTATATAAGTCATTTTATAAGTCATGTTCTTCCCGAGGAAGCTGCCTATCGCGTAACGAGTAGAAGAGCATTTTTTTTATAAAGTGTATTTAATTGTTGCTGCCTTTGTTCACAGAAAATAAATACAGTAACAAAACTTGGGGACATTTCAGAAAAAAGATACAGAGTGATGTGAAGGGGACAGGGAGACGCGATGGGCCTGGCGATGGAGGCTGAAGGAAACAGAAAAGCAGATTTGGCTTTAGAGAGCATTTCTATTATCAATGCACCATTTTGGATGAATTGCACATATGAATGGGTGGATCAATTCTTAAGAACACATTGCTGATGATAATTATATGCTGGTAAATTAGGCTTTTGTTTTTATGGATGTTATTGGATCGAGTTAAAATGAAGAAATGTTTTTATATAACTTTTTGGACATGTATTTGACAGTTTAAGTACCATTAAGATCCTGGTCCCTTTTGTTATATTTAGCTTCAGTTGTTGGATATGTGGTACTAGTGACCCTGTGCATTCATTATTTAATTTATTTATTAATAGTAATATAGTGAATTGTTTTTTTAAACTCTAGCATGTGCAGGGAAGTTCTCCAATGTCATTTGGTGATCTTTTGAGGTTATAATAAGTTATTTTATAATGAATGCCAAGGAATGATTGCTGTCTTCTAAATAGTTAAGAAAAGTATGAACTTCTGCAATTTTTGTTGTTTTTTTTTTTAGAAAGTGTCAGAAAGAGTTAACATTTCTGGCAGTTTTTTCTTTTTTGCTATGACCCTTCACTTCCTATACATGAAATGGCAGGTGCGATTTTAATTGTCATTTTTTGTGAAGTTGGACTTTAATAAACAGTGATTCATTGGGAATGGAATAATAATTTTACAAATTATGCTGACTGCACTGTCTGATGCAGATACTCACCTGCAAACCTGCACATGAAATATCATGAACTAAATAAATGGCACAAAAACTTGCTGTTCCATGGCATATCACAACATTAATCTCTGCCAGACTGTTGTAATAATTCATAAAATTGGCAGCAATTCAGTCAGAATCAAAGCAATCATTGCTGTTCTTATTTTTACCCTGCGTTCTTTGCTTTGGTATGAGAAATGAAGCTTGCTTTTCAGTGGTCCCGTGGTGAAAGACTGCTGGGGGTATATGATGTCTGTACCTTATGTCTAACGTCAGTTTTATCACTTAACCTCCTTGCCGTTAAGCCCGACCTTCTTACGGGCAAAAAAAAATGGCTACGATGGTTAACCCCGAGTTTTTTCCCATCCCATCCCAACCTGGTCCCGCTGATCGTCCACGTCCTTCTTCTTCCAGCGCCGGATGATCTCTGAAACGAGAACCCGTCCGGCGGAGAAAAAAAAAACGGACGGCTCCTCCCTGCGTGCGTGATGACGTCGGTGCGTGTGCGGGAAATTCAAATTGAAACTCATTCATTCATTTTGTATTGAATTCAATACAAACTCCTGTATCCAATCCAATACAAAATAATTCAAATAATTACAGAGTATATAACTGGTAAATTCAAACCGTCATTTTGTATTGGATTGAATACAAACTCCCTATCCAATCCAATACAAAAAATAAAAAAAAATAAAATAAAAGTAAATAACTTGGAAATTCAAATTTATATTTTGTATTTGATTGGATACAAACTTGCGTATCCAATCCAATACAAAATAATATAAAATTAATACAAAGTACATAACTGGTAAATTCAAACGCTCATTTTGTATTGGATTGAATACAAACTCCAGTATCCAATCCAATACAAAAAAATACAAAAAATAAAATAAAAGTAAATACATTTTTTATATTCATATTATCTACTAGAACCCCTGTTCGGACATATTTCTGTAAGTTACAGGTCTACAATTTAAAAAAAAAATTTCATGAAAAACAGTGGATCACTTTTGGTACAGAAATCTAGACCTCAGTGTAACGCTCAGGTGGTTAATAATAGGGGGGTGAAAGTGTTTTGTGTCTAAGATTTTGAAATCTCTTTAAATTGTCATCATTTTTCCTCCCACATAATAGATCCATGTGAAAAAGACACACAGGCACTGTACTCTGCATGACATCCCGTATTTCACATATGCTGGGCCGCTTTACTGAACTATATCTATAAACAATATTTGGGTGGCATCATTAATCTAATTATTATTTAGCTAATGTTTATTTGAATTGAAGTTATTTCTGATATATTAATATGTTACATAGTTGCCTTTGAGGAGGGAGCCCAGAATGAATTTGTCTTTTTGTGTTTTTCACTATTCTCTTCCACTGGGTACCACACTTCCCCCAATGATTGCTGAATGATCGTTCTGGAAGTGGATGAACATTGAACATTTACATTTGATACATATAACTTTATTTAGTTCTGTAATTTATTAAAAAGGCATAGCATATTAGCAGACACATAACAAGCCAGGATTTCTGTTTTTGTGTTCTATCTTTAATACAAAGCAATGGTATTGCAAGTCAGTAAAAATATTTTGATTTTTTTTTTATTGACTCATTTTTTTATATTGATTTTTCTGTGCTTTAACCTGTACTTTTATTAGGTTGGCTCTATTTTATAATATCTGTAATGAGGAAAATTGAGCTTGTATTCAAATTGGTAATGCTTTCATTGTGATGTGACATTCTTTCTTGTTGATGGAGATGGAGTGGCTGCTGAAATCTGGGCCTTACTGTTCAGTCAGCCATTGCTGCATTGGGGGGTCTGAGTTAGGCCTAATTAGTTTATTAGCTTGGAGTGGACTGGGACTCTTACAGCTAAAAGATTATAGAGAATGTAGTTGTTCTAAACTAAATCTGTAAGAGAAATGGTAAATAAAAGTAGTCATTACCTTTAATTTTTGAAAGAGTCACTATTTTGTTTTACATATCTTTAAAAATATTTAGTTTTGAAAATGCATAAATCCTGGGTGGAGTTCTTGTGTGAAAACATTGTAATACACTACCTAAGGCGTACATATATATCAAACCTTCTAGTTGTTTTTTTTTTTTTTGTTTGTTTTATTCAAGTTTATTAACTTCAGAACCAGAGGTAAAGTTCATGAGTAATAACATACGATTAGTTACAGAAAATGTCCAATGGGTCAAGAACATTTAACCCATCCATAAAGACGGAAGGGAAAATTTTATACCAAAGCCATTCACTTAAAATGTGAATTGTACCAGGTCTAAAGGGGAAGGGGGGCACACAAGTATGTGGCCCTAAGGGAATAACAAGGATGAGGGAGTAGTGGGTATGGGTCAAGGTAGGGGAAGAAGAGGGGGATAGGGGGAAATGATTCATATAATCAGGTGTCCAAATCATTGAGTGAATCGAATGAGTACATAAATTTAACATTCCTTTCAATCTCGCTATATGAATGCCAAGGGGCATATGTCACTTTATGACAAATAGGTCTGGAACTGTAGGGATTACTTAAACCAGTCCCAATCTGACCACATCAATTTATATTTTTCATATTGATCTTCGACCTCAGCTACCAACATCTCCATTTGCTGAATCTTCTCAAGTTCCACAAACCAATCCTTCATGGAAGGAGTGTTAGTTTGTTTTCAAAACCTGGGAATAACCGCTCTGGCTCCTGTTAAAAAATGCTGTAGCACACTTTTTTTGGCAGATTTAACTGAACCTGGAATCATGGATAATAACGCCACTTTGGGGTTATTAGGGATGTCTGAACATTACAAACTGTTATGATTGTATTCCATAGGCGAAGAATAGACGGGCATTTCCACCATATGTAGCATAGAGCCCCTATTGGATAGGCATTGCCAAAATGTTAGTCACCCATAACACCTGGAGAGGATCTTAAAGTTAGTCTCTTGTGCTTTACATGGCAATGCAAGTTTGTGTCAGGAATCAGGGATATGCATATCCAGATCCAATTCCCAATATCTAGTGTATAACAAAGAATTAGATTTAAAATCTGACAAAAGGATAGCATATAATAGGGAGATAGTATGAGACCGGTGGTCAGAGGACTTTAGTATCACCTCCATAGCAGTCAGGCTTCTTTGAAAGATGTGTTTATCTCTATTTTGGGATATGAAGGAAGAAAACTGTCAATACTGAAACCAGGGGGGGAAATTGCTACAATCTCTGATATTCAGGGAGGAAAGTGATGGAAGCTGCCCATTGGACAGAGTATATCATGGAGGGTCAACATTAAGAACCGATCTGCATTCATTGCAGGGGGAAAGCTCTTTTTGTTTTTGTTTTTAGCTTGTATATTCTGTAAAATTAGGGAA
This sequence comes from Pyxicephalus adspersus, assembly GCF_032062135.1. Classification (NCBI taxonomy): domain Eukaryota; kingdom Metazoa; phylum Chordata; class Amphibia; order Anura; family Pyxicephalidae; genus Pyxicephalus; species Pyxicephalus adspersus. The sequence continues at coordinate 42,685,709 of NC_092858.1, read as the reverse complement.
GAGTTATTTATAAGTCACTGGAAGTTGTGAAGGTTGGGTGAATGTACCAGAATCAATGTACTTGAAAGGTATTAAGTAGAGGCAGGTGAATATACTTAAAATTTATGGGCTATAAATGGGTGAATGTGCTTTAAAAGTATTGACTGTAAATGTAAATGTATGGACTATAAATGGGTGCATATACTTGGAGGTATTTAAAAGGTATTAATTAGACATTAGATGTGTAAATGAATATGTCCTGTAATGTGGTTTGTAACTATTAAGTGATAATATAATTGCAGCATAAAACAAAGGCTTGAGTGAAGAAAGTACATTTATATAGGGCCAGAGGGAGGTGAGAATGAATGGTAGTTCTTGTAAACATTGGCTTTGGAGGAGTACCAAAGTAAACATGGGGCTTGCTCCTATTTTACTGGTGGTCCTGAAACCAGTTTAACATTGAAGTGCACTTCTCAGTATATTCTCCCATGTCTAGTTAATACCTTTAAAGAACATTTAGGTAGATTTGGCTACTTCTCCCACCTCTTAGATTGTAAGCTCTTCTGGCCAGGGTCCTCTACTCCCACTCCTGTGTCATATGTACTAATTGTTTTAAAAAACCTCCAAGGTTGGAGAGAATATATTTTCATTGGTTAAGCTGGGTGATCCAGCAAACCTGGAATTGACTTCTTAAAAGTCATTTGCTATTTGTTAGCAAATTCTTTCAATCCTGGACCAGATCCATTCCGAGTTTTCATACTTAGACCCTAAATCTTTAAAATTGTAATCTAATAAAACCAAATCTCAGTGTTGCCCTGTGATGTGAGAAGCATAGGCCGCACTGGACAGTGTAGGGTGAAGCTCAAACTTAGAGAAGCTAAGATGAAATTCCAATCCTTGGCGCTGACACTGCATTGTGCTTTAGTTCTATCTATGTGATGCAAAGGGTGACAACAGAGTTTTCTGGAAGAGTGCTGCAACATTGTTACCTGTAAGTAAAGGAAGTGATCAAACCAAGTTTAAGATTTAGACATTACCAGGGCATTGTATAAAAATGAAGACAGTTAAATATTTCATAGATTGGTCTCCTTCAACTTATCTTTGTAACTTTAAAGCATATCACATCTTCTTTTAGTTTGCTGTGGTAATGTATATTTATATTTAATATTAAAGAGGGATTTAGGAAAGTATGGAAAGTATGTATTGGTTTATACAACTATACTTATATTCTTACTCAGATGTTTGGTATGTTTACTTTATTTCAGACTGTAATATGTATTTAATAAAGTGGAAATGCTTTCTCATTATATAAACACAGCATCAGCACGATAGGACATATAGAATTACAAAATTTGGCAGTCTGATGTTGACATGGACGACATGTATACATTTTTTATGGTAAATATTTAAAAATCTAATCTTTCAATTTATTGAAATGCTTTTCTTACATATTTAAGGATATTTAGGTGGTCATTATGTATTAACTCTACACCCCCTGCACTCCTTCTCCAAAACGGAGGACCTCTTCAACACCCCCCCCCCCCCCCCCCCCCCCCCCCCCCCCCCCCCCCCCAAAAAGGGGGCCCCCACCACCCCCCCCCCCCCCCCCAACACACACACACACACTCCACCTTAAATACTGATGACCTTTACATCCTCTGCACTCTTTCCCCAACACTGATGACATCTACACCCCCCAGACTCCCCCACCAACAATCAAGCCTCCCTACCCCTTGCACTCCTGCTTTAATTTTGTTGACCTCTCGACCCGTAAAAACCTCTGTGCCCCCTACTGTGATCACCTATACAGGATAGATTGCAGTAGCCACCCATACCTGACAGGTCCCCAACCCATAGTATAGGATTCAATAATAAAAGGGTAATAGCAGACAAAAATGTTTATTTAGAAAAGGTTAGATTTTCTGTCTGCATTCTCAGTGGCAATGGCCCACCCCATGTCTTGTACTGGAGATATGACAGAAGTGAGAGAAAAAAAGAATATACCTCCATTAAAAATATCTCCCTTCATTTGTTCTGTTAAAATCTATGTCTTTAAAGCAGAACTAAACCCAATGTATTTTCTATTCTTCCTTTATCTCTTCCCTAATTTGGCCATCTTGATTGGCCAGGCCGGGATGACATTTATCTATTCATTTGAATTGCCCTTGCAATTGATACGAAACTTTTAAATATTCCGAAATTTCAATTCTGTAGATTAAAGTATTAGCCCTTATTTAATAGGAAATTCAATTTTTTTAATGTAATCTCCTTTACACCTATTATTTTACTTCAAATTTTGATAAATAATACAAAAATTGTATTTGCTTGTATTATTAAAATTTTCATCGTCTAACAAACCGTTATGTTATATGCTATCAAACCCTCAAGTATAGTCTGCTTGAACCTATATATTGTAAAATTCTTGTAGACACAGAATAGTTGGTCATAGACTGGTTATGATATTTTAGCACAGGTTTGAATGGACTATATAATGAAGTTTAGTTTTTTGGATAGTTTAAATTTTGGATGATTCTTTACCTAATTTTTATTCAAATTATTGGGTTGATTATTTTAATTGATTGTAGTGAAACCTTTTATTACTAACAGAGACTAAGTTTACCATCCACAGTGTTTTCTTTTAGATGGATATGATGTTGTTTGACCGCATATGTTGTATCAAAAGTTTGTTTTGTATGTTTTTGCATTTGTGCTTTTTCTTAGACATAATAGGGTTGTGAATACAGATATTCCAAACCCCAAAAAGACTCAATAAACTAAAAAAAATATTGCCCTTCATCCTGTAAAATTTTACCTCTACATATTTAAGGGTTTTTTTCAGATCTTAGTTTTGGGCAACTAGTATCAAACCATGGGATCTTTTATATACCATGTATTTGTTTATTTCTGTTACATACATACTTCTGTTTTTTTACACCCTTGGTAATTTATGTCACTTATATTAGTAATGTATACATCTAGGTGAAAAATGTTAAATTCTTTGCATGTCCAACAAAACTGAATTTCTATTTTGATGGTGCTCATAAAGTGACTTTTTGGTTATGCTGATTAGTTTTAAAATTAGTTTTAGTTTAAAAAAATAGCATACCTATGCAGTAAAAAAAAGTATAAGAAAGAAATAAGAAGTATACTATAGCTTTTAAGTATAAGAAAATGCCCCTTTAGGAAATCTCTATTCCACTTCTTCTAAGAAGAATTTAAATGAAAAACAAAACAAAACAGATGAGAAGCATCATAAACTAATCTGTGACAAAAAACAACGCACAATGGTCCTTAAATTTTTGTAGCCTTAATATGAAAAAAACTAATAAAAATGTATTTACAAAGAATACTTCCTTCCATTTAACAAGCATGTAAATGATACATTTTGACATTTCATAAGCATGCCTAAAGCTTCTATGTCTATGAATGTAATCTCAGTATTAGTTGCATTAAAACATATATTAGTTTGATGATTTCATTTCAACTTTCTTTTTAACACGTTCTTTATTTTGAACTTGACCTTGACCTTGAATGTGACCTCATTAAACCCTTTGTATTCAGCAGATAGGTCACAGGTAAAGCAGTATGACTGCCACTGACATGAGGCTTGTAAAAACTAAAAATAGACTCCAAAGACTATTTCATCTTTCCATTAGGAGATGGATAAAAATGAGCGCACACAAGTGTTATACTTTATAAATTGTATATTTAAAACAAATGTGGTGCAGTTTGATAATTGGTGAAATAGTGCATGGCAATGGTTATTAATTTTGATATTCAAGAAATAATGTAATGAACCAATGAATCAGTCTATTTGCATGTAGGTGGAAGTAGTTCATATATATGTGTACCAATTTTAGACATTGCAATAGCCCATGTATGGGATGAAAATATTCTCTGTAGAATATACATTTCTGCTAAACAGCATATAAAACAACTATAAAAAAGAACAGTTGTAAGGTGACTGACCTTATCTATGTTCACAGCTACTGTCATATGCTGAAGAAGATTTGTATGGCAATGTACAACGTGTACACTGGTTCTTAAGATTTGCAACTTGAGTTTCTCAGGCTTCCATACTTCTGTTGCTTGTTTTGGTACATTGTAGCTGTTCATGTTGAAAAAATAAAATGAATTATAACAAAGACATTGGAGTAAAGGTACCCAACAGCACTTTACTGTGCTTTGCTAGGCCTGGCACTTTTCTAGAAACAAAACAGTTTCCCTGATAGTCCAGACATAGACAAGCCAGGCTAACAACGAGTAGTCAGTAGAGTTTGTGAATGAATGTAATGATCTGTTTTCTGTAGAATGATTTTCCTGCTGTTTATGAATAGATTCACCAGTTCTAAGTACCATCAATAGCTAAATTGTATTTATTATTAACATTGATATGAGGGTCTATAAGAAAATAAATAGACCACTAAGTAGTAAATTGGTGACCATAATTACTGAGTAAGGTTAAGGAAACAAGTAATGGACAGTAAAATAATGGTATACTTTAGTAGACTATAAAAGTAGACTTTGAAAGCAGAGCTATGGTACTGAAAAAAAAACAGGTACACAAATGGCACTCATAAAAGAGAAGAGGGCCACCAAAAGGAGAGCAGTGATCAGGTGACATTAAAAGAAGAATGGGGAGGAATTGGGGCAATAGGTGGAAAACTATGGGGCAACAGGTAAAGGAAAGCTGTGACCATGGAAGCATAAAGCAAAAATCAGGGTGGTGACAGGGTACTGAGGGGATCCTTTTAAATTATCATTGCTGGGGCCCAGATTCCTGATTAATCTTATCTTATTACAATAGATATCTTCTCATGTTCTGCAGGACACAAAGGAATAGAACTGCAAATGCCATTAGGGAGATCAACCTGTGTACCATCGTGACACTTCTGGTGTTTAATAGCACATTTTCACGGCATTGTTCAGGTTCTTTAGACTAAATTGCTGCTAGCATGGTGATATTTTACAGCTATGGTGATAGGCTGCAATGGCATGTTGTTTTATTGTAGTCACTTTTGAGTTCTGTCAGTGTGTCCTTGGTATTCAGCAACTAAATAACTGCATAGGTTTAAACATGTATAGTCAAAGTCATCTGTTGAAGTGTTCATTCAGGTTTTTATTGCTGTCTTTGTCCTCGCTGGGTAGATTATTGTGCCTGGTTCATAAAAGCTCTCCAAGGCTAGAGAGGATACACTTTCCACAGTGAAGCTTGGTGATCCAGCAAACCTGGGATGGATTTCCTAAAAGTCACTTGCTTTGCTATTAGTTAGCAAATGTTTTCAATCCTGGATCACTTCTATTCCAGGTTTGCTGGATAACCCAGCTTCACTGATAAAAGTGTATCATCTCCAGCTTTGGAGAGTTTTAATAAATCAGGCCCATGGTGTCTAGTTTTGATTCTACTAATGCCCTTGACAATGCACAATGAATGACTGATTTATTATTGTTCAGAATAAATTTATTTGTCTATAACTGATCAGCATCTTCACCCCCCAAAGGATGGCCCAGATTTTGTAAATTTTACATTTTAATATTTAGCATAGGTTCAATGTGTAATATTACTACACTTTGTAAACCCAACAAATATTATTCCATAGCTCATTTTGAAGTATTTAAATACCAATATTTCTTTCAATTAGTTCACAAAGGTGACCAAAAAACATATATAAAGTAAGCAAGTGGATGATTGGTAATGGCAGTAGAGGACATTGTAAGACATCTGAAGCCAATAATAATGACATTGCTGACCCTGCAGAAACAAGCAAAGGAATATAAGCACCTGCACTACAACCTCTGTGCCTGGAAAGGCCATGGTTCACATAAACCCTCAAATAGTTTGCAACAGGTTGTATCCAGCATGGTCATATGGTCTCTGTATTTTTTTTTACTCTCTTTTTCTTTAGTTCTAAAACTAGAACATGATAAATGCTGTAAACTTTGAAATTATTTTAATGGCACTAAGCATATAAATAAAGAATGAAGAATGGAGGGATTAGAAGAGGGCTTGGGAATCTGTTTCTGCGATGTGTGGAATTCAAATCTCGGCCTTTAGTTTATATTTTACTAAGTTATGCAAAAACAAACAAGAAACAAACATAGAAAGGAATGTTGCACTGTTCACGGGATGCTGCCATTCTCTGACTTGCAATGAATATTTTACCAGCATAGGGCAAGAATAAAAAGAAGTCATCAAGAAAATGCAATCCTGGTGTAGCACATTCATCTCGTCTTCCATGTGAATGACTTGCTGTTTAGGTCTTTACATTTCATGCAGATTATTAGCATGAAAGGCCCATGTTTTTTAGTCTGGTATTCAGTGTTGACACATAAAAGGGAACAGGATGGCACACAGAGAGGACCAGCTTGTTGGGCTTTAGCTGTCATTTATCAAAGCTCCCCAGAGCACCACCTAAAATAGGGGAGGTATTGGTGTGAAGTGCAAATGAAGAATTGGTAACCTATTAGTAAATTCAGGAATCTCCCCAAAAAAGAATATATTTTTCAAGGTGATCTCTAATTCTAGATATACTAAATAAATTCAGTTTAACATATATAAACCTTTTAATGTTTATGTTAGAGATATAGGGCTTGTTCACACATGTGCATAGCAGTTATGTGTTCGTTTGTGTAGTTTACAAGCATTTTCATACCTGTATTCACACAGAACTGTTGTTCAAGGAATGGGATGATGTACATGTTCTAAGTTTCCTAATGCGTTGTTGAGCCAAATAGGAGTCAACTCAGAAATGATCTCTAGTGGCACAATCCTGTTTTGATTTATTGTTTAATATTGCATTAGACTGTGATTGGTGAAAGTAATGTGGGTTTGTATTTTGCAAAATTGGATAGAATTGGGTAAAAGTGCAATAATAAAAAAAAAGTTTTTTTTACAACGTTTGCTTAGTCTGTTGCTTGTCATTCATTACATTGTTGAGGGGTTTGTATTTTTAGTGGCAATGGATTTTGGTGGCAATGATTCCCAAATGCACTCCAATTAATACCACAACACTGCTTTGCTGCAATACACTGCAATGATGCACACACACACTGTGTAAATCAGCATGCACATCATAACAATGTACAAAAATTCATATGTTGCAGCACAGTGTTTCCATGTATGAATGGATGTGTAAATTTTGTAATGATATTAGTATATGTAGCAGCCTTGGTGCTCATTACATTTGTACACTCAGGTTTCTGGGTGGAGTCCTGGTAATACTGTACTATCACTGTAACTTTATCAAGAAGGGTCTGTCTGAATGAATATAGACTTTACTGACACATACATCTGCAATGATGAGGAAGTATGTGAATGTTAGGCAGTTCAGCAGTGTGTTTGTATTCATAAAGAGGGGTTGTATGTTACTATATTATAATGTAATTTGGTCTTGCTGAAATCTGTAATCGATTCAAGTGTGATTTATTGATACATCCATAAAAAATGAATAGCCTAGTGAGGGGTCGGCAAACTCCGGCCTTTAGGCCAGATACGGCCTAGCCATTTTTTAATGGTCGATCTGGCCTAATCTCGGCCAGCAAGGGTCGCCAATCTGTGGCTCCGGAGCCGCATGCAGCTCTTGAGCCTCCTTGTTGTGGCTCCCTTCCCTATTTACTGCAGCTGGCGTTAACACTTCCACTGCCGGGGTAAGGGGACACTCCCTCTGCTCCGTATGCATTGCGGAGAAGAGGGATTTCTCTTCAGGGGCGTTCCTGGTGGGGGCGGAGCCATCAGCCCGGGACTCGAGAGAGTCTTTCCCTGATAGGGGTCCCGTGTTCCCGGGTGCTTTTAAGTGGGACACAGGAACGGATGCAAAAGCAGTAACAGATAGCCTGGAAAAAAGAAGTAAAGTAAGTTTAAAAGTAAGTTATATATCAACTAATGATGCATAATTTCAGATGATTAATATATGATTAGTAACTAAGCATATATTAATGATTAGTTACTAATCATATATTATTTTATTTGATAAATTATTATTTACTACACACTATAAAGCAACATCATATTACGCAGCGCTGTACAAAGTCCATAGTCATATCACTAGCTGTCCTTGAAAGGGGCTCACAATCTAATGTCCCTACGATAGTCATATGTCATTAAAGTAGTCTAAGTAAATTTTTCGGGGGGAAGCCAATTAACTTAACTGCATGTTTTTGTAATGTGGGAGGATACTGAATTACCTGGAGGAAACCCTATGCAGATAGTGTCCTGGCCAAGATTCAAACCTGGGACCCAGTGCTGCAAAGGCCAGAGTGCTAACCCCTGAGCCATTTATCTTGGGATAATAAATCATGATAAACATACATTTAAATAAATCAGTATATTATCACATGAATTTGATTAGTTTGATCACAGTGAAGTTTTTAAAAGAAACATTTTCTTTTAAACAAAATTAGTATTTTCTTGTCATTAAGTATATTATTGCACAAAGCACCTATAAAGGCCCATTCCAAGAAAAAATGCTTTGAACCTGTTCTAATAATGGTTATTTATTAATTTTATGTTTTTTTAATTTAATGTTTTTATTGAACATTTTTCATATACAGAGATAAGACGAAAAAAAGAAACAAAAAAAGGAGCACTAAAACAAAAGAACCAAAAAAAAGTATAGAAACATATCATAAACATAGCATACAGGATGATAAGTACATCCAATAATGTTACATAAATCACTAGTATAGGTAACAGTAATATAGCGGCAGTGCAGTACGGTTCTTTTAAGCCCAATAAGTGGTAAAGATACATAAACAATAAAAAAGGAAAAAAAATAAAAGGTCGTAAACATAATAAGTAGGAAGATGGGGGGTGGGGAAGACAAACAAGGGTAAGTGGGGAGCTCACAGATACACAGAAACAGTGACATATTAAACCTGTAGACTGGTATAGTAGGCGTCCCAGAGTTCCCACACCTGTTCAGATTTTGCAACCCTGTTCCGAAGGAGAGCAGTAAGGTACTCCATTATTAATTTAATTTTTATTTATATATTCTTTTGTTTTTTATTTCACATGCAGTTAGCATAACAACATTCAAAGATCATTCCCAAGCTGTCAAATCAATGAAATAATGCATTTGGTTAATTGCAATCTGGTCTTTGCTGCCAAACACCCCTTCCAGTGCTACTATAGCTGTACTCCCCACACTAGTCTGCCTGGTTACTCTGTTGCTGCCATTGTTGCCCTGCCATTGGTGTTCTGGGTTTGGATTCTTCCGGCCATCTTTATTGGCTTGGTACGGATGCTGTAATTCTTGTGGCAGCACAATTCTATTCACTACTGGAATTTACCAGTCAATTTAGTTAGCCAGTAATTACAATTTCAAAAAAATTGTTTAAACACATAAGAAAATATAAAATATACATAAAGCAAACAATTACAAATGGAAGTAACTTGTATGAAAGCAGGCCACTAGTGGTACTTCTTTTGGCTGGAGATTGACTTTGCACTGAACATATCCCCTAATTTTTGAATTTTCACACTGGTTCAAATAGGTAAAAAATAGGTAAAATAAGTTAAAGTCCAAATCATCTCAAAGTTAAACAAGGAAAAATGCTGATAAGAGAGTTCACATTTAAAAACAATTAGTGTATGGAAGCTGTGGAAAAAAAAATATTTGATGCCGCATCCCAAACTGGCTACTAGTGTGGGTGTTCGAATTCGGGTTGTCCTTATATTCGACCCGAAAATGGCTGTTCGAATTCGGGTAGAGCGGACCCAAAAAAAAAAAAACGAGATTTGACTGTACAAATTTGGATACAAAAATGTGTTAAAAAAATAAAAATTAATTTAGTTTTGTGTTTATTTAACATTTTTTTATACAGGTTATCCTACAATGATAATGATATATCTTACTCTGTAACACACTTTCCAGCATAGCAATATTCTGATACATCTGTTACATTTTTCTTTTATCCACTGCAAGAAAAATGTAACAAATGTATCATATTACTGTGCTGGAAAGTGTGTTACACAGTAAGAGATACTTGTGGGGAATCTTCTCAATGATTGCAGCCGAGTCGGCAATCATTGAGAAGAGTGTGCGATCCCTGGGGGACTAAAGGTTAATTAACCTTTATTGCCCCGGGGATGGTAGTGGAACTGCAGAGTTCATCTGCAGTTCAGTTCCTACTTTCACATGAGAACTTTGCGGTCACAGCTGTGACTGCAGGCGATCCCCGGGCACTAGAGGTTGAATGGGGACAAGTTTCCCCATGCATAACATCTAGTGCCCTGTGTTTTTGGATAGAGAAACTCTATCCAAGAACACATACTACCAGCAACAGGGAATCAGGATTGCTGTTGCATTCCTGTAGTATATGTTCCTGGATAGAGTTTCTCTATCCGAGAACACAGGACTCCCTATGTTCTTGGATAGAGAAACTCTATCCAAGATCACATACAACTAATAAAGAGCTTCAAGAGTAATCTGATTGCCCATGCAGCCCTTAATAAACCCAAAAATAACCCGAATTCTGACACCATTGACTTCAATGGTGTTCCAATTCGGCATTCGATCACCCGAACAGTATCTCACTATTCGATCGAATAGCTGTGGAATCGAATAGTGAGATATTCAACCAAGACTACTGGCTACCATAGTGGCCAATCCTGTTTTTTTTACCAGGATTTTAAACACCATCCCCCTTTTGCCAGTGGTTGACACGGGATATGTGCAGGGCTAAAGATTTCATTGTAGCGGCAGGGATCAGGTCTTTTTTGACCTTCAGATCCAAAGATGATATTTCCGCCTCCTGTGTATTCTCCTATTTGCAGGTGCATCATGATGTTCAGTCCTTATGCACACCCACAATCCTTTGTGGCACACTAATTTTGAGGGGAAATGTGATTGAGACTCATTGGCAAGGGAACTATTTCTCTAATCTATGATTCCCCCCTAACAGCAGAAGTGTCCAGTAAACCGGGGGATTTAGCCAGGTGGGAAGAGGATATTGGTACACCATTAGATGATACGCAATGGGTATGGATTTAGGACACGATGGCACATGGCATAGTCCATGCAGGCTATCAGGAGGCTAATTATAGTTGCTCATGTGATGGTATTTGGTCCCAGCTAGACTTCTGAAATTTATTCAAACTGTGTCTAACCTGTGCTTCAGACAATGCGGTGAAGTGGGGACGCTTTACCATGTGTGGTGGACCTGCCAAAGAATAAAACGTTTTTGGACAGGAGTCTATCAACCAGTGTACACACCACTGGGACAGTCTATGCGCAAAGACCCATATGAGGCGTTACTACTGGTGAAACCTTCTAATTGTACTAAGCACTGATTTAAGCTTCTGAATTTCGTTTTTACCTTGACCAAACAAACACTTGCAAAGGCCTGGTCTTCAAGCAAACCCATGGTGAAAACATAAGCTTAACTGGTATTTTCTCAATTAAATATTGGCAGCTAAATTGAATGATACCATGGGTATTTTCCAATGGGTTTGGGCAACCTGGATAGACATTTATCTGCCTGCTGATTTTGATAAGAATCTACTCTTGCTTTGAGAGATTCTCATGCTGTGTTCGCTCCTACCGATATTTATGAGTTCTCTCTTTCCCTGTCTGTAACCTTTCCCAGCCCTCCTTTTCACCTCTATTCTCTCTTTCCTATTTTTTCTTTTCTGTTGTTTCTCCTCCAATTCAGGTCCCTCTTTTTTATCTATGTTCAAATTATGAGGATGTTTGTTTTGGGTATACTGAGCCGATAAGGATTAGTCGCTCCTAGTTCTCCCCATTTTTTTCTTTTATTGTGTATCAAGCCAAAATGTTTGTGTTGGTGAAAGGATCATCCATCTTTTTCTTTTTGTTTTGTTTGTGTCTTTGTTCCTCTTTGAAAGAATTGTAAACTTTCTATTCTCAATAAAAATTATTGAAAAAAAAATGTTATGGACCAAATATACTTGCACCCTGTATTACAATTAAGTTACCCTCAACTTGAAATTTAGCTGGTGATTGGGGGAGGGCCAATAATATGATAATCAAAGTAGCTGAAACAATAGATGGCAGATTAAATTCAGAAGCATACCTGAATTATAATGGAAACCAAGTGCCTACATGTGGAGTCAGGGCAGAGATAGTTACAGTAAGTAGGTGATGAGCAAATGTTAGAAAATTAAAGCATGGTAGGTCTTAAGAGCACAACTATGTTGAGGGTTTAAATTTGAGGAGTTGAAAACTCCATTGGGATTAATATTTATATATATTTAAATATTTAAATTTACTCTCAGTCATCTCATAGTAGCCATTTGTAAATTCTTTTACTGCATATTTCTATACAAGTCAAGAAATATGATGCCTTGTTTAGGCAGATGCGCACCAGAATCTTATGTTGTAAATGCTGTGCTTCTATAAAATGTTGTGCTTCTATAAAATGTTGTATTCTGATATATTAATGACATATATTGTATAACTTACATTTAACAAATTTGAACATCTATTGTATGCTGCAACTTTGGGTCTGTTGACCTGAACTTTTCCATCAAAGTCAGTTTATTTGAGTGTCAATGCATTCAAGAATGTGAAGCCACATATTTTTATTACACTGAATACTACATGCACTTTCATTCAACTGATGTAAATGAGTCTTGCACACCATTGATTACACCTGCATTACCCCCCTGTTAATTAAACAGAGGTGTTGATGCTTGATGCATATTCCTTCTCCAATGTGTAAGCATCTTCACCTGTCTGGTTGTGCAGGTATATAAATCACACAGCACAGAAGTACAAATCCATTTTCAGGTTAAACACCAAGAAAATATTTGTAATAATTTTATTTAACCATTTGTCTAAATTCTGCCTTATTTTTCCTTTCTTCTATTTTCCTCGGTTTAGATCTTTCCCCTCTTTAACCCATCTTCAGTTGCCTTTTCTGATTCACTTTTCTTTTATTACCTGCAATTCAGATGATCTTACCATTGCTCTCTACTTTGCTTCATCTTTACAAAATTTTTAAAATATCTAAACTGTTTGCTCACCATTTTCTATTTCTGTTCTTGCCCTCCCTCTCTTGACCTCTCTTCTTTTTTCTGCTTCTCCGGGCTTTGCTGAGTTGATTGTTTGGCTTGGCTCCATACTGGAGGAATTCTGGCTCTGTTCCCCTTAGTTCATTACTCCTTGGGGAGCTCTGAAACAGCCTGCTGCACCAGAAACTTTATTAGAAACAGATGTCCCTCCGTCTGTCCCTCGGGGCTCTGTCTCTCTTGAAGGACTGGTGCCACTAAGATCCCTGCCATGGAAAAAAAGGAGGGAGTGGAGGAGAGGCAAACTTGGAAGGGGGAGATGGGTTACTAAAGCCTAAAGCTGTAAGAAATAGAAAAGTTATTATAAAGGAGAATAAAATACTTCAAGGTATGTAATGTAAGCCTTTAAAAAGTGAGCCGTGTAATATAGGAGCACAAGTAGACAAAGCAAGCTCTGTTCTTTTATCTTGGACTTTATCGGGTAAATTTCATCATAGGCACGTCAGCAGAAAATAGGGCCACTCTTCCCCAGTTTGTCCAGTGCCGTCATGCTCTGTTTAACCTTCATACTGAGAAGCTGTTCAAAAAATCACCATGGCCTTGGGATACAGAAACCTTGTCAGAAAAGGAGGCTCGGAGCCAGCTATAACAAAGCATTCCAAATTGTTGCTATATCACTGAAGTGGTCCAGTTTAATGCCTAATGTTAACCATTTAGTTTAATAGTGTCTACTTAGATTTAATCTAATCCATTTGATAGGCCTAGGTCATTTTATTGTGGTCTTTTCCAAATGCATACCATGAGTTTAGGAGGATTCGCATTTAGCTCCTAGTATGATAGCCTCCATGTCTCAAATAAATATGGATATTTGCCTTACAGTATGGAGAATGATAAAATTGTCTGATTTAAGTAAACCTTGTAGGATTTGCTAAACAAGGTCTGGAATTGTTAACGTGAATGGTGCATCATTTCTAAAAGTCAGAACTTTTGCTTGGGAGCATTGTCCTGCTGGAAGAGGAACGTTAGTTCAAATTTGAAGTTTATTCTGCTTGTATTGTACCTCCCCTGGATTCTCATTTCACCCTCAGCAACATCTCAATGAAATTATTAAATAAAACATTTTTGTTTTCATGGTATATGTTGGAACAGTGATATTTTTCACTGGTCCATTATGTTCTCATGTAATGTAGACAGATCATGGCTGGTGGGAGAGAGCAGAAGGATGCTCTGCGTGGCTTCCTGAAAGCATCAGAACACCCTGCTTCAGTATCTCTCTCTCCTGGTGCAAACAGTGGGCTTGCTCTTGAATTATACAAATATCAAAATGTCTTAATGAATGGATGTCAGTCTGGAATCAGCAATTCCAAGCAGGTACCATTTGTATACAGACTGCCTTAGGTAATGCCAGCAGGTGTTGCGGAGCCTACAGGGAAAACACAGAATTCCACTCAATGAAAAGGGCAGTAACATGGGAAAAGAAGAGGCTAGATGATTATGACGGACACCCCCTATTTAGACAAGCCTCTAATGCACACTATGAGATACTCACAGTATGCAGTGAAATCTAAGGAAACAAATTTGCAATTGCAAGATTGAAAATGAGTTTAAACCTCAGCTATGGACTTCACCCAAAACAACATTATGCACTAAAACCAACAAAGTTCAGTTTTAATCTTATCAGACACATAGCTATTTTCTACTATTGCTGTCTCTTCCATAATTTTCCATATAGTGTTTTGCTGTTTCTCTATCGAATGACTCCCTGTTGCAGTCACACAACACTGGTGGACTGGTTGTGCTATATTATTTGCATGTAATAATATAAAAGTGCTATGGCGCTGTTTAAAATTTCCATTTTCTTTTAGTCTAATCCTGACTGGTACTTCCCCAGATCTTTATACTGCACATTATTTGATAGCAAATTGATGCTGTTGAACAGATATCTAGGGCCTGGCAGACACAGGTAGATTAATTTTGAAATCATGTGATCCTTTAATCAGGGGTGAATTGAATTTAATTATTTATGTTACCAATTAAATTATTTTAACTTCAGAATCTATTTAGTAAGAAGGTAAATGCTGGTGGAAAAGACTTTCAGGTTTTTAAAAATCATTTAGAAAATTGTAGGTTACTTCCTGATCTCAGTAAAACTCATTTTGAATTTAGATGGCAAAACCAAATACAGAGTATAAAGATTACTGTGTGCCATAACTATCATTCGTAAAGTTACACTTCATTTCAAAATTAAAAATTACAAGTAGGAATCTTCAGAGAACACTTGATTTTTAGTTCTAACCTGAACATTACAGCGTTTATTTAGAAATAAAGATTTTTTATGTTACCATATTTTTTACGTTACCAAGATTTTTTACGTTACCTACGTTACCATATTCCATATAAAAAGTCAGTTTTTGCAATCAGTAGAAAAAATAATTAACAAAGTTTGTTAGTTAACATCATTAAGTGCGGTAACATCAGAAACAGATGGTTAGTTCTTGTTTTGATATCTAAAAAAAACACATTCACAGGTATGTTGATTTAATATGTGTGGGACTGCAGTGAACTATACATATGTTGGCACTTTCATTAGGCATAACATATTTTATTACATTTTTATTTTATTACATTTGTACATTGTCTTAAAAAATAGCAATTATTCATTCTATGTTAAGTTCCAATGTTAACCTGAAACTACAACCATCTGTTTCATTTAAGTGTGGTCAGTAAGCCCCAATATTGAACATTAGTTTACATTCACTGTTGCCTCAGGCATATATACTGTTGTCCACTGGTAAATAGCATAAATGGAATACAGATGAACCTCCATTCCCTGACTTCAGGTGAAGGTAGCATGAAATTAGGCACACTTACTTCAATATGCAGTACTGATCAAGTAGGGTCAGAGGTTTATTTGGTTAGCATTGCAGTATAGAGAAGTAGGTTAGAATTTAGACTTTTTTTATATTATAAAGAAAATACATAAAATAGTATATAATTTTAGTATCATTACATGGAACAGGAGATGTGAAGCCAGAAAATTTGTTTTGGTGGATTTGCCAACAAACATGTAAACACCTGTTTGGTGTGTTGGAACAGTGTTGTGGCCCTTTGGTTAACACTTCAATGCATACTTTTATGGAGGTGTTTAGGTGATTATAGAGATATTTATTCTAGTTTTGCACATTTAGAATGGTGTTTAACTGATGCGTGTCACATAGTATGGCTTATGTACAACTTAGGTTGTCTTTTTGAAAGTTGGGTCCATGGCTAGATCACATTATTGCAGTAATTATTCGTTAAGTGATATTGTACTAGTCTTCATATAAAACGATATTACTCTTCTGTTATATTATTGGAAGTTTAAGTTAAGCCAAAAAGTATAAAAGTACCTACAAGTGTTTCTTTTGTGTCTAATATTTTTGCAGCTTGTACTTTTATAGCACTAGTAACTCTGGTAACTTGTTTTCAATTTACAGCAGACCCAGCGGTGAGACTAGATGGGAGTCCTGTCTGCTGCTACTTTAACTTCAGCCCAAAAATCATGTTCACCAAGGTGGTAAAAGCTCAGCTCTGGGTATATTTGCGACCTGTGCAGCACACCTCCACAGTCTACCTTCAAATTCTCCGTCTCAAGCCTGTAACAGATGAAGGCAGCAAACACATCCGAATCCGATCTCTGAAGATTGATTTGCACTCACGCACAGGCCATTGGCAAAGTATTGATTTCAAGCATGTACTGCAGAATTGGTTCAAACAGCCACACAACAACTGGGGCATTGAGATTAATGCCTTTGACCCAAATGGAAATGATCTTGCTGTCACCTCTCTTGGGCCTGGAGCTGAAGGGCTGGTAGGTACATTTTTAAATATTTATTGATTTTGTTTAAAGTGGAGACTGGGCTGCCTTTTTTGAGTAAGGTAGATAGATCATTCATAGATTTTGCTTTAGGTTCATATGGCCATAGCTGGAAATTAAAATGAATTAAATGTAAAGTTTTACCTAATAATTACATGAGTGGATATTGAATTGTAGAAAAAGTATTTCAATATTCATTTTCTAATTGTCATAAGTTTATTATTTTTTACTGACCCTAAGCAATAAATGGATGAGACTAGTATAGTGTTGTACCAAATGATTGAATGATACACAAATGGTTTTCAATACCGTTTGATGATGAAATATTTAGATAGTGATAATAAATTAAAATATAATTATTTTGTTTTTATAGTGCCATCATATTACAAAATCATGTCACTAACTGTCCTTAAGAGGAGCTCTCAATCAAAATGTCCCTACCATAGTCGTATGTCATTAACACAGTCTAAGGGCAATTTGTTGGGGGGGGGGGGGAATGATCTACCTGTATGTTTTTTTCCTAAATGCATTACACATTATCCTTATCAAATGAGTAACAATGCTCTGGCATGTACATTCAGAGTACATAATATACAATATTTTTGAAATATTTAGAGAACCACAGGAATTAAAATGAAAGTCTCTAGTGAACAATCTTATTCTTTAATTACCAATTACCAACCAATTTTTAAACATACTAAAACTTACTTAGGCTGCATAATGAGATTACATGGGGAATAGTTATTTTGCTTTTGATATATCCTTAACTTTCTTTTAAGTGTTTGCCCAGCCCCCACTGTTTTACTGTTCTCCTTTAACAGACAGTCCCCTTTCATATGTTCTTCTCTTTATTTTCACTGTCATTCATGGGATGTTCTTTCCTGAAAGTTACACCTGACTTTTCATCCATAGTTTAGTAATTCCCTAGACTTCATCTCATATTTTTTTCACTCACATAGCATGGCCAGAGAGGTGTCCATCTTGGGGTCCTGCAGTGCAGGAATGTACATCTGTAACTATAGACACATTCTTCCAGATTACACCAAGACAATGGCTCTTGCAGTCCTCTGTGTATAGGAAATCTAATGCTTGGGGGAACTAGGATTGGTGGTCACACAGGACACCATCGTACAGTCTGAAACAGTGCCTTAATTTAAACTCAAAATAGCTGCAGGAGAATCAACCATTAGCCACAGCCATATCCAGGTCCTTTAATTTTGTCCCCAGGTAAAATAGAGGAATATGCTGCCAAACAGCCACTACATTTGGCCTCACGATGCTACAGCAGCAATTTGGCTTTGAATGTATCACTCTTTGCCTTTGGACTACTTTAGAACACAAGGCTTGAGTTAATAACGTTCTCCAGGACGGGATTGTCTCATCATATCATCCAGGATTGTCTCCAGTCTTGGAAAGCTTTGATAAATCAGGCCCACAGTGTATGGCCAGGAGTATGTGGATATACTTTATTGACACCCAAACCAGATTCATAAAGACAAAGGTTCTTGAATTTGTTGTGTACACATCCATGTGTAGAACAAAAATCTACCCAGTGTTCTAATTCTTCCATATTCTATACAAAACTACTAAGATACTGTTTTATAAAAAGTGTCAAAGCCATGGCAACTTGATGCTGGTTTGTGAAGATTTACTAAAGTGTAGGCTAAGGTCATACTTGTCATTTGAATTTTATTACAAGTAGCCTCATTGTTACTTATAAAATTGCATAGTGTAAACTACCCATAGTTTATTAACCGTATGTTAGATTAAGTGCTTGAGATATGCCAAAAATAATATTTTACTTTCCTTATGCTTGTCATTACTTGGTTTATGAAGCCCATGTCTCTTCCTTTTTACAGCACCCATTTATGGAGCTGCGTGTGATGGAGAACAACAAGCGTTCTAGGCGGAACCTGGGCCTTGACTGTGATGAACACTCTACTGAGTCACGCTGTTGTCGATATCCACTAACTGTGGACTTTGAGGCTTTTGGATGGGACTGGATTATTGCTCCAAAACGATACAAAGCTAACTACTGTTCTGGCCAGTGCGAGTACATGTTTATGCAAAAATATCCCCACACTCATCTTGTTCAACAAGCAAATCCACGGGGATCTGCTGGCCCTTGCTGTACCCCAACCAAAATGTCACCTATTAACATGCTGTATTTTAATGACAAGCAACAAATTATTTATGGGAAGATACCTGGAATGGTTGTAGACCGCTGTGGGTGCTCCTAAGACTTTGGTTCTTTTTCTTCTACATACTTATCTTCAACTTCTTTCTTTCTCTCAAGGGTACAAGCAGACCAAAATTTGGTATTGGGGATAGTGCAGTACTTGTCCTATCACTCCCCTTTTCAAACCCTAGTTAAGAAGCTAGAGATTTGACACTTTTATATGTCCAAATTCTGCATTTAGTTAAGCTCTTGCAATGACTGCCATTGTCTTTACACGTGGCCTATATGACAGCACATATTTTTTTGGGTCCCTACTTATGTAATCTCATTAAACCAAGTTTAGTGGCAGCTCAAACCATGATGTATCATATTGCACTAGTTATCAAAGACCTGCCAACAGTAAGACAGTTTGCAGTGAAAGATAATCCATGTTTCCAGGAATCAGCTGCAAATGTAATAAGAAGGGTGTATATTCACTTCTAAGGTTTTACTGCTTTATTAAAATGCTTGCAAGTTGTTGGTTGCAAACTGGGGCCAAAAAGATCTGTTTTGCACTTGACAGCTGCATGTAATTGTAAGTGACTCCCTACATTTTCTCAAGTACACAGCATAGATTGCTTTGTGCTTTATGTTTTACTGCTTCTTCCATAACTTCTCTATTCTTCTCTAATCACTGGAAACCCCCTCACCCCCTCTTGCCTATGATGTTTAGCAACTCTTCCTTTAACAGGAGGACTCCAGAATACATACTCTGGGGGTGGCTGCCTGTATCTACTGCTCTGTGCAATAGAAAGTGCAAAGCATAGACTAAATAAAAGGCCCCTTAAAGTATCTGTTGGCTAATCCTAAACTTGTTTGTTCATTTCATTAGTTCTCAGTCATATGCCTTAAATAGCATATGAAAGGCATGTTTGCCAATGGCAAAAACTAGCATCACCATTAGATAGAGTAAGCTTAAGACTTGAAAATGATATTACTTTTGGTACTCTGTCAAGCAAAAAAAAGTTTAGTGCTTGGCCTAGATTTTCTTCTTCAGACAGTGCAGTGAGTATGAAACCACAAATTATTCTGGATTATCTTGGTGTTAATGCTTCTCAGGGATTGGCCTAACATCAGATTTGAGTGTTGTTCCTTGTTATTTATCCTTCCCCCTCACCCCTTTTAAGTTATCTTTAGACAAAAAAGTTGATTCAGAAAAAAAAAACATATTTCTGAAATCCGGAGATTGCCAATACATTTTCACATCCATATAAGTAGACATTCTTATATGCCAACATATTTGGTCATATCAGTATTATCAAATTAGCAACCTTATGAAAATGATAGCTGCTGGAACACCTGACAATGAAAACTAGTTGTTGGCAAATCATATTGTATTCCAATAAATCCATTCCGTCCTTTCTTCTTCAGTATACACAAATTAGATAGAAGCTGCACTACTTCACTATTAGCAAATACAAAAAACAAAAAAAACAAAAAAACAAAAACAAAAAAAACAAATTCCAGTTTTGGAATTCTAATAGCTTTAATACAATGATACATTCCTGGTTGGTCAGTAATAGCATTGACCAAGTCACTATAGAGTAAAGTGAATAATGTGAAAGAAAGTGTATTATTAGTTAAGGATAAGCTATTGCTTGCAGTCCCTATCTGTAGTACAATATTACTTCCATGTTTTACAATTACTGTCTTATTGATGCTTGGAAGACATTGATTCACTACATGAGAAAAATAATAAAAACATACTCATGCCTTAAGTCCGGCTACTACCCAGGTGCAACATTTCACAAAAACAAAAATTAGAGTAACAAATTCACAGGAAATCTTTTAAGAGCAATACCATTTCAGATATTAGTACATGTATGGAATGATAGTGTGAGCAGAAGGGACTTTACTCGTGTTTCATATTTCATTAATATAGGGAAGAATATCATGGACTTTTGGTTATAGCCTATTGCTATTGGAGAGATCTGCTACGGATTTTTCTTCAGCAAAAGAGGTTCAAGAGATCCCTCTAGATATTTGAGGGATCAATGGCACCATTTGCACTATAGGAGGTCTTCGGACCAGTGGAAGAAGAGATGCCATTTATTATTCCTGTTTAGTCTCCAACAGGCTCCAGACTTGAAGGGACAGGTTGTCCAGATGCTGTACAATTTGTCTAGGAGGCACTGCACTGTAAGCAACCGCATGCATCAGAGCTGTACACCCAGGACTACTAGAGGTAGCCCCTTCCAAGCTGGGACTTTATGTGTATATTTACCTGTATGAGTGGGAGCAGATTGTAGCAGGTATTTAGACTTGAGAAAAAAGGGGTTGCTTTGTGCTGGAAGGTGATTACCTGCCATTAGAACAGCATAAAAACTAATGCCTAATTTAGGAATGACAATAACCTCATACCAAATGCCACTTAAGCCCTGTGTTGCTGTGCAAGCCTCCAGAAACTTTAATGGAGTATATCTGTCACAAACTTGACTTGATTGTGTGTAATCACTGAAAAGCCATTTGCAGCTTCAAGCTTTGAGCTTCATTGTAACCATTATCGCTATCATTACATGACGCTCTTATAGCTACATGCAAACGCATACACCATTTACTGCACTTGCATTGGGAAGCTGGATACTAAACGGATTGACTGCCAGATCTTAAAAAAAAAAAAAAAAAAAAAAGAAGATACAAGTTGGAAATTTCTTTTTTGCTGACCTATCCAAATATTATAACCCAACCAACTGTCATCACTTGATGGCAGAGACTCAGAGGAGCCTGGGCTTATTAGCTGGACATTAGAACCTTTGCCTTATCAATATTTGTGAATTATTGTGCAACTTTATGACACCTACATCTCCCTTACAGGATTGTTTATGAAAGTTGGTGTGACATGTTCTTATAAAAAAAACAAGCTTTTGTGTTTAATTGGATGCAATGTTTTATGAGTGTTGTTGGTCCTTCTTTTGGAGCTCATCCATAAAATGGAGGAAATTTGGTACTGTGAAATTGTTGCAAACATATACATAAAGCATAAGCTGTTAAATTTGTATGTACAACTTGATCTACGTTATTTAAAATATAAGCTACCGCAGGCACTGTGTGATCTCCGATCTTTGTCTCTCCAGATATGCAGACATGGTCTTTATTTTTATTTTTTTAATGAGGTAATGTATTTAAATATATAGGAAATCAAACGAACCAAAAACTGAATGTACAAATACCTTCATATATATGATAATACATCACTTTTATTATTCGTTCACATTATGGAAGGCATGCTGTATTGGAGGTCCCTAAAAACTGCATGTGGAGGAAAAAAAAGATAATAACTAATAAAGCCAGGTACAAGGTGAAAACTCTGTACCAGTCACTTGTTTTTCTACAGTAAGTTTGTTCCCTCCATGGTGTGGTAAAAATTCTTCAGCATAATTTTAATCTTTGATATATAGGTGTGTATATTTCAATATCTCCCACCAGATTCTTGAAGGACTACTGGTGAAGAAGGCAGCCAGTCTCTATTGCCGCAGGTAACATGTTAAAAGCACATTGTATAAATGTAACTAAAAACAAGGTTTACTTCTGGGTAACTTTATATGATCTTGCTAAACGAGCAGCTTGTATTTCGTTTAGGATATAACAAACGGAATTTTGGTTGCCTATCTGAAATCTGACAACTTCTACCAAAGACAGTTCTTAAAAAATCCACAGATTATATTATCTAGGTTATCTACTGGCTCTTCAGTTTTCAATATCTTCTATGGGCTTTATTGCATTTTAAATTATGTGGTGGCACCATGTGCAGTCATTCTAATATGTTTGGAGGATCTTAGATGAGATGGCCTAGTCAATGTGATGACGTTCCTTCATTGTCCATTCAGCTGGCTGAGGATGTGAAGGAAGACAGGCTTTTTGGATTATTGTAATGGAGAAGTGAGGTCTCCTATCTATGCCACTACATGGCTATACAGAATTACATGTGTCTCAGCAGGTAAAATATATCCTCTTATTCAAACTTTATAATTACATTTTGGCTGATGTTTAGCTTTAATATTATATGCTCTGGAATAATTTATTCCAAATTAGTTAGGGATGAATTTTACAGCGCTGCCCATGCCAATTACATGTTTTTAGCATTGGTGTGTTCCAACCATTAAATATGGAATAACTGTACTAGAACAAATTATCAGGCTAAATTTCTTTGGTAGGGGAGAACAATCACTTTTCAGGCTCCACATGCTGTGTATAAATGGTGTTACTCTAACATGTTTTTGTGCTTATTATTGTAAATTGCCTAGCACCAGCTCCTCCATTTTATAGACTTTGTTTTGTACAATAAAGTGCATTCATGTAGCCTAAATGTAGTGTTTTTGATTTAATTCACATGGCTAGGATATGAAACGGATATTTCTTAAAAAGAAATAGCAACATACATGTAAAAACCAATTGACAAGTATGAGCAAAGAAGACATCTAGCAAGGTCAGGGCAAAAACAATAGTTACAGATCACACAATTATATAAAGGCAGTCTGGCAAAAGGGTCTGTAGCCCAATAAGATACCCTGATACATAACCGAGCCCAGATATAGTTTTCTGTTGGCTTTTTGTGACATGACTACATTTGTATTTACTGCAATACCATCATCTCAAAAAAAAAAGAGATAATAAGGTAACAATATGATTCCGAGCTGCAGGCCTTATTTGTTCATTGTTTACTCACACTTTGTTAATGTATTTTACAAGCTTTTTCATCATCAAACACAGCTTTCCTTCTTTCTCAGTAGATATCTCATTATAAATGTTATCATCAGTCAAAAGCTAGTGGTATTTGACAGCTGTCATCATCCAGCGACTGAACTGTCATTGGCAAGTAGAGTATGACTGATTTTATATAATGTTTTCATACCTTGCAGCTAAACATTTCATTTTGGATGCTTCCATCAGTTTGTGGGGCTTAGTGAGTTATTAAGACCAGCACTATGTCTTCACCTGCTAAATGCCTCCAAAATAAATGAGGTGAGCTAAAAAAGAGCCTGTTACGGTGTCCTAAATGGGGAAAAATAACAAGTTTGCTTTAAACATTGACAAGCAGAGCAGAAAATGTGTATAAAACTATTTTGCCACATAAAAAACATCAGCCAATATCTAATTTAGGAATAAATGATTTGGCCTTAACATAAAAGCAGAATAAGGGGAATAAAATGTCATGTTTTTGCCATTCTTATGATAAGAAATGGGACCAGATATAGTTTTCTGCTTAGCTTTTTGCGGCATGGAACGTGTAACCACCTTGACTACATTTGTAAGCTCCTATATTTACTGCAATACCATCATCTCAAAGGTAACAATATGATAGTGAAATGACAAATATTTTTTTACCTAACTGTTACAATTGTAGCTTAAATTGATTATGTCATGATGACATACTATGATTTACATTCAGAGGAAGCCTTTCTTCCTAATCAATAATACATTTACACTAGATTTATTAAATTTTTTGCTTGTACCTTTAATGCATATATTACCCAAAGTTCACATTTTTTTTAAACTTAGACTCAATTAGAAAAAATATATATATCACAAAAATGTTCATTCAAGTGCATTTTTTTCATGTTATTTGTGCATTTTGGGCGTAAGTAGGGTGAAAACATTTTAAAAAAAATGAATGATGATATTTAAATAATATAGGAGGATACATACATAAAATAGAACCAGCACAACTACTTTTTATTTATTATATATATATATATATATATATATTTATAATTATATATAGACTGCAACCTAATATATTCTTGATGTAGAGATATAGGAGGACTGCATTATTTTTCAGCTACGTGGTAGAGAAATGTGGGCGATCGGCCATTGTTTCCTTATCAAATGTGCAGACATGTAGTGAGAGAAATTCATCATACCATGACATTCAGATCAAGCAGCCTATCATGATAATGGGTCATCCCTCAACATGTCAATTTCTCTATCTATTTCTCATCAGTAGATGACATGTTATGCAACGTCCTAAAAAATAAACCTTGATACAGCTTTGAACAGTTTTTGCTCCAGAATAAATGGTCTATATAAAATGGTATTCTTTTGTGTAGTCGTTTATAGATGTGGAAGATAAAACTAAATATTTTATTTTGGTTTATCTCTCCATAAGACTTTAGCTGAAACGTTCAACATTTAACAAGAAAGTAGAACTTGCATTATAGATCTTGACATTAGTAGGCATAGATGGAACAAAATTAGCTTATTACAAAATGTCCATAGCGTTGGTTGAGGATATTTCACATGCTGGGATTTTTTATCTATTCACAGGTAACCTGCTAAAAGTGGGAACAGATAGTGGTTTTCTCATGTTTCTTATTTTTAACATTAATAAAATTACCCCAAGCATTAAAGATTCTAACTGGAACAGTACTTGGATGGTGTTGAGAAGTCTGAATATATAGAAATGTAAAATTATATATGAAAAAATAAGTCTCAAAAGAATATAAAAAAAAAACTTCAGACAACCACAAAAGCCTCTATGTGTTCACCACAGAAGAAATAATAGGCCAACTAAACCATGCAAATTCTACTAGCAATAAGGCATTTAAATGAACCAAACAGTGTTTAATGGGGTTTCTGCACTAGGTTTCCTCTAGAAATTGCTAGGGGTTCCTTAAGCAATGAGCAGTTTGTGGCTCTCAAGTCAGTTTAACTGACATTCTTCCCACTGGCCAGCATGGTAAGATAAATTCTTATTACCACCACACTATTGTACTATAGATATAGTAAATATAGCAAAGGTTCTTTGAAGACCTGAAAGTTATTTCAAGGGGTTCCACCATGGTAAAAAGGTGGCAAAACACTGGTGTAGAGAATCAAAGTGGTGAACAAAATATCTGTTTCATAGGACAAATGTGCTTGAAAAATGCACTTTAGCTCATTTACTCTCACTGGATTCCATTGGTGGGTGTAATCATGTAATACCCAAATCAGTAAAAATAAAAAATGGCAAACCATATTTGCTAGCATTAATTTGGAAAATATATGTCTATATACAGGAGGTCTTGCATGATGCACAGCTATATAAAGGCTTTAGTTGGGCAGGAAAAGGAGGAGGTGCAATCTTATATTTAAATCACATAAGACACAATTACTAAAATCTCAGGTGAGTTTTGCATACTTTTTACTTCTAACTCCGTCTCTTTCCCCAAATGCAGCCTTGGCTTTGTCATTGTGCTTGTAGACAGGAAGGGCAAAAGAGGCTGCAGCTGATCAGCAGCACTGCAATAAATCAAAAGAACATTTTTTTTAAATAGAACATTTCTGTTACGTCTTTTAAGCAAACTAAATGTTATTTGCTGTTTGAATTACCTTTATTGTGATAGTATAATATATTAGGTCAATATTCTCACTTACCAAAGCAGGCAACATTAAAAATTCACATGCTAGAACATAGTACATATAAGAAAAGAAATTGCTGCAGATGCAAAAGTTTCAATAGGTTTTAATACCTTATCAGGGTCAGGGGTTGCTTTTGTTTAACCCCATTATATGTGCAAAAAAGCTCAACTTGATGCCAGGAAGTTTATCATTGTGTGGTTATGCCAAAAAAATAGGGTGTTCAATTATTATGTTCAGTTATTATTATGAGTTCTAATTCGACATGTACATTGGGTTGAGATGTATTTGTTCATTACATATGAAATCTTGATATTCTGTTTTGTAGAGCTCCACTATGGTTATGCACTGGACGCAGTGGAAATAATGCACTGTGCATGCCAGTGTTTCTCAACCAGGGTTCCTCCAGAGGTTGCTATAGGTTCCTTGGGCAATGAGTAGTTTGTGATTCTAAGGTCAGTTTAATTGACACCAATGATCTTTTTGGCTATCTGTAAAGGTGACATTTTTCCCAGTGTTGAGCAATGTAAGAGGCATTCTTCCTACGGACCACCACACTAATGTACTGTGAGCTGTTGATGTAGTAATTATAGTGGGGTTAGAGGAGATGAAAGTTATTCCAAGGGGTTCCCCCATGTTAAAAAGGTCAAGAAACACCGGGCTATGCGGTTGATACTTCATGATTTCTGAAACAAAAAGCAGAGTTATTGAAACTAATCACAGAGCTTCTTTTAATGTGTTTTTCTTATTTTTTGTTTAAAAGAAAACATAAAAAGAATAAGCAAGTCACATATAAAAATTTGCATGGTAAATACTACAACCCAATAGAGTATATCTCTACACTGAAAACACTGAGATTTGTACTTTTCATTTAAGTATTTGTAAGACAATAAATGATAAAAAGAGAAAAGCAGGAAATTAAATTGTGACATAAAAAAGGAGGATAATAAATAATGGAACAAGTGAGGAAGAAAATGAGGCAAATTAACAGAGAAAAGTGGACAGACACACAGAGAAGCGAGGGGAAGCAGTATTTCCCAAGTTGTAAAGTATTCATGTTCAGTGTGTTTATTTATTTTCTCCAAGTTGGATGTCAAAAGTTTAACAAGCTCTTTCTATTGTTCCGGTCACGTAGTGAGCCCAGGCAGTGAGTCACCTGATACAGTGAGACAACAGTGACCTAAATTCACAAATGGAAAGTGGACAAACAATAAATTCATAATAATCACAAAGATGTGTGAGCGAGAGAGAAAAGAAGGGGAGGAGGTGGTACAAATTAGGGCATAGAAGGAGCTATTTATTCAAAACCTCCCCACAATCTCCTGCTGGGCCACCCACAGCTGTCCATAGACAACCTTATGGCTTACGCCAACTATGACATCATATGACCTATCACCCCCTTGCCAACTCCAAGTAAACTGTCCTCATGTGTCGTTCCTGGGAAATAATCAGAGCAACATTTGCAACTTAGGCTGTCCTATTCACCCTGTACAGAAACATCTGCAAGAAGTAGTAATTACTACCACAGAAATCTCATCTAAAAGAAAATTATTTGGTCTTTTCCTTAATATAAGACAAAGGCCTGGGTAATTCTCAGATACCAAAGATAAGAGAATTAAGCAGCAAGAACTATTTCTAATTGACAAAAATGAAAAAAACCCTAGTAGATAGAGATGTTTGCCACATTCAAGTTCTCATCTGCCAAAAAAATCTTCTTCTGGCTCCTAGCATTTTCTTAGTCTGTGTACCTGAGGTGCATGTGCAGTACAGCGTGCGGTCTCATTCCTGGCATCTGCGAGATGCTTAAGAATGGAGCTGGATGCCAGGATGATGTAACTCCAGAGCTCATGCACACAAGTTACATCATCCATTTCAAAAGACTTCTCATGTGTTTATAAAGAGCTTGAAGAAGACAAGAAAAAAAAGCAGCTTACTATTCCAGCTACATTTATTTCTTAAATACACTATGGACATTTTGTATGAACAATACTCCCATATCAAATTTAAAAAAAAAAAAAAAACTTTTATGAAAAACTAGGTGTCCGAAACGGTGGTAATTTATTGTTTTGTTTTATTTATAGATCATCCTTATATTATGAGTTATGTTGTGTAGTGCAGTTATATGCGTTATGCTTACAATTTCCAAAAATTCAAATATAATTGCGCTTTGCACTTTCACTGAAATAGGACATTTGTATTTGTCCCTACAGCTTTGAAAAAATGTTGCTATAACATGTTTTCTGTGACTTCTGCGCATGTGGTCTTTACATGTGCAGCTTAGTATACACCACGGAAGGCGCTGACCAAGTAGGAAAGTATATTTGAGAGATAGGAGTTGAGTGTTGATAGACCTCATAATAAAAATAGTAGGAAACATTGTTTTTTTTTACTTTTTAAATAAGGTATTATCTAATACATTGTGTTTTTGCATGTGTATGGTTTAAAACTAGTAAGCAAAAACAAGGTGAAAATCTTCCCTCCCTGCTAACCTTTTTGCAATATCTTCTAATTATACTCTCCATTCAGGTGTCCGTTTCATCACAGAGGGGTCATTTACAATAAACTGAACTACCTGTAACTCAAGTCAATATGTGATCTTTCACCCTTGCTCCCCCACAGTTTTCAGTGTCAATCACAGAGGTTGCTCAACTGCAGGAAAGTGATGGTGGACACCACATTTTGTTCTCCATATTTTAGGTAATGCCTAAAAAATACGACATGCTTCAATAAATGCAGTACTCTACATTATACACCATGGAACACATCATGTTTCCTAACAAAAAAGAACTAAAATCAACTTTATTACGCTACTTGTCTATATTAAAAAATTACTAAGAAATACAGGAAGAAGAAAAAGAATATGAAGGATCAGCTTTGAAAGTTTGTTGTAATATTACCATAGAAAATGGAGCACAAACAGAAAACATCTCTAAAAATAAAAAAAGCAGCTTTGTATAGGATTTATAATAATTTTCACCTGATTCATCATCATCATTCTTATGCTTTGTTTTTCAATGTTTTTGAGCACAATAATAAAACCAATGTTGTGCACTGTCCATAGTGCTGATTTTGTGTTTTAACAAAATGAGCACATATATTTCCCTGTTGTTTTTAAATTAGCTAAGACACCAGCCTTTCTGTGGTGGACTTAGTCACCAAGACTCCCTGTGCAAGAAATTTATGACCCCATTCAACTACAGGTTGATCGATAGATCAATGTGAAAAGGTAGTATATTCCATACCTTGAATTTCTAAATTCATATAATACAAATGGGGTCCGGCAGCACACACTCCCTTTATTTCCAGTCTAGATGGTGTCAAGAATAATTAGGGCATTTTTTAATGAAAATAGATCAAAAACTCAAGTACGCAAGCACAAATCAGCTAAATGTAAAAAAATGTATAAAAGGAAGCCAACCTAAGATATCAATTATAGCACGCCCACAGAATACAAAAAAGTTGTTCAAAACTAAATACATCAGAATTTAATCCTCATCAAGTTCTACATTTATTAAAAATACATTTCATAAATAAATAGGTTCTATGTTTTTCACAAATAATCTCTAACTAGGATAGGGGGAATAGGCAAGAGGGGTGAGGAAAACAGGACAGGGTGGGGGAAATGAAGGCAAGAGATCGAGGGAAAAAAAGAAATAGATAAGATAGGGTATCGTGGCTAAAAACCCAGTAAATCTTTGATGAAAACAAACAGATAAATCAAAACCTCTAGAGAGGTCCAGAGGAGCCTTTTCTGTGATTTGAAAGCCTCTCCAAACTGGACATTATGGGTCCTGGAAGACCACTGTGCTATTTTGGGAGAATCTGACTGACACCAAATTACTGGGATACATGCTTTAGTTGCATTCAACAGATGTAATAGAAGTAGCTTTATGGCCAATGATTGTGATGCAGAAGGAATAAACTGGGTTCAAAAAGGATCTGCATATCATTGAATTACCGTGAGATCGGTCTAACACTTTCCCAGAAGGGTTTTTGCTTGGGTAGTCCTAAAAAATTTAAGGTGGTAAGGAGTGAACCATGGCCTGTGTCACAGCACCCACAGAGGGGAAGATGGAGAGGTGTTTGGAGTAGTGTGTATTTTGCCTGTTAGGCTCCTTTGCCCAGGACAACTTTGAAATTACAATGCACTGAAACAGGGCATCATGAATAATGACTCTGGTTCTTACATGCCCTAGAAATTACAGTGGTCAGGTCTGACAGAGGGATTGGGGGTTGCATCACCAACTCTAACTACAGTACATGCAATATAAATGAGCCATCAATACATCTGCACTGTCTGTACAAAAGGAATACCCCTGGAAATTGCTTGTGTTAGGTAGGTTGTTCACTATTTGAAGGCATTGTGTTGGAAAATAAAGGTTGACAGAATCCATGTATTGCAGGGGTGTCCAAACTTTTTGCAAAGAGGGCCAGATTTGGTGAGGTGAAAATGTGTGGGGGCTGAACATTCAGCATGACACTGTTTGAACTATTAACAATAAATGTAAATAAACTTTTTGATATAAATCAGTATATGGTATGCAGTACGTCATAGAAAACAGATCTGATTAGAGGAATATATAATTAAATATATATAATAAATTACAGCAATCATCCAAAACAATAACATCACGAACAGGTGGAGTGAATAACATTGATTACCTCAATACAGGGGCACCTGTCAAGCAGTCGAATATATTAATTGGCACAGGAAGGTCAACAAGAAAATGGAGCTGATTTAATAAAGCTCTCCAAGAAAGCTGGAGAGGACACACTTTCATCAGTGAAGCTGGGTGATCCAGCAACCTGGAATGGATTTCTGAAAATTCATTTGCCATTTGTTAGAAAATGTTTTAAATCCTGAACCAGATCCGTTCCCGGTTTGCTGAATCACCCAGCTTCACTGATGAAAATGTATTCTCTCCAGCCTTTGTGAGCTTTAATAAATCAGACCCAATGTGTTTGAAGCAGGAAAACAGGGAAAGGCCAAGGATCTGAGTGCTATTGACAGATTGTGATGGTTAAACAACTAGGCCAGAGCATGGTTATAGGGGGGCCAAGGCATTTTGATTTGTGTGGAGGAGGAGGGGATGTGCCCATATGCTCCTGTTCCACAGATAAACTACTTTAGTGCAAATTGCAGAAAAAACATATACCTGTCGAGTAAACTTATCTGTAGCCAGCCGCAGCCCAGTCAAAATGCCCATACCCTCCCATGCAATGAACACAAGTGTCAGAACAGTGTGATTTTAGGAGGAGTGTGTGTGTGTAATCCCCTACAATTGTAGTAGGCGTGTGCTGTCCAGGACCCGCACGGACCACGCACACTCTGATTCAAAGAAAGTTCTTTGCACAGAGTCTGGTGTCAGTGTGGAGAACTTACTTTGAATCAGAGTGGACGTGGTCGTGCGTATCCCACACAGCACACGCTTACTACAAATGTAGGGGATTCCTTGTGCACGCACATATACATGCGGGCCGCATATTATTCATTTGATAACAGAGGCTGCGGGCCAGTGAAAACCTAAACACGGGCCGCAATTGGCCCGGGGGCTGGACTTTGGACATGCCTGATGTATGGTATATCAAGTCCTACATAAAGAAAAAATACGTGCAGTTGCTAAATGATGATTGGGGCATTTTAGGCCATCAAAAATTGATTTTTTTTTTTAAACTAAGTATTGAGTTACCTTTAACTATATATATATATATATATATATATATATATATATATATTTCTGTAGAGTAGAAGGAGTTACTTTATCTCCTCAATCTCTGTACACTGTGGCAGATCCATACAGTGCACTTTATGCAATCCTCCCTTTGTCCATCCATTCACGGTGCATGCTTACAGTAAGCAGGACGTGTATTTCTCGTGAAAGACACTGTATGAAATTAAAATTACATTGTGAAACCGAGTGAAAAGAAATAAAGGTTCTCAGCTACCGCCCTCCATTCCAAGTGATAAAGTGCCAACTGGGGGAGAGAGAAAAGCAGAGAAGGAGAGAGAGCAAGAGAGAAAGAAGTGGAGGGGGGGTGCAATTTTGCTGAACATGTGTGGGTATTTCTTTGTCTCACAAGGCACACACGCCCCCTTCTCTCACATTGTGTCGATGGCTATTCTCTGCGATTCTTGTCTTGTTCTCGCTCTCCCAGCTCTCTGACCCTATGCCGGCCCTTTGCATTGCGTCCCCAAGAAGTCAAGTCATGCCAAATTTGTGCTCTCGGCGGTGGAACCAACTCTCACACACCGCAGGGCACAGCTTGCCTTTTCTCCCTGGCCCTTTCCCACACTTTCCTATGCTCTTTGTCAGCCCTTAGATTTTTTTCTGCTCCTATTCAGCCCAAATTAGTCACGAATCGCCCCAGCTTGGAGACAAAAATAAATTAGGTGGAGTTTTTTCTTTTCTCTAAATCCTGTTTACCCTTGTTACCATTACGTACCCTTCCTTCACCTCTCCCTTTGCCCCCACAGTGAAAGATGACTATGGTTAACCCCTGATACAGGACTGTACTTGTTGTAATGGCACTGTGCTGAACAATAAAGGAAGCAACCTCATTTGACCCCAAGAAAACTCCTATTCTTCCTATGTCACAGGTATCAGAACAAATAGTGACCATTTCTGGCACAGATGATTGATTTTAAATTTTTAACATATACAAATGGCACAAAAAAATAAATGAATAGGTTAAATATTTTTTTCAATCTTCTCATAGTGCTTGTCAATAGTTGATTGCTGCTATACAACTTTCATGAGTCATTTATCTCAGGTTTTTGGGAACTGTGTCATGCTATGAGATTTATAATAGCACATTGTTCTTTCCTTAACAATGCCTTATCCTCAAACTGGGGTGACCGCCCTGGAGTCCAATGATGCATGAGTATTATTATTGAAAGGAATACTTTATCTTCTTACAGTCATCAAAGTGACCTTGTTTGATCTTTGATGCCACTTTCTTCTGATCATTTACTTTAACAACATTTTTTATATATTGTTAAAATTCATTCCCAAACATATCAGAAAATAGATTTTTACTGATAAACTGTTCAATTAGAGGCTATTGCACTTATCTCCCTTATTTCATTTTTTTTTTAGTGGGAACATTTTTTGTTTAATCTAAGCCTAACTTCTAGAATACAGGACTTGCAGCAAATAGAAGGGAAATAAGAGTTAGGTAATCCAATGCATAGTATAAAACAGACAGTCCAAAGTCTGGCCTGGGGGCCAACGGCGGCCCATGGTTAGATTTCTTTTGGCCCGCAGGCTCTGTAAAAAAAATTAATAACATGAGGCCCGCCAGCACTGTTGACCACAGTATAAAATACACACGTACAAGGAGTTGATCAACGGGCCTTGCAATTATCAGCCCGCTACTTGGCGGGCATAATCGTCAGGACAGGAGTTCCCATGTGTGCACAGGGAATTCCCCTCATTATAGTGGATGTGTGCTGTGCGGGAGCCTCACGGACCACGCCCACTCTGATTCAAAGAACTTTCTGCTCTGCACAGAGCCCACACTGACTCCGTGCACAGGGAATCCCTCACGTCACCCTAGTGAGCATGTGCTGTCCGGGACCCACGCAGACCACACCCCCACACTAACCCTGAGTACATGCTGAATGGTCGGCCCCCACATATTTTCACCTCACCAAATCTGGCCCTTTTTGCAAAACGTTTGGACACCCTTTGTATAAAATATAAAAAGGAGGACAAAACTATGTACACAGCATGAAGTTTGTAATTGTCACAAGTATAGTAAAGAAATAAGTAAGTCCTAAACTGAATCACCTTCTGAGGTTTCTGTGGTAAGAATTTTCTTTTGCCAGGATAAATACATTGCAAACTGCACTTCTCAGGCTGTTCCTTATCATTACCTTCATGAACAAGGTAAAGATCAAAGTGTTGCTTGCAAATTTGAAAGGAGCCCTTGAATCTAGATGCTGTGAGTGGCCTATGGATATTTGAAAAGGTTATGTCATATTACATGTCACAAATCATTTTCTTTATACTGATAAGGTGTAATTAACAATTTACCATGTTTAACATTCTCCACATCAACAAAACAGGAAAAAAAGTTCAGGACTGATGGTGTACTGATATCCTACTGCTGCTGGAACATTTATTTATGCCTAGATGTGAATCTCTTATCCTGATTTCTTTTCCAGGAGTATACCAAGAGACTAAAGTTTTCGGAATCATTTTACATACTGACCAGTTAAACTGATATTTATAATATTGTGGTGAACAGTGAAGAAAACGATTGCCTAGATAAAGTGGTTTCTGTCAATATCCGACAACAAAAGCTGGGCAAACCTAGGCTATACAGGTAGTCCTCGGGTTACATACGAGATAGGGACTGTAGGTCTGTTGTTCTTAAGTTGAATTTGTATGTAAATCGGAACAGGTACATTATTTAAAAAAAAATCAATTAGGACAGATGCTTGTCTCAACTTAATTATAGGCAATGTGGTGTAAGTTACTTTATGAAATCCTAACTGTAAGTTAACCACAAAAAAAACCTTTATGGAGCCTAGACATTTATTAACTTTTGGAACAAGCTGTGCTTTGATATGCAAAAAGAAACAGCTGCAGTTTGTCTTGATCATAAAAGATTTACAAGATGTTACAGATCAGCTCCACCCTTAAGATCACCCACAACCTCAGGTTTGTTTAGCAAAAGATTTTTTCTGCAAGTCTTGCAAATGGCCCCTCCCACCTTCAAGCATCTGTCCTGCACAGGAGTGAGCAGGGAAGCCCCATTCATATCTATGAGGTGTTCATATGTTGCATGTCCTTAACCCAAGGACTACCCGAATATGCATACATTACATCGTAAGTGGAATAAATTGTTTTTCAATTTTCTATTATGCCTGCAAATTTCCAATTGTTGGGCCTAATGAAGCTGAATGCTTTAGCGGTGTTTGAACAGTAAAAAAAATTCACTGAATAATATGTACTAAGCAGTGTGAACACAAAGTCACAAAGATAATACTAAAATCTGCAGTGTGACTTTGGCTGGGAAGATGGTGAAATACTAAATGGTGTAGCTCAAGCATTGCTATATCATCCTGAAAAATATTCTGTCTGTCAAACAATGGTGGTCATCCATGACTGTCAGAGTTTAACACTTACATTGAGAATATGCAAGTAAAATATAGTTCTTACATCAAGACATGCGAAAGCTCTCAGACACAAAAAGTGTGACAGAGTATCAAGTAGAAGAACTGGTGCTCATTATCCAGGGTACTCTGGTCCCATGAAAAAGGCTCCATTTCCAGGCCAATGAACCAAAGCTGAATGATTTGCAATAAAACCAGTAACACTTTGACATTTGTGGATTTCCATGAATGTGTGAAGGAACAGAAACTAGGTTAGGGACACCTTGAACGAACTCACTGGTATCAAAAGGTTGTGTCAAGAAAGGAGTGATGTGTAGGTCTCTTAGTACAACTGTTTTTGGTTCCAGCCCAAACTCCGGGCAGCTAAAATCCAAAACTGACATTACAAGATGGGGATGTGAGGTTGATGACCTTACACAGTGTACGAACATCAATGTTTTTCGATTTTTATAGAAAGCTATAGAAACAGCATGTCTCTTATACGGTGATTACCAAACACCTGAGAAACCATGGGATATCCTACGCCATGCTATACCCAGGGGAAACGTTGCATTGTCAGTGAGGGGAAAACCTTTTGTTTCACCAGCAGAGACCTCAAAGTAGCTTAAAAAATATAAATCCTTTAGGAAGCTGGTTACCACAGTGATAGAATGGTTGAGTATAATAGCTTCCTTTCTGTTCTTGCAATAAATGACTTGCTGCTTACACACCACCATTTACCTGAGTGGATATATTGCTGTAAATGGATGACCCACTCATCACCATAGGCATATCTTACTTTCCTGTACTGTGCTGAACACCCTTATCCCTTCCTGCGTTTCAATCTGGAGGACTCAAGGAACTACTAATAAAGCCATGGCATTGCTCTTGAATACCGCAACTATAGTTGTTAATGAACACTGTGAAGTTGTACCTAATTAGTCATACTACTCTATCTCACAGTTTTCCTTATGCAGTAGAAGCCATACATACTTATCTTGTTCATTTGTAGATGTTGGGGGACAGCTATAGAGAAGGTCTTCATAGCACAACCAGGCACCATACGGCCTACTTGCAAACCTAAGCAGATTTCTTAAATATGGTATTTTATGGAAACAAAAAAAATATCCTTTTTACTCGGAACACCACCAGTTCTGTCATTATGGATTAAACACAAACATCAATTTCATATTCTTCAATCCACGGACACCATTTTGCGCGATTAAATCATTCTGCCTATACCTTTTGGATGCCTCATATTTTGTATTAATATTTTAATTGTATCGACAAAAAGATAGACAATCTGATAATTTTTATTAAACGGTAGTTCTGTTTTATTGGGTTTTCTTCTGAAATACACTAAAATCTTATAAAAGATAATGCTACTGAAATTTTTTAATGGCAGAGATCGAACATATGCAAAAAAAATATTGCTGTTGTTGGGTATATGAAGAGATTAAAATGTTATTTTACTAATTGCCAATTACCAAGTACATGCTGTATCTGATGCAGCAATAGGAGGTGGTAGTCTCTCACCTGGGACCTCTCCATTTTTCTTTGCTGTTCTTTGACTGCTATACTCCCTAGCTCACATTCTTGTCCCCTTTATTTGCCCTATTTCTTGGTAAATTACTATTGCAGGTTTTGGACATGTATTTAGGAAAGGCAGGGATTGGGGGTAATCTTCCTTAGTGAAGCCCTGCTAATGTTTGGACCTGTGTCTTCTATATGATGAATATGATCTGTTATGGAATTTCATTTGCCAACTTGTTTTTATTGTAAACTGAATTATTTTGTGCTACTCTGGAATCCTCTTATTTAAAATTTTGTATACAAACTTTTTTTTTTTTAAATAAAAATGTAAAAAAAGATGGTTGGTATGGTCTATTCAGCCCTAACAAGGGTTAGATAAGTCTTAATAGGACATAAAAATGGTATATTAAATACAGCAGTTTCACTATGAATAAATATTAAATAGATTAATGCAGAATAAAAAAAAAATACCCAAACTCCTTCCATGATTTTCATATGGTGATCAGTATAAAAAAATGAAATAAAAAAAAAAAATCTAAAAATCTACCTTTGAGCAGTGTACAATTATTGTATTTTGGAGGGTCCACGTTTCCTCAAAAAAAAAAGAACAACACATCAAAATCTCTACCGTATACATTCCTTACTTAAAACACTTGACAGTCCAGACACATGTGGGACAAAAGTTGTAAAGTTGTGTGGTGAAGGGACTCCTGCGATTGTTGAAAATGCCAAAAAAAGGGGAAAACTGAACAGTTAGCTGCTCCAAGGCACAAATAAACTGCTGCTATGAGCCCAGGAGCGGCACCACAGATTAATGCATTTGCATTGCGACTCCTCCTCCACAACATACCTGATGTCATTCGAAAAGGGGCCCAATGGGGCCTGATTTTGTATTATTAAAAAAAAAAAGGAAGTAAAAATTATTTTACAGAAAATCAATAATTAAGGTATAGGCGGTCATTGCAAACTACATTGGTTTTATTAGTCACCAACCTATTGTAAAGGATCACTACACATACATATAATATATATAACTAAACAGCAAAACAATCACAACAGATTATTTATAGTAACATACCTTTGCAATATGTTGCATTACTGTTTTGTCCATGTTAGATGCATTAGTGTTGTTGCAGTACCATTTATTTTAATGTCACCCTAATGCACTAAAGCAATACAGTGTATTGAAAGAAGCAGTACTGAACTACCATGTTTCTGCATTTCCATTCCTGGACGTTGGCAGGCTCCTTCAAATAAAGAGGGCAGCCTAAAAGTACCATTTTGCATTTTAACAATACTATGTATACTAAAGTCTTAAAAAGTCAATCCAACCTATATCCAATCAGGCACGCCCTTGCATTAAAATGTAAAACAAAATAAAGGTAAGTACACAACATCAAAGGCTAGTAAGACTACCAAAACACTTTAATCCGGTAACCTGTTTTGGGAGCACACATCCATTTTTAAACTATTCTAAATTTAGAGTTTACAGTGACAACTATGATTTTTACCAATATTTTGGAATGTAAAGCACTAGCAGTATCTGTGGTACTTTAGGCTTTCTTGCACTACAAATTGTAAACTGAAGAAGATTGTAAATATAGTTTAATGTCTGACCGATTTAATATAATTCTGTTAATTAACATCTGGACTATTTCACCTGCAAATGTGTTCATTATATCTATATTAGGATGAAATCGGCATTTATTTGTAAAAGGCCGTTATGTAACATAACTTTTTTTTATCTTTCAGTGCAGCAAACAGCCCTTTTTTCCTGTTGTCAATAGATTCTGCACTGCAGGTTTTTATAAATATTATTATATATATATATATATTATTAATTAATTATTATATTATATATTATTTATAAATAATCAGCTCATATCTTTTGAGTCTTTCTAAATTCCCCCCTCTGCAGAGTTCCAGAGCTTTTTTACTTTATCATTTTGTTGGATCTCAAATCCACACATAATAATAAAAAACCCTCAGCTATTAACCTCAAAGGTCTGCTAATAAAAATAATATCACAGAAATGACATTTTTATGTTTTTATGTAGCATAGTGGAATGATAAAGGAATGATAAAAAGAGATTTTTTTTTTTTTGCATTTTACTTAAGGAGAACTTTGTGTTTACATTGCATGCAACAGAGCTGCCCTACAGAGTAGTTTGGGGCAGGATTAGAAGCCCAGAAGCTGATCATTTCAGCTCATGAGCTTGGAGCTGGAGCCCCTGATGTCAAGGACAAAAAATAAACAAAAAATTTGTAAGGTACAAAAGTCCCAAGAGCACTAGTTTAAAAAAAAATGTGCAGACCCTATATATGAAGACTTGGTATCTGATTATTTCTCCGTTTTCTTAACTACGCCATTTAAAAAAAAACAAAAACCTTAGGGACATTCAAATAAAAGAAACCTGTAATTGTGACAAATGGGAGTTGAGGCAATAAAGCATTCGGCAGTGAGCCTAAGGGTGTGTGGGGTTGAATACGGGATAAAGCCTGAATGAGGTCAGTGTTGTAAAGTAATGAATTGCCAGATGTATAAAAAGTCCATTTGTAATTAGTGCCAGCCTACTTCCAACTCCAAAATAAAAAAGCATTGTTAACATCCTCCTCCTGCATTCCATCATATAATGATAGAAGGAGCAGAAAGCAAGTACCAGCACCTCTTCATACAGAGAGATAAAAGTATAAAAAAAGTTACTTTTTTACGAACGATTTTTTGCCCAATCGATCGTTCGTCGTTCGATTGGAACGATAAAAATTGGAAGTGTGTACGCACCTTAAGTGTATTGTGTACAAGAATTCAAAACTAATTGTTCTGCAAGATAATAATGCCATTGCCTCTGGTCAGCATGTACTTGGCTAAGTTCGGATAACGATTATACCCAACACCTACAATGTCATGGATACAGGTTTATCAGGAGGCTATTCACCTCTTCTAACAATGCCCTTTTTAGGCTGTCCTTAATGAATGCAGAGTACTGCCTGCTCGTGGTTATCTGGCATTACAGCTTCCAAATCTCTGTTTGGCCCTATTTAATTGTGAATAACTGTGCCACACTTCAAACGCTTATGTCAGCACTGGGACATCCATAAGAATGTCCTTATCACACATTTGAGGGACAGAAACAAAATGTGGTTATTCACCAATATGAACTAAGATTAAGGCTACGTACACACGTGCAATAATTATCGTTAATAAATGAATGATTAATGAGTGATAGTGTGATAATCGTTAACAAAAAAAGTGAACAAAGACGCCGATGAACGAAGGAATGTTACTGGAAACGAACAACCATCACAGCAGATCTGATTGGGTGATAGTTTTTTCACTATTGTGTGTACGGTCATTCAGTGATTGTGGATGTTTCTGCGGTCAATCTCCAGTACACATCAGTTCCTGCATCGTTCAAACGATCGTATCTAGTGTGTGTACATTATTGGTGGATTACATTTGAACGATTGTATTGTTACAGCATGTATAGAATCGTGCATTATACGTTCAAAATATTTGTGAATAATCGATAATCAGCCGTTAATCTTACTTTTCCTAACAATTATTGCATGTGCGTAGCCAGAGTCTCTACATTTGTTACGAAAACAAAACTTTAGACTCATGTACTGTAAATGTGTGACAAAGGACTCAAAATTAAATTTAGAAAAAACAGGTGCAAGTTTGCGGAGCATGACTACACTGTGTACAGGAACCTCTGCCTAAAATACAAGGTAATTGAGTAGATTTTATTGCATCTTCTGACAATCACTATGGACTGTCAAAGAAGGTGGTGTTAATAGGCATCAAGTTTACCAAGCAACACACCTCAGCTTTTGTGGCACATGTGGAAAGAGACCTTGTTGTACAATATATGGCAAAAATGTTCAAAGAAAGAAAATTACTTGTAAAGTTTACCAAAATATTGAGGACTGTTTTTAAACTAGAATACTCATTGTGTGCAGTGATTGCTAGACAAAAAAAATGTACGCAACCAAATGTTTCCTTTTCGTCATTCCCCTTTTGTATCTGCAAATAAGGGAGTCTTGGATGTGGGTTAGTTTACAGGACATGGTTTCTAGGTGATGGTTTTCTCTACGGCCATAGTGGGTGCAAATCCTTGTAAGAAAGATTCTAAAAGGGAATATAAATTGTATTCAGGCAGGGACTAGTGCGTAAGGGTTTCTGTTTAAACTGCTGAATAAAATCAAACTGAGTAATAAAATAAATTGTATAAAGATACTAAGTAGTTAAAGTCAGCTTTGGAAACCTAATGAAGAGCTAGTAATTTTTATTCTGTTCACTTAACTATTATAAGCGGCAGTAAAGAAGCCCAGTAAGGTATTACACAGCTGGCATACAGCGCTTTATGGACACTGCTTCCTGTTCTCACTTCCCCCACTCTTAGCAGCTCCCACTTAGTTGCCCTTTGACCCACGATAAGGACTAATTGGCCAGCCTTCCCCCACCTGAGGC
Source organism: Pyxicephalus adspersus (assembly GCF_032062135.1). Classification (NCBI taxonomy): domain Eukaryota; kingdom Metazoa; phylum Chordata; class Amphibia; order Anura; family Pyxicephalidae; genus Pyxicephalus; species Pyxicephalus adspersus. The sequence continues at coordinate 42,644,247 of NC_092858.1, read as the reverse complement.
TGTTAGAATGGCTCTTGGTCTCTGTGGCATAGAGTTCACACTTCTGACAGAAGCCCTCACATTTTTTAGCAAGGTAACCAGAATCCAGCAAGATTGCATATTTGACCCCACATTCCAGGTTTACAAGCCACTGCATGAGTTACATTACAAACACATCATCTACTTCCAGCTGTGTTTTTACTGCCCGTGCAACAAGGCAACAAGGTATTAAGGAAACCATGTAGTGGCTCAAAATATATTTGTGCGACATACATGTTTACAAATTGGATTTAGAAATTCATCACTAGGAACTTGCTAAACTATAAAAACATGTAAAAAGTTTTATAAACAAGGGTTTAGTGAAATAAAAAAAATAAAAAAAAACACCTGCTGAATTCTGTTTAGCCTCTTAAAATGCCTGAATGGGGTGATGCCCTCAAACTGGCACCTGCTATAGAGATCTAATTCAAGGGACAAATGTAAAGCTTTCATATCAGTACAGTCACCAATAATATGTGCACAACAACCTAAAGTGTATGTCTGGGCAAAATAAAAAAATCTAGTACAATTGCATTACGTGCATATATTCTACTGTGCTTTTCCTCTTAAAAATTACACCTGTTGATCCTCCAGAAATCTTCTGCACTTCTAACGTTCAGTATATAGGTGTGTGCGCAATAGCGTAATGCCCCCTCTGCTGCATAAACATCATAAATGGCGTTGTCATCCCTTTCTTAGTTCTACTAAACTATCTTTACATGTTTATGTTTCCATTGTATTTTGCAGCATGCGATCTGTAGCTTGCACATTTGTCTCCATAGCAGATAGCGCCCATACAGAGACTAGCAATTATACTTATTGCCTGGTTGTAGAAAAGAAATACAATTTTTAATGAAGGTATTTTTATGTATGTTTGTGATCAGACTGACAAAGAAGGGGGAGGGATGTGAAGAAAAGTGCCAAACAGTGCATGTTTAGGTGTAGGGGGGGGGAAATAAAAAATACCTCCGTATCTTCAGTAATGGATGCAGAGCTTGTCACTATACCAAATCGTTCCTTCCTTTTCTTAAGTTTGTCATCATCTTCAGTCTGTGTGGGAGGAAAAAAGTTCAAAATTTCAAGTTGGAACTTTTTAGGTACCTAAAACAAACATATTATATATACACACATAAAAATTCATATGCAGTTCACATAAAAAAACAAAAAACAAAAAAAAAAAAAACAAAACAGTATGTTCCGCAGACATTGTAAAAACTGAAAAATATAGTACTAACTCATCCATTAGTGATGATGACCATTTTTTAGTCCTTTACACTTTTCACCACTTGGCTTCCTCAGAAGGACATACATTCATGCAGATTACATACTGATTTTAGTACATCATATATTATCAAGAAGATGTTTCTCATCCTTTAAATTCCACCGTGTTTGAATTAATCAACTTTCCAATATTATTCTTGTTCATTCAAGTACTAATTTTCATTTCAAGGACAATTGCAAATTAAACACTCTATCACGATTTCACATCACCAAATTGTGCAATGAATGCATTACATGTGTGGATATCATTGGCTAGATAAGATGTACTCAACAGCAGCCATAAGTATCCACTTCCGTGTTCGGGGGTGGGGGATAATCAATATTATCACTTGGTAGTGAGGCGATTTCACAAACTTGTTTGCATTGCCTTCAGTCATTTACGCAAAAACTCCCCAAAGGTCCCATGTAGTGGGCAGCTCATAACAAGTTCAATCTCCCCTAGTATACTTATTTCTGGATTTTTGTTAGCTATTGGATCTCTCTCTACTAGTAAAAGTGGGAATTCAAAGAGGGC
>NC_092858.1:42636191-42641926 GCF_032062135.1 Pyxicephalus adspersus | reverse complement strand
TGAATGCCAGATTCATAAATAGATCCCTAGAGTACTGCATGATAGAGAAATAAAAAGACCACATTGATAAGCTATGCAGAAGGGAAGTCTTTTGGATTTTGTTTATTCAGGAGTGTGACAAAACTTTTACTTTGGTGTAATCTGCATGGTTGTCAGTAGTATAGTAAGGTAAGTAGTCTTGTTTCTTCCTATTGTTTTTTCCCAATTGTTTTATTTTGCCAGAGAATGCAATGTTAAACCAAATGAATTGGTGCATTCACTTGGTTTCACACTGCATTCTCTGGCAAAGTAAAACAATTAGAAAAAACAAGAAGAAACAGGACTACTTACCCTACTATACTATATACAATTCCTCGGCTTACCTGTCAATATAAACTCTGCGGGGTCCACGCATAGGCTGCTGTACAATAGACACAAGTAATGCCGCTAGTACAATTAGCGGCATCTATAAAACGCGGGGCCACGCATAGGCAGAGAGGCCACTGGTCTATAGGCGCGAGTGATGCCAGGAACTGTAGTAGTGACATCACTCACGTCTATAGAACAGCAGCTTTATATTCTACTTTATATATTATTTATAACCTAAAATAAAGTAATAAATGAAATATTGTGTTTAGGTACCACAGTAAAAGAGCTATTGCAAAAAACACATCATCTACAATCATCCAAGATCAAGCAGGAATCCTCAGCACTATTGTTATGGTTAATGGAAGAGAACATTGTCATTAGTTTTGTAAGCTAGATAAATAGCATATTTGAAGCTGCATTAGCACACCTCTTGTAATCATTCTCCTCAATTGGCAGAAACCATCACTGACTACTGAACTAAATCAACTTTTCAGAAATATCTAGCCCACTTGACCTCTAGGCCAGCAGGGGTCACAAGGAGGCACACTTACAATGCTCCTCACTCTATCTTTAGCCTTATTCTGACAGCTTTTGATTCATGGGCTGCTGGAGCCCATCTGAGCTAAATTACCCCATCCAAAAGCCATCAGGCAAGGCATTTATCAAACCTCTCCCCCCTTACCTCACTCTATGTTTGTTTCTGCACCAGGCCATGCTCAAGTGCACCCACGGGCACTAAGCAGCTGTTAGTGACCTCCTACATGTTAAGTGTCAGATGGCTTCTTTCCCACTTTACCTAATCTATCCAGAATAGAACAAAATATATGTACAAAGGCTTCCCTTTCTTGTTAAGGTGTCAGCACATGTTGTATTTAGAGTTCAGCTTTTAAAAGTAATGATAGTTAAGTAAAATATAATATAACCTGGTTTTACAATCTTAGGGAATACAAAAAAAAAAAAAAATCACAAAAAAAAGAGAACCTACGGAAACTAAACAAGCTTGTGGACAATAAAAATAATGTAAAAATAATGTCTAGAGTTGAACCTTGTTTATATTACATTGTGGATGGGCAATTGCTTACATTGCTTATGCCAGTATTAAAACCCACAAAAAATGCAAACCACAAAATTTTGAGAAGTATATTAGTTCATAACAACATTTGTTTTCTGTCTCTGCTCTCCGAGCATTAAACATTTTAGAACTGAAGCTAAACAATTTTTGCAAGTCAAATGTTTTAGTTTGTAAAAAATCAAAAACAAAAAAAACATACAAAATTAGTAATTAAAAATATCATTGCTATTGTATTTGTATGGTAAGTTTTTAATAGCTCACTGTGTAGGCTGCACAGCATGCCCTAACACCATCATTTATAAATATTTACTAAACAATGTAATAAAATATATTAGATTAAAAAGAATTTACACAGCACAGGCTTTATACAGAGACACTCAGAACAAATATTAGAAGATTAGATTTACATCTTGCAGTAATTTACATTTACAGTAATGTCAGACCAAAGTGAACTATATTGACTCTCAGACTTCAGAACGGATAAGAGTTTGATCGAGTGATAACAGACTCTAGATGCTTTATCCAGCATAAGGAGTTTTAAAAATGACATTACATTAAAAACTTGCAACAAGGCAAGGACTTTTTTATTGTAGAAAGGGACCAACATCATCCCTTCTGCAATAAAATGACCTTACCTGTTTGACTGCAGTTTTTTAAAATTCATTTACCCATCCCTATTCCCTTGTGAGTGTCGCCATTTTCACCCAAGTCTGACAATAAAACCTAAAGTCCATGGGTCAGAGGTCTCCTGAAATTAGACAGTTGCTTACCTAGTATTACTGTCTTCCAGTTTTTAAGAATGCTCAACAGAGTCACTATGGAGTTTAAAGACTCTAAACAACTAAAAGGCTCTGTTTAATTGATTTATGCGCTTTGGGAGAGTGTGTGTGGGGCCAGGCAGTTGACAAAACAAACGGTCAGATTTCAGATAACTTGTGTCAGGGGGTATGTGCCAGGCAAAAGTTATACAATAATCTGAATCTTCACTTTTAATCTATAATAGGAATCAAGACTAGTTTTCTTTAAGTGGCATACAATCAGCTGTCCCCGAGTCAACAGCTAAAATTGTATTGGTTCACTATTGCATTTAGAAGTTTGCAGACTTGCTCTGCTGTCCAATTACAAAGAAATCACACTAGAACCTCTGAAACACAAACTGGCATTACAGATAAAAGGAAAAAATAGCAACTTTGCATGAAACATTTAAAAAGAAAAGCATAGCAGATAAACTTACAAGCAAAGATCATGCTTCCATTACTGTATGTAAGCAAATACACTTTTAATAGGAAATGCAAACTGTTCTGCCTGTTTGGAGATGAATGCTGGTCTTGGAGCGAGTTTTAAGTATTTCAGAACAGATCTTTAGCAATTACATGCAGAACTTCACAGACAGCTGAACCATCTTTCTGACCTACTCAATGGGGAGTGGCGACATCTTGGTCCAAAGAATATGCAGCATGGCAGAAATTCAAATTCCTATTGCTTTTCTTCCCCTGCTGAGGTGTATACCAAGTCAATGCCTGTATACCACCAACCACGAGACCTGACGTATTAAGGAAGTCTCACTGTGGTCAAATTAGACTCATTTGGATTGCTTTGTTTACACTCATTCAACCCCTATTTCCCTGTATTTAAAAAACAGTAATTGAACCACCTGAAAATATAATCCAAAAGAGGAATACAGTGAGACAGGATCTAGAAGCTCAAAATCAGGAAACACTTGATTGATGGGTTTAGGCCAAGCTCATTCTTACTATAGGAGTTGAGACACTTAGCCCTGGAGCAGCTAATCTAAGCTATTAAAATAAAATATAAGTTATATAATGTAACACCAATAGTTATTGTTACTAAGGCTAGGTTCTCGTCCGATAATCGGCTCAGGGCTGATATTTGATGAGAATCTTGCATGTTTGCAATGCTCGTCATCCATGGACGACGAAGGATGGTAATAGAAGTGAAGGGGTAGAGAGCACAGAAGGTGACTCCGTCGCTCCCCCTCTCCCCTCTGCATAGAGCAGAACAGTGCTGTATGTACAGCACTCATTCATGCATCGTGCAGTCGTTTGTCCTTGGAAAGGATCATGAAGGATCCTTTTCAATGACAAATATTGCATGTGTGTACATAGCCTAAGACTAACCAACAAAATGTCCTAAAATAATAATAAAGGTATTTTAATTGATAGGGGTATATACACATGTTCCTAAATTTAAAGGCATACCTATAACTATCCCCATGGGAACAAATGATTTTTTGAAATATGTTTCAATATATGCCTTCAATATGAAAAAAAAAAACAAAACTCATAAATCAGCTTTACTTTGCTTATGTGAGTATTAACCATGTGAATTGTGTAACATACGTGCAAACACCATAATATAAAATGTAAATTCGGGAATTAGACACTAATGACGTGAACCAAGCCGAAACATGTCTCATATTACGTGATATGAAAACCTTCCCAATCCAACACCTTTGTAATAGTTTTGAAAAAGCTTGGATTGTGGGTGGTTGTCATGCAAAGTTTTTGTGGTTCTGGATGAGTTGGAACCATTGACTGATGTCCCAGAGAAGAGCAGTGTACTGAAAGCATTACAACGAAGTCTTTATTCGACACCATGCCATAAGATGGGCCTGCAACTTCCTGGAATTGAACTGTCCCCACAGAATCACAGGAAGAGTAATGTAATTACCCAAAGCAAGAGCAATATCTGTCAGATCTTAAAGAGGGGATTTATGACCACAAAAATGCTTCCTAAACTTTCTTCTTCAGTAAGAAATCCTATGAGGCACCGCATCTTTTTGAAAGAGGTGACTGGCTGGAAGGGTTTTCGGTAGGATTTCCTTCTTGGGATGGATAGTAAAGTTTTCAAAAGCACTTCAAAGCACTATACAAGAATCAATCCACTAGACATTTGGGCCAGGATATCCAAGTTTTATTTATACCCTTTCCCTGAAGGTTTTAGTACCAGAAAAGCATGAAAGTAGAAACCTAGAAAGCTATAATCAGTTGGTAGCCATAATTTGGCTCCGAGAGATGAACCTCTTTCAGTGCGTTTGCCTTCATCTCCCAGTAGGTAGGATGTAAAGAATTTGTCTGGGTGCGGGTAATTTGATTTGTGCTGTCCGACATAGGGTTTGTAAATTATATCGACTTCTCGACCACTACATTTTTCTTTCAAGAGGATACCACATACCTGGATTTAGTGCCATGAAGCTCTGCGTAATCTATGCTGTAGCGCTAGCTGACATTCTAACTTTTTCTGCTGTTGCATCAGATGCCAAGAAATGAAGCCTTAGAAATAATGGATAAGAATTCCAGAAACTGATCAAGAACAGAGCACAGAACCACAACCAGCCAGACATCCAGGTACCTGGCTACACAAGGGGGGCCCAAAAGAAAGAACCAAAGCTTTTCAAGTCTTATACAAAAAAATATATTTATTTATTTCCATCTAAAGTGCTGAATTTCCATACATTAGGGGGCCTATAGTTTATGTTCAAACTCTTTCCATTCCATGGAATCTAAATTCTTTATGGGGTAGAAGGCTAGGGAAGGCTTTTTTTTTATTGTCTAAACACATGTCTATGTGAATAATTCATAACAAAAACCTAAAAGGATCATTAACCCTTTCCCACCACCTAAAACTACACATGCAAAAAACAAAAATAAGATTGACAACATTTTTGCATTAGCCTAGAAACTTATGTGCCAAAACTAATCAGCCAAATTTTTAAGGAGAACCTAAAAAATGTCAGTAAATTCTAGATTCTAAATATTAATGTAACATTTTTTTAATTGAAAGTTATGTATCCAAGTTTAATTTTATATCAGCCTTCCACTAAATAGCTGCCATTAAAATGGGAAGGGAAAAGGCAATACCAGGATCCAGTGATATAGTATACAATATGAGCTGGTAAGGTACATTTGACAGAAGAACTGAGCTAATCCAAGAGAAGGACGATTTGTCACAGGGATGGCCACACTGTATAGCCTGACAGCAGTGGAAAAATATCAGATCACCATCCTGGGACTACCTCAAACTGCAATAGTTTATAAACTATATTATAAGCTTATAATCAAATGATTCACAGCAAATGGTGGCACCATGCAACTTCCAAAAACCATAAAAAAAATCCAGCATTTCACAGAACAGTGTCACAAGTTGGCATTCCATTAGAAACACTGATGGTTTCTGATGGATGAAATGATTCTGCCATCATCCACTACTGTTGTCTTCAGTGGACGTCCAGGTCTTTTGGCGTTGCTGAGTTCACCAGTGCTTTGTTTCTTTCTCATGATTATTATTATTATTA
>NC_092858.1:42567975-42635277 GCF_032062135.1 Pyxicephalus adspersus | reverse complement strand
GATATGGATGTAAAGAAATACATAAGCTTTTGGATGTAGAACATTTTATCTGGCCTTCTGCATATGGATTAACAGGAATAATTTATTGTTCTATGACTTGAACATATCAAGGTTGTAACAAGGCAAATCTGTCCATTTATATAGGAAAATTAGGGAAAAAAATATTTAGCAATCTTTGGGAGAGCTGAAGAGTATGAATTAAATAGCTAAAATCTATTCTATACATATACCGACCATCCAAAACAATAAAACTGCTGAATGCGGAAGTGAATATCATCGATTACATTGTCACAATGGCACCTGTCAAAAAGGTGGGATATATAAGGCAGCACATGAGCAGTCAGTTCTTGAAGATGTAGAAGCAAGAGAGATTCACAAAGAATCTGGGCAACTTTGACAAGAACCAAATAGTGATGGCTACACAACAGGTTGAAAGCATCTGAGCATCTGCAAATTAGGAAGTCTTTTGGTGTGTTCCCACCATGCAGTAGTTAGTAACTACAACAAGTAGTCCAGAGAAAGACAACCAGTGAACCAGCAACAAAAGTCATGGGTGCCTGAAGCTTACTGATGCTAGTGTTTTACTAACCCATCAGGTCCAAGCCCATAGACTGCTGAAAGACCCAATGCTGGCCACAAGGTAAGCCACAGTGTTCATGCTTGTCCCTGTTCACCACTAGAACTACCTACAGTGGACACATAAGTATCAAAACTGAACCATGGAACAATGTAAGAAAGTGGCCTGGTCTGATAATCCCAGATTTCTTTTAGATCAAGTGGGTAGGGGTGTGTGTGTCATTTATGTGGGGAAAAGCCGGCATGATGCACTATGGGAAGAAAAAGGGCAATCAAAGGCACTTTAAGGATATGCAGCTGGTTAGGGTTATATAATAGGTTAGTTTGCTTCTGTGGGTTAAACTCAGTTGTTGCTCTATAATGAAGCTGTCTCTCCACAAGATCTGTGGTGATCTTAAGGGGGAGAGATCCGGCACTTTCTGGAACAATTATTTATCCATCAATTCTTTGGAGAGAAACATGTTTTGCTGCGGATGTTTATGAAAAAATATGACGGAAACCTGACATTACTAATATAAAAACCAAAAACAAATATCAGTGGGGGTTTTATTTATCGTTTTCACATTCCTCCTAAATTAACTACCATATCCGCACTAAAAACATAGCTTTTTCCCACTAAAGCCAAATGAACCTGATAAACCAAAATTATAGTCTGAAGTATAGAAAATAAATAAATAAAATTGTATTCCTCCTGCCTTATATAATTAAAGTATCAAGAAATTTTTAAATGTTTTCTGAATATTTTCTCCTTATTGATCCCACAGAGCTCATCTAACATAGGGCTAGCTCTCTGAATGCAGACATCAGGAAGAGGTCAGCAGCAGGATGTAAACATTGTAACATCCCTACAAAAGGAATATAAATTGTACATGTAGCAAATTAAATTATCATTTGCAAGGGGATTTTTATTTGGCTTAGTGATCCAATCATTGGTACACAAAAATAATTTTGTAATTAGGTATTTATTGCAAATTGAGATTTCCCTATTATCTGAAAATTACTTTTTTCAAGTATGTAGAAAGGTGTAATAAGTTAAAGCATGGGAGAATTGTGAAGGTTACCACTTGTAATATCTCTCTAAAATGTTGGTTGCCCCTTACAGATTACTTTTTGCATAAATGTTTGAGCAAAAAAAAAAACAAAAAAAAAAACAACACTTTACATTTTTTGAATTCTGCACAGTTATGCTAACGCAGTTCTCAATTCTTTTAGTGTCTCCAATCCAGCATAACAGCCTGACCCATATGTGTTTCTTGACATGTTTACTAATAGCTTGCTTTTAACCAGCACTTGTAAAGTGTTAAAACTCATGTTAAATCAAATTAAAGAACAATTACCCTAGTCAGGGCTGCCAATTATTCCCATTTCTAAAATGAGGCAACCTACTATATCATTCCACGGATACTATGGACAATTTTCTCCTCAGATACAATTGTGATCCCTAGCTGTACAACTTTGCATATAAGTAGAACCAATGCACATGTTTTTTTACGTGTCTTATGCATGTTCACATTCAGTACTAATATTTATAAAAATCTATCTGTTGTTCTACTATATAAGCCATCTTCATGCTAGTGTCTCTCAACTACTCTCTCTACCAGGTGCTTTTTACAGAATAACTCTTTGCTGCTACTCTGACTACCGTTTCCTGACACACTGAAATTTGAAGTGGATGCTTTTTTGGATATCATATGTGGTTGTTATCCATGCAGGTAGAGAAAGTAACAATATTGTTGGCTTTCCAATCTCCTAGGGGGATGTAGGTATTCAGTGTGTTACCTCCATCCAAGCAAAGGAGTGACATAGTGCAGTGGTCCTCAACCTTTTTGAGCTCACGGACCACTAAATGCACAGACTCCAGACCGCACATGCGCAGGAAGCCGTGTGTCACCCAATGGGAAAGAAACTTTCCCCCCCAGAGTGACATCATGATGCCAGAAGTGGCCCACTCTTCCATCGCAAGCTCAGACCTGGCATCTTGAGTGGGCGGGTTGTGCCCAGAGAGACAACCCACCCTGAGCCTCTGATCTGTACAGGAGACATGGTCCGCGCCTCTGGCCAGTGCCCCCCCCCCAGAGGGGTCCTCCTCCTGACCCCGCTGGGGGGTGCACCAGCCAGAGCTGCAGCCCACTTGTCAGAATCCCTGGGTGTTGGGGACTCCTGACATAATGGATGTTCACAACACATTAAGGAGGGATTATTTACTTGGGGCAAAGTTAGTAAAAAGTTTACACTGTTTATTTAGGAGGAAAAAGATGAAGTCAAGGTAATTTCATGCTTAATGAACCACTTCAAAAAATTAATTTTTTTTTAACCTTTGGATTTGTATTTAATACAAAGAGCAATATGCTTATTACAGTAGAGTGTTTCCATTAAGCTTACAGTAGGGGCCGAGCTTACTAATATGAAAGTGCAGCAGTGCCCGATTACCATTTGCCTGTCTATTATTATTATACAGTATTTATATTGCGCCAACATATTACGCAGCGCTTTACAATGTCCATAGTCACTAGCTGTCCCTTAAAAGGGCACTCAATCTAATGTCCCTACCACAGACATATGTCTTTAATACAGTGCAAGGTCAATTTTGGGGGGAAGCTAATTATTCTAACTGCATGTTTTTTTGGAATGTGGGAGGAAACTGGAGTACCCAGAGGAAACTGGAGTACCCAGAGGAAATCCAAGCAAACACTGAGAGAACCTGCAATCTCCTTGCAGATAATGTCCTGGCCGAGATTCGAACCTAGGACCTAGAGCTTCAAAGGCCAGAGTGCTAACCAGTCTATCCCTAACAAGTTCATGCATAATTAAAGGAACTGGAGACAGTAAAAGAATGTCACTCTTCTGACTCCACTTTACCAGTAATTGTTATGAATCCAGTGGATAACAGTAAAATATTTCAGCAGAAGTGTATTGAACTGCCTTGTGTGCACCAGCTTGTTCCAAAACAATATTTAAAATATTAAAAAAACACTTTTCCTATAGCAAAAATTAATAAAAATACAATCTATAAAAAAAATAAATATATTCTAAAAATGTGTTGCCCAAAGCAACCAGAGTTTAATTCTCACAATCTCCTGAATGTTCTACTGAGAAGTAGCCCAATATTTGGTGGCTCATAGTAGGCTCATATAATTGTGCATCACTGCAGGCAATTATTTCTGCTTGATCATATTTTTCTGACAGTGAATAACTGAAATAAACTTCACCCAGATCCGCCTCGCTTTAATGGGAGATGGTCTGCATTGCGATTTAAAAACAGCCTTAATTTTGCAATATATATATATATATATATATATATATATTCATTATGTTCAAACTGATCCACATGAATCTAGCAGAACCCTATTGATTTACTATTTCAGGCCATTTTTAAGCTACAGGAGAAGAAAGAAAAAAGCCATAACTGATTAAGGGAAGAAAGGCTTAGTTGAGATGTGATTCAGACTACATATCATATTAACCATTTTAACTCCCACAACATAAAATACCCATTTGCAATCACATGAAAGTTCCTAACAAAATGCTTTGCTAATCAAATTATATTTTATAGTGAAATTAAGAGAAAAAGAAAGTGGCTTTGATAGGCATGACAGCATATCATAATAAGCAGTCATTCATTTAAACAAGAAAAGCACTGCATGCTTGTAATAAGGAGTGAGCTTTGCTGAACTTGTTGGTTGTAAGGAAACAGGAGGGGAGGGAAAAAGTATTTTGGATTAGGGTTCTGCATGCAGGAGAAAAGAAGCAACGGAGCGTGGGCTGAGAGCCATCTGAAAGCCACATTAGCCTCTGTGATTAGAGCAGCAGGGATGACTAGTCGACCGAAAGATATCTGCCTTTGTTGTAAGGGTGGGGCGGAAAATTTGCATTTATATAAATTACTTTCACCCTAACAGGATTGGCAGTATTTTTTTAATACATGAGCATTATGACAATTCAAAGGGTGCAGATGATATTTGGGTAGGACTCTAATGCTGCTTTAAGAGCTTATTGACAGTTTGTCCTTTAAATACTAAAGTTTAAGACAATTTAGTAAGTGGACATTATTTAATGTCAGTAATTTATTAGGTGGCAATTGTGCAGGTACGGTATACAAATATCAGTGAGCACATATACAAAAGATTGAAGTCACCTTTTACTATTACATGGATTAAAAAAATATAGACCTGACTAATAAAGAGGATTTTACGGGGAAGATGTTATATAAACTCCAGCAAAATACGACATGATTTCTAGTTAACTTACACCAATTACTTTGAAAAAAATGATATTTTAGCTCAGGGCTGCCCAACTGGTCCATTTACAGGTGAAGCTATATAGCACAATAGTTTACAGTAGAGTTGGGTAATCTGTGCTGCACAGAGCCAGGTCTGGTTTCAAGCATGCAGGTCAGAAGTAACAGGGATGCAGGCATGTGTAGTGTCTGTGTACAGATATACCTACTGTATAACCCACCCTCCTGGGGCTAGCTCTCCTCCAGCAAACATAAAAAACAGAGCTTTAGATAAAAAACAGGATTTGCTGCTGCCCAGGACAGTAGTAACAATTGCTTTACTTCTTACCTGGAACCTCTTGACTAGATAAGTGCTGTTTCCCCAAGGTCACTGCCCTCTAATATAGTCCTCACTTCTTAAATACCAAAATCATAATTCTCCAGTCAAAATAAAACGACACCATTCTCCACACTGCGCTTGCTAAAACGGGTTGTCCCTGCTTTGTACACATCCCATACTGCCTCCGTTATAATGACCGAGGAACATGAATGCTGACTCTTAATATAGCCAACACCAAAACATACTAGAGGCTGCTGTAAGTAGGAGATATGGAAGTATGCAGATGAGTTGAGGGACACCTGAGGATGGGGCTTCCTGGAGAAAGGGTATCACTGCAAAATCAATGTCTTTTTCTGGTTTTATTAGAATGCATATCGCCAGACGTTGCTGAGAAAATAAACTGCCCTCCACTCAATTTGAACACAAAATGTTGACCCCCAACTCTTTGAATTGGACATAACCGCCCTTGCTGGTGATGAACAAAGTGTAATTAAAAAACTACATTTTATTTAGCAGATATTGCAGAACACTAAACCATATATAACAGTCTCCAGTTAACCAAAGTGCAAGATAATGAGTTGTCTGATGAACGGCACAGTTCACCTCAGTTGATCCTTTGTTTTCATATGCAGTGTGCATGACTGTTCCTGTGAGGCATTGTTCTGCACACAGTACAGCATATGTTGGACACATGTCACTAGATGACAGCATCTACCAATTTTTGGGTAGCAGGGCTCAAAAATTGGCTTGGTATTTTAAAGGCCTAAAAGTTGTAACAAAGCTCAAATGTTTTTTTGTTTTTGATAGTAGGGATATACAAAAAAAAAATAAGCTTTAGGATCAGCCATCTCTGAAGCCTCCCAGGATACCTACGTCATGCATCCCGGGAGGCTCTTGGGTGCTCCTTTCGCGAATGCCCAAGCACCTCGGCATGCGCAGAAGGAGCTCTTTCGGCAAAAGGGGGAAAAAAAGCTGATCTCATGCATGTGCGGCGAGATCGGCAAGTTTTTTTTTCCCGAGTAGGTCACCTAATCTCGCGGCTGGGTCAGGTGACGCAGTAAGCAGAACCTAGAAGAAGATGGCGGCGCCTGGAGCGCTAGGCCAAAGATGGATACCGGGACGACGCAGGACCCGATGGAAGAGATCACCGGTAATTTTTTTTTGTTTTGGCTGTTTTGACTTTAGTTTCTCTTTAACTCTGCTTGAAAAATAAAGTACACCGCCTATTTCCTGTATGACCTTATCAGTGTTTGGGATTGTTGTGGAGAATTTTGGCCCAATCCTCTTAAAAAACTTTGCTTTAGTTTATTGGGGTATGCAGGCATTTATTTATACACAGGTCTCTTAAGGTATTGCCACAGCATTCTGATCATTTTGAGGTCTGGCCTTTAACTAGGCCATTGCAACACCTTGAATCTTGAAGATTTTCTGCTGTGCTTGGGATTATTATCCTGTTTCAAGACCCAATCTCTATGCACAAATGTTGTCACATTTGACTCAACTTTGGCATACAGAGGAGTTCATGACCAATTTAATGACTGTAAGGTGCCCAGGCCCTGTATGTGGCTGAAAAAACAAGCCAAAGTCATCACCACAACTGTCATACTGGACAGTTGGTATGAGGTGTTTGTGCCAATATAATCTGTTTGCCAAACAATGCACAGTGCATAATGGCTAAACATCTTCACAAGATTTTTGGAAACATCCTTTGGACAAACGAGATCAAAGTGGTTTTACAGATTCAGCTTTGCAAACCTAAACTGTGTTGACACTTTCCTATTAGAGATAAAATGCTTAATCCAGGCAACTTTTCCAAACAAGGAACACAACCTTGATGTCCAGTGAAAACTAAGACATAATCAACTTACCCCACAATCGCAGGAACCATTGGTACTTGGGGAAGCGATTACTCGGAGATGATCATATCTGTTTAAAGAACAGCTAATATATTACCCATATGCAAGCTCGCTCTCTCAGAATGACTTGCTTTGTGAACAGCAAATGTGCCAGCGCCCACCTAGCAGCCTTTAACCACCATCAACTGCCACAAAAATATATATTTTTTTTATAACTTAGGAAACCGTTTTGCTGCCATGTTTTGGGTTTGAAGTGCAGTTTGTATTAGATAGGCTCATCTGTCCATATTACTTGTATAGCAAAAATTAGGATTTCTGCACTAGCTTTATCAATTACACTTCAAGTGGGCTAACATTATATACAAACCTCAACCCATCTCCCCTCCTCCTTAGCAGCCAATCAAAGGCTCCCCTGCCTGGAGCTCCTTGAAAGTCGTGTTACAAAAACATATATGTATAAACAAGCAAGCAAATAGAAAAACTGATTATCAGGACTTGCTTATAATTGAATTAGTGTTTCACATTCCCTATTTCTAGTCATACGGTATGTGCCTTTATGACTGTAGAGAGCAGAGTTTATTTTTTGAGAAATTCATTTTAACTGCTATTAACAGGTCTTGTATTTCCCCATTTACTAAAATCCCAGGTAAAACAAACAACTGCACTGGTTAATACCAATGTTTCAAGTTGGAGGTTTTGCAAAAGCTATGAGTGATATTAAAAGGAAAGTCTTGGAAAACCCTGATCTAGCAAAAACAAGAATGGCTAGAAATACAGACTATATCTGTATTTTAAATACCAGACGTGGGATATTCATTCTATAATATGGATATAAGCCTATTTACCCAGACTGACATGATCATGTTTTAGTGCATTGTAAAAGCTTCCTTTGCACAGGCGGAGAGGGCGAATACCAAAATACACAAATGGAGATTTTCAATTCCATCTGTTAGATAACTAAAACTGGACTTCAGGTCACTAAATAAAAATTACAGGTAAATTACTAACTAAATCAAATTTTAATACAAGTATTGTAATATAACTACTGGTGCTGGTCAATGTTTCCCATAGTGTATTAAAGCATAAGTTAAAGAAAACTAGTTGGCTTACTGACAAATGGGGAACAGAATAATTTTTTTTTTTTTAATTTTGAAGTATAGAGTAATCACAGAATTTTTGCAGTAAATCTACACCTTGGTATGATAGGGATCCTGCGAGAAGCAAATAACTACTGATCTTTAGAACTATACTCCACCCCTTCACACCCCAGAAATAAGCATAGATATGGTTCCATGAGGAAGGAAAGAGATTTCAGTGAGAGAAGGCAGACACTCAGCACTGTTTGCAAAGGTTAATGAGTGTTAAAGACAAACTGTTGTCTCTCAATAAAAACTCTTGTGCCCTCTACAAAGAAACTGGTCCATCGGTAATGTCCAGGGAGTCATAGAGCTTCAGTTCTAAACATGAGTAACTATGTGCTGTGATGTGACTGACAGGAGCCAGCACAATTTTCAAGGCAGAAGACAGATTTTGGCTGGTACTGTGGAAAGAAGCAGTGGCAAAGGGGAGAAGCAGAAACCTGATATATATGACCTAGGAAAGTGCATGAATGCAGACAATTTGTCACCACAAAACACTGCGACCACAATGTCCACGGTCAACCGCAAATCTTGGGAAGGTGGGATCAGGTAAATAGGGCCATTCTCAGCAAAAGTCAAACCAGTTGGCTGGTTTAGGAAGTTAGCAGGGTGAAGCAGTCTACTAAAAGTGTCTAGGAAAAAGATTATAATATCTTTAAGCAATGCTTGTGAGTGTATTGCCAGACATAACTAAAATTTTGTCAATAGAGACTAAACCAGTGAGGTAAAAAATGTACTTTTACATGTTCTAAATATGCTGTAATTTGTTTAATAATGATGTCTTGATTGCACTCCCATTCAAAACCTATGCAGAAAATCCCTGATGGGAATAAAAAAGCCCCAGTTGCTGGGGGTAATATTGACAAATACTAACACAAAAAACCAGACTAAAAACGTTCAATAGAAAAAAAAAAAGGCATGTCAATGTTATAGATCACAACATGCTACAAATTATATTCCATACTAGAAATAGAGTCATAGTTCACTATGGGTTAAACATTTTGGTTGTACCTCTAATCTTTGTGTTTCACATTAACGTATTGAATTTCATAGAGCTACAGAAAAAAGCAGGTAAAATAATTAAAAAAAATCTGAATTAGGCACGTATGTGAACCTGAAACAATCATACCCATTCTTCTTGTGCCCCCTGCCCTCTCCTGTAGATATTTTGTACACACATTATCCCCGCAGGACTGCTGACCTCTGCCTCTCGCCTGCCACAAAAAAAACGTCATCAAATATTTTGCCTGCCAGTTTGGGGCAGCTAATCTTTTGCAATGAGTAACCACAATTCCGCAGGGACCACATTTAAAATATGCCCTCATTAAGAAGAATTAAAAGGGAGGAGGGCTTGGGGGTGACAAGGTTGAAGTCATTCAGGTTAGAAAGACCTGCTCAAAAGCAGACTTATGGCCTAGTTGGGGGCACATGCTGGTAAAGGCTGACTAAGTATCAGGCTGTATATAACAAGAGGTCCCTAAATCTTAAGTGTCCTAACAATATTCAAGAAAAATTTTCATCAGTGTCATCTGATTTATACCTATAGAGAGAAGTCCACATAGGGCAAGTCACCTAAAGTTAGAATGAGAAGGCAACTTTGGAGTCAATATTTTCATTATTTTTTATTTGCATTCATTTTAAGCCCACATAAACCCCAAGGATATGATGACTAAAAACTAAACCTGGCCCTACATTCTGCTACATCATAGATTATGGATATTCACATAGAATATTTTTATGTAATAGAGAAGTAATGATGGCAAGTATTCTTCTTTTATACCACGTCATTCTTCACTCAAATTTTGGAGTCTCCTAAACCTGCTGGTAGGAAAAGAACTGAACTGCATACATTGCAAGTGTACAAGTACAAGACAATAACTTTATAGAAAGTCTTTGAGGTTAAATCACCCACTTTGCAGCACATAACAGTGAGATGAGAGGACACCTGTAGCTTCTCTACTACCCTTACTATTGCTGTTTTGCTTTAGGTACTGTATATCTAAAGACAACACCTCCTTAGATTTAGGATAAACTAAAGGAAATGCTATATATCCCTGACTGTTCTGGAGAAAACAGAAAGTTAGAGGAAATCTCTGAAAATAGAAGAATATGTCTTTAAGACATTTCTAAAGTATTCAAAACAAAAAAAGGTTTTAGCTGTTAGATACATTTTAAAATGTATTTTTTTCTGCACATGGACTATTGCATTTTGCCATTACTAGCAATACCTTTATCATACTTAAGAATAAGCAGTAAAGTAGAATTAAAAAACTGTCACCTGCTTTATACAATGATTTCCAGCTGGTTGTTTGGATTACTGTAGTTGTTGAATAAGTCTTCATACATGTTTCTGTGTCACAAACCTTATATACCTTAACCTTACCTACCTTATATAGAGCAAAATATTATTTTTTACTTTTTGTGGGAGAAAACACATGTATTTTTGATAAACGACAGGAGTATAATTGTGTGTGTAAATATTCTAGTTTTTCTTTTTTTGGAACAACAAACAATAACAGCTTTTATTTAGTCGAATAAAGTTTTAGGAGCTAATTAAAAAAACAAGATCCCTGATGTTTAGATTTGGAATGCAGTTCACAAAAAAAAAAAAAAAAAAATAGAAGAAATAAAAGAGAGCCATAAATGAGCTGGGGGAAGGGACCTTACATTTATTAAAAAGAAGCAATAACCTTTCCAACAGGGAGGTGTGAATATGTCATGCACACTGCAAGACAAAGGCAGTTAACTGGACCCTCATAAATGCATCTTATTGCAGGCTAACACTACAGTGCGAGATTTACTTTGCTTGAGGTGGAATTTTGTGAGACGGTGATCAGATGGAAGGGTAGCATGAGGGCACACCTGGGAGAGTCACAGATACATATATTACATGGAAGTGTTTAAACAAAAAGAATTGTTTGATTAGATATAGGGACAGAATAACTGCTTTTCTTTCCATCTGAGTCAGTACTGTAGAACAGTAGAACCTGTTTTTAGCCAATAAACCTCAAAGTCACTATATCATCACAGAGCCATAAACAATGTACAATGTACCTATACAAAGCATCTGTAAATATTAAAGTACCAAAACTAAAGAATCATAGGGCATATTTGTTAGTTCATGCCAAATAAACTGCAGAACCTATTAAGCTGTAAACTGCTAAGGTCATACCTCCAAATTATTTGTGTAACAGAGTTTAACATGAGTGGATGTGGAAAGGAGGAGAGTAACCTTAATATGTTTTAAAAAAAAAACAACCCACAGAAAGTGTAAACTTTCCTTTTTTTTTAAAAAAAAATTGTTCCATAGTCAATAAATGTTTTTTTCCCCAATTACTAGACAGGAAGGGCCTGATTTAATAAAGCTCTCCAATGCTGGGGAAGATACACTTTCTTCTGAGAATCTGGGTGATCCAGAAAACCTGGAATAGATTTCTTAGTCATTTGCCATTTGTTAGAAAATGTTTGCAATTCTGGACCAGATCCACTCCAGTTTTTTGGATGACCCAGCTTAATTGATGAAAGTGTATCCTCTCCAGCCTTGGAGAGCTTTAATAAAGGTGGCTCAAAGTTTCAACCAAGTGCATTTCTGCAACTCTAGTTCTTTACCTAGTGTAATAACACCAGACAGCAATAGAAAACATTGATATTCTGTGGATTGAAAATGTTTTACCTATAAGAAAAATATCACATAGGGGCCGAGTTTGAACTTTACAAATCTGTAACAAAGTATAATGTGTGATGCTTGCGATGGTGTATACCACAGTATTATTAGGAACATGAAAAATGTACAGATGAAGCACAAGTTTTTTCAGGAATAAAGAGAGCCTACACATTTGCAGTATCTGGGACTGACTGGGTCACCATTCTCAAGGCTTAAAATATTAAAAATGAGATGAGATTTTACGTGAAAAAAAAAAATGTATCAAAGCAAAACACAGCTGATGTGTGCATGTTTTAAACATCCCATAACCTAAGATTTTCTCAAATGTGTCAATTATCATTTTCTTACCTTTGTAAAAAAAAAAAAAAAAAAAAAAAGAAGAACTCACACTTTCTTTCTTGGCATTTCCATATTTTGAATTAAAACCAAGTAGAAAAAAATGAAGGTATGGCCTAATTTTTAATGCCAGACTGGGCCCAAGCACAAGTCAGATATCCTTCACACATTGGGCCTGATTTATGAAGGCTTTACAAGGCTGGAAAAGACGTAATTTCATGCACGAAGCTGGTATAGATTTCTCATATGTCATTTCCTATTAGTTAGCAAATGTTTTCAATCCTGGACCAGATCCGTTACAGGTTTGCTGGATCACCCAGCTTTACTGATGAAAGTGTATCTTCTCCAGCCTTGGAGAGCTTTAATAAATAATGCCCATTTTGTCTGAGATGTTTTTAGCGTAAATAAAGTAAATCACATCACATTAGCATAAGAGGACATTTCCTAAATGAACAAACCTTTCATCATGATGAAATAGTTTTAGTCAGTTACCTTTTTTGTGATGGGTGAAACGCTGAGACCAAACCTCTGGGCTCTCTCTTTAAGTTTTTCAGGATTCACCTTGAACACATATGAAAAGAATGAAAAGACTATAGATTGTTGTTTATTAAATGAAACATTTTTAAAATGTTTCACTCTTCAAAATAAATTGTTACACTAATTGCAAAGTAACGCCTTCCATTATAGAAACTTACCGGGGCTTTTACTACAGTGGTCTGCGCTATAGAAGAAAAAAAAAATACAAACAGCTACTCAGTATAAAAGTTAAACACATAAAAAAGACAAATATAGCTACAGTACCAAAGATGACAACACTGAGAAGACAGTTTTTCTTACCTTTTTGCTCAGTTGATGAAAGACCAAACCTTACAAAACAAAATAGCAAAGGTTGAACACATGTAATAAGGAATATTTAGATAAGTAGTTGAATTTAGAGTACATAATTGCATAAATATCATATTGCTATACCTGCATGTGCTACTCAAGCACACATTCCAAAGAAAACCCCAAGTCTTACCGTATAGCACGAGCTGCCTTTTTGTCATCCACATCAGCAGGAACATTAAACCTTTCAGCTCTTTTCTGAAGTCTCTGTAAAAAATAGCAGATAAGACATTTGTTCTGGAGCATTTAATTCTGTTAAAATATTGCTGGAGTGGCTGGAAACCTACAAAAAGATGCTCTGCGCAAATCTGTTATTGGAAATTGCTCATCACTGTCCCATATTGTCCTTAACTAAAGTGCCACTCATATACATGTGTGTACAAGTTTAGATGTGGACTTAAGACGTTCTCCACTTGGACAAGAAACTGGAGATATCTAGGATATAACCAATTCCCATTCTTAAACCACTACCAAATAAATATTTGCATACTGTGTAAAAGCATAGTCAAGACTTAATAAGTGCAGCAATTTTTTGTTTTCATGTTAATGCAGGCTTCCATGCTAAACTCCTAGCTTCAACTTTCTTTGGAAGTCTCTGGTAAGGACCAAGTAGGCACCATGTGATCTATATGCAGGTTGTTGACTGGCAATAGGCAATATATTTCTCTCATTCCAGGATTTGTTTTTTTTTGAAATAGTTTTAGTCAGTTACCTTTTTTGTGATGGGTGAAACGCTGAGACCAAACCTCTGGGCTCTCTCTTTAAGTTTTTCAGGATTCACCTTGAACACATATGAAAAGAATGAAAAGACTATAGATTGTTGTTTATTAAATGAAACATTTTTAAAATGTTTCACTCTTCAAAATAAATTGTTACACTAATTGCAAAGTAACGCCTTCCATTATAGAAACTTACCGGGGCTTTTACTACAGTGGTCTGCGCTATAGAAGAAAAAAAAAATACAAACAGCTACTCAGTATAAAAGTTAAACACATAAAAAAGACAAATATAGCTACAGAACCAAAGATGACAACACTGAGAAGACAGTTTTTCTTACCTTTTTGCTCAGTTGATGAAAGACCAAACCTTACAAAACAAAATAGCAAAGGTTGAACACATGTAATAAGGAATATTTAGATAAGTAGTTGAATTTAGAGTACATAATTGCATAAATATCATATTGCTATACCTGCATGTGCTACTCAAGCACACATTCCAAAGAAAACCCCAAGTCTTACCGTATAGCACGAGCTGCCTTTTTGTCATCCACATCAGCAGGAACATTAAACCTTTCAGCTCTTTTCTGAAGTCTCTGTAAAAAATAGCAGATAAGACATTTGTTCTGGAGCATTTAATTCTGTTAAAAAATTGCTGGAGTGGCTGGAAACCTACAAAAAGATGCTCTGCGCAAATCTGTTATTGGAAATTGCTCATCACTGTCCCATATTGTCCTTAACTAAAGTGCCACTCATATACATGTGTGTACAAGTTTAGATGTGGACTTAAGACGTTCTCCACTTGGACAAGAAACTGGAGATATCTAGGATATAACCAATTCCCATTCTTAAACCACTACCAAATAAATATTTGCATACTGTGTAAAAGCATAGTCAAGACTTAATAAGTGCAGCAATTTTTTGTTTTCATGTTAATGCAGGCTTCCATGCTAAACTCCTAGCTTCAACTTTCTTTGGAAGTCTCTGGTAAGGACCAAGTAGGCACCATGTGATCTATATGCAGGTTGTTGACTGGCAATAGGCAATATATTTCTCTCATTCCAGGATTTGTTTTTTTTTTGTTTTAGCAGCCTAAGAGGTCATTTAAAATTATGCATAAAAAAGTTCTATAATGTTTGCACCTAGTTTCAGGTAATCACAAAAGATCACATGATATAGAGGTAAACATTAAAGTGACATTTGCCCGCACAAACTGCTGACCACCTGTCCAAAACATCTCACACAAGCTGTCCTTTTGTTCAATGGCAAACAGTAAAGAGGAACAGACTGTTCCATGTAGCTTTTATATGTTTGTTGGAAAATGTATTATCAAGAATATTAGTGAATCATATACATTCCCAACCATGGTTTATTACAAATAAACTTCTTACATCTTCCAGAGGCACCCCACTTGTTATCTTCACCACTTTCTTCACCGTCTCCCTGTACAAAAAAAAAAAAAGAATACAGAAAATATTAAGCAAAGTTGTCCTTTTAGAAACTTTTTTAAACTTCTTAATATACCATAGTAACACACTGCTGGATTCTTGTGCGCCATTATATTTTGTAACAACTGGAAGTTAATTCAAGGTACATTAGTGAAAGTATAAATGATCTGTAACAATTCTTGAACAATTATCAAAATTACAAGAACCTTTCTGATTAAACTGTTGCAGGTTTCAAGTTCACACACAAGCCGGATCTCAACAGCTCAACTATTTGGAGTTTAGCCAACCACGTTAACAAGGAGTGTCCAAATGCGTGGTGTACAGGTATGTGAAAACATAGGAAACGTCATGTGGAAATACAGGTTAGCTTTCCCATAGGAAAGAGATTTACAGAGAAATGATTTCACTTCCAACAAGAGGATGAAAGTGTCAAACTTGCCCCTGTGCCATTGACACAGGGACATTTTCTTTCGAGGAAGTTCCCAGGCCTTTAAAGCAAAAATGTAAGTCAAGTGGTGTCAGGCCCTTAAAAAGCTTTCTCCCATAAAGTGTGGGTCGTAAGAGCCCCATAAAGCCAGAGGTGCTCACTGAGGGGGAACACTGCAATGCTTTTGTTCCAAAATCCTGCAAGAGGTTTTTCCCATGGGGCAGTAAAAGGTTTAACAACTTTCACAGGAAGCACAGTGGGGTCATAGGACAGGACGTGCCATTCCACACACCCCAGAGAAGTCAATACGCACTGCATGTTTTAGGACTCATCAAAAGGCATTTTAAAATGTGCCACTTTCTTTGTGTCCATAGTTTAGTCAATGTAACATTAGGTCAAAAGACAATCTGTCCACTCCAAACAACATGACCACCATGGCTGTCCGTTCTGAGCCCTTGCTAATTAAAAAGGACAAATGTGACTCGAAGAAAAGAGAAAAAAAAAAAAAAAAAAAAAAAAGAACCTACAGGAACACCTGCTCAAAAGCTGACCACATCACCTGTGCACAAGTGATGCATCACAGCACAGTTTTCACAGAAATGTCATTCTACTATAACAGGCATGCAGTGTGAAATTAAAATTTATTGCCTGTACTGGGTGTTAACCACCAAGTTTACCTTATGGTGATGCATTCATGATACCAATTGCCAAGCTAATAAGCAGTAATGTGTTTTTTGTTAGATCTGCTCAATAAAATCATAAGTACTGGTTGATACTGCCAGAAATCTAGTGAGCTCGTAACAGTTTAGCAGAGGCAGGGAGAACTGAAGGTTATCAGTTAGCATTGCTAGCAGCTCTTCTTTCGGACTATAAAACAGCTGCCCTTTATCCTAGAAATAAACAAATTCTGTCACTAGATTTAGGGTATTGGTATGCTGCAAAATTATAATTTTTTTCTTCAGTTTAGATACACTTCATGGGTTATAAAGTTTACAAAATATGCCATTAAAGTGACCTAATCTGAGAAATCACTGGATTCTCCAGATGTGTACTTTACAGTGAAAAACAAGTGATTAGCCAATGACTGGTACAAACCTAATGCAATTGTTTTTCTTTTAACACTTAATACATACATGATTTTTCTTAAATAGGAATACATGAGCTATACCAGTGAGGGTGTGTGCAGTTCTTCTAATTTTACATGAGGACACAGCGCCATCTACAGGTAACAACCATGCAAAAAGCTCATTGAGGAGCGAGTGAATTCATAAATTATTCCCCCAGTCAATTCCTCTGAAATGCGCTGACAGATGGCCGCATCTCTCTACAGGTCTCCTTTCAGATCCTATTAAAACAATGACTAGTTCTGCCACCTAATGGCAAATTGTCAAAAGTGCACAGCAGTCACAACAGGAAACGAATAGGAAATAAAACAAATACTATGAGCGAACAGGGGAATAATTTATAAATATTGCCTTCAGTATTTATTCATTATATATCAGAAAACTATAGATCCAGTACCCAAAACCTACTTAGTCCTCAACAATAATCCCTCTATGTACCTAAAAGCACTAGGTTGCAGGTAGATGTAAGTACAATTCAGCCATTGAACATTCCTTCTTAGAAACAACTGATGCACAAAATGTTCGTCTTCATCGCGCCGTGGGTTGATACTTGGCTGTTCTATGACCCAGGGACAGGGACATTTATTTCTAGCTCTAGCAAATATTCACCATTTTTTTTTTTTTTTTTAGATTTTGATTTAAATTGTAAATCTGCATGAATTTAGTGTTAGAACTGATGTATGTATAGCCATTAAATGTGTTCATTTTAGATGTAGGAAAGGGTTAAACTCCCCTCCCCTAGTTTGTTTTTGGTATTTGTGGTACATTGAGGAAGGTTTCCGTCACTTCCTGGCCCAGACACAGAGGAAATCTCCCAAATTTTGAAATCACCTTCAGACATTTGCCCCTGAAATAGGCCTCACCACTGAAAGATTTTTCCCTTACTTTTTCTTTTGGGGAAAACTCTAAAATATTATATTTCTCCTCACTTTGCAGATAAATAAAGCATTGAATCTCCCACAGACAACAATAAATGCTGCAGGACTAGCACTTGTATTGTATAGACAAATAATACTAACTATACCATACTGTAATATAATAGGAGACAACTAGTAATTGGACATGTGTAAGCATCGTTTTTAAACCCATCGCTTTTCTCATTAAATATACAACACACCTAAAACATCCCTCTAAAAACACCATCTTCCTTTTCTTCCTGTAGACGATCTTCAACCATCTTGATTGGCTGTGCCAGAATGATGTAACTCTCAGGAGTTCATTAACTAGCACATGCAGCCCAGCAAAAGTAGGAACAGTAATTGCGGAGGGGACATTACCTGTCCCCTACTGCAATACCCACCTGCCTGAATACTAACATTCAAAGTGGGACCTAAATTAATGTCTGCATGCATGTCCTTGTCAGTGACTGAAAGTATAAAAAAAGCCAGGCATCTAGCATTTAGAATACAATACAACACATTTTCTTCAAGAGTTACTAGGAAACTACTGGAGGGCAGAGACATTTATCTTCAGTTTTTTCCATTTTGAAGAGCAAAAAGAACTCTGGGTGGTGCGCTTACGGGGACAACATAGAAACCACTTTAACTTTAGTATATGGCCTATACCCAATCAGCTAATATAGATGCTCATACAATGCAATCACAATCTGGCTTATCTCGCATTAGCTTGCTTCCAATGTTAGCTAAAAATTGCACTAAGCAGTGGGACTACACAAGGCCTAAATGCTTGTTTTTGTCAGGGGGATTGAATTGGAGGTATATAAAGGGTAAATTTTAAGAATTTTTGGAGTTATGCTTTATGAGTTTTTAAGATACTTTCATTATTTGAGCAATTAACTAAACCCCCCCCCCCTCCAAAAAAAGTGAGGTATTATGCCTAAAAGGGTTTGCTTATTGAATAAATGTTTGAATTACTTAAATACGCTTGACGCAAGCTGAACAACCTGAATACAAATCAAGAACAGTTCCAAAAACCCTCTCGGAAAACTGTTGGCAGAGGCACTCATAGCAGGAATATATTTATTCTGCCATAGATACTTGAACATCCCAAGTGATTTCAGGAGCACCCACAGCAGGATGAATGTTATGAGCACATTAGAGCACTAATACACACAGCAAGGCAAATATATTTAAATAAAATTGTATTACTAAATGTTATTGTTTACTTAGGAGGCATACAAGTTTGTTTATTTCTGTTGCTTTGGGATACAACTCTGCTCTGCCATGGTCCCTGAGTCACGCAGCTTTGTGACACAACCCATCGCTGAGGAAATAAACATCTGCTTGCGTACATAAATCCACAGCCAAAAAGAACAGAAAGGAGAATAGAATGAAGTCAGTTTGAAAGAATTTACAGTATAGTTTGCAAAAGACATGAAGGAAAAAATAATGCTCCCTGTAAAAACTTTGGTAAGCTGCATCCAAACCTGTCACCCAATACCCAATTAATTTAAAAAAAGTTTACTGCTGGAAATCTGGTTGGAGAAACTCTGCCTGGCACAGACAGCACCTGACATTTTGGTTGCTTCAAAAGCAAAAAATATGGGCAAAAGTGTTTCACTGGAAAAATGTTGTTATTTTAACAAATGTATATTTTAAAACAGTTTCTCCATTTTATTGAAGTGTTTTCAAATGTTAAGAGCACTGAAAATGTAAAAAAAAAAAAAAAAAACCTTCAACACCTTCCAAACTTTCAAAAGTTCTTTTTTTTTTTTAACACAATGTTACAATTTAGAGCTAAATGACACAGGCCAAACACAGCATGCTTGTGAATCAATCGCCTTCTATGGGTTCCTAACGATGAAACAAATGGGAGGCTGCCGTTTTAATGTTAAGAGAACTAAGAAAGTGATTGATCAGGGATTTGATCAGGAGGTCATTGATCCATTACCAATGATTGTAGCTGTATAAGCCCTTACACAGCATAGTGCATTCTGTTTTCTATCACTGTGCAATACAAATAAACCAGGAAGAGAATTGAGCTCAATGTACTTTGACACAGTAAAGCAACTTGTAGTTTAGTGCATTTAGCTGTAAATCCAGGAAACTAGCACAAAGCCAACACATCATAGAGATGGAACTTTGGACAGAAAGAAACACAGGCGAATACAGCTGAACGCTGCATAATTTGAAGCCACACACGGCAAACTGATTCCTAAATAGATATTTATGTAATATAAGGAAAAAAAAATACCAGCTTATCTGATATAAATGCACTCAGCTCACAACACACTTTTTTGTGCATTAAGTGGTGTGGACATATCGATGGTCGTGCCAAACTACTAAACTACTCGCACCAGATCTCTACAGAATAAATGTATTATTTTGTAGTACAAGATAGGAATTAGGAGGGCCCTTTGAAATGTGCAGAGGACAAAGGAAAAATCTATTGACAAGGTTACCAGGTTTTGTTAAACATATCAAAATGTTTTCTGATATATTTAACAGACCAACAATAAGACATTCATTGTTTGGGTTTACACAACCTTTAAACTTACTATAAAATAACAATGGCTACTTTAAAGAAAATGGTCTTACATTTGTCCTGGTGTGCCAGAAGGCTCCTCTTTGGCAGGATCATCTACAGGTTTTTGCTCTTCTTCCTGGACAAAAAAAACCTCATTATAGTTTCAAAAAATTGTGAAACTGGTACAATACGTGAAACTGTAAATATACATACAGTAGTTTTTTAGTCTTGATAACAGAAGGAATTCTTTAACACACTATCTCAGGTAGATATAAAAAGAATATTTCAATGATGTACATTTAATATAATATAAAACAAAATATATATAAAAAATAAACTAGTGTAAATAAATAAACACCAAACTGACTTTTTATCAGCCTCTAGGAGAAAGCAAGAGGAGCCCTGTTGACAACAAATATACCAAAACATGTGCAGACAGTAATGGCCTTGTCATTGATCCATTAAAGTCCAATCTCAGGGTGGGGGTTAGGAGTAACCAAACTGTATTAAAAAGCTACATCAGGAAAAAAGGTCAATCTGGCTTTGCTGTTCCAACTATGACCTTAAGTCTCAGGAGAGAAAAAAACAATTCATTTCATATGAATTATATAAACTATTTAGTCATTTGACAGGAGTTCAGCTTTTAGGAGACAAGCGAAAGCAAATAGGCCATGGGTAAGTAGCTTTGGATCTTGACTAAGAATCTACTTGATGCGCCCCTGTTCTGGATCACGCAACATTATGACATCGGCAAGAGACACTTCACACAACTCTACTTATAAAGGTAAAGGGACCTTGTCATACACATCTGTAGAAGGGTTAATTGCAGTCTGTAGGCCAATATTAAGTCATTGTAAATGAGCAAAACTATGGCACTTAGAGTCTGCTCTGGTAGCTGGACCATTTCTTCAGCTCCCTTTTTTTTCATTAAAAACCTTGAACGTTTACCTTGAAACCCCCAGTAAGTGAATACAAAACTTTGAGTAAGGTTGCTACTTTAATTGAAAAAAGGAAATACCTCAGTGTCATCTCCTAGAACATCTTCTTCATTGGCTTCTTCTTCAACTGTTTAGATAAACAAGGAAATGTTAGATTTTAGGACCACATTTTAATGAAAGCTATTATTTTCTGAATGTTACTTTCTTGACAGTTCTCTATAAACAACTGTGACTTGAAAAACTACTCTGGTAAATTGAATACATTTTGTTCCAGCCTCACCCAGTTAGGAAAGTTAAACACTTACATTAAGGATAAGCATGTATTATTTAGACCGTTGTTTATGCAGAACAAAGCAATATGTTCATATCATTGCTAGCCACTATAGGTTAATATGCTTCCACACTGCTCCAATTAGCAAATTAACATGTCATACGTCTCGGTATGGGGGACCAGGTCATTCCCCTCTTACATATGACAATATTGAGGCTGGGGAGAGAGTCCTCAGTGTAATCTCAACGTAATTACCATTCACATTTATAAAACAGAGCTTCAAGCCAATAGAATAGAAAAATAGTTTTATGCTAAAGATTTAAAGAATTATTCCCTGCAAGCAATAACATACGTTAGAACCAAACCCCAAACCCTATTGACAAGATAATGCAATGTACAATAGGGTTGTTTGCAATTTATTAGTTGTCAAAAAGCAATTCATTTTTAGTGTATTGTAGTGCAGTTAGCTAAAAATGTCTGACAGCTCTCGGGGGATTACTGCTTTTTACTTAATGCCATTCACCATTTTAGTGAATAGGAGAGTACAGAACCTGCAAAAATTAGGAAACATTTCCCTCTTCTATCAATGACCACAGCAGAGCATTTAACACAATGACCCAATAATGTGCTTAGTAAAGCACAGTTCACCTTGATCGTTGCCATGAGCAGGGTTGGGATCATATTCTACTATGGAAGTATGACAAATAGAAGATTAAGGAATAGGAACCCAGTTGCAAGTGAACTTGTGGATTACTGCTATACTATTGGTTTTAAACTGAACGCCAGTACCCCAATTTTTGGGGGTAAATTTACAGTTTGATGTACAAAAAAAATGTGATTGTTAACAATTATAGTTTGAAGTTGAGCTTTTCCAACCATGTTCCTCTAGATAAGTTTGAAGTCTGTTGATCAGGTCACTCTTATTTCCTTTCACGTCCAGGCCTCGGGCCAAACATTCTTGTTTAAGCTCTGCCAGCTGCAAAAAAAATATATAACAAAAAGAAATTTACACAAACATAGCACAAGAGATCACAATTGTAAATATAAAAAAACAGTAATGTGAACAGGATAAAAAAAGGGAACATTTTTTTGTATCTAGATCAGTGTGGGTCAACCTTTGTAAGAAGGGGAGACCCTTGAAATAACTGCTATAATTACTACATGCACAGCTCATTCACAGTACATTATTGTGGTTGTGATAGGGAACAATGCCTCTTACATTGCTAGCCAGTGGGAAAATATCATCTCAGGTGAAGAAAAGATCATTGAAATCATTTAAACTAAACTAAGTCACAAGGTGTTCATTGCTCAAGGAACCCCTAGCAACCTCTGTGGAAACCCCGGAGTTCAATGACACCTTGATCTAGATTATGAAGTACAGCACGGTCTATAATATGACTTTAGGATGAGAAACTGTACCTCAGGATAGAAAACACCTTACCAAGGCTGTTGAGCCAAAATAATTTTTTGCGAATCTTAAGTTGGAAAAAATGTATTGTTTCCAGCTACAGCTCCACAGCCCATTACCAATACTGAGGAAGATTACTTATTAATAAAATTCCCTTTTCCAGGTCTTTTATTGTAAACCAAGAACCTATGATAAGGCAATATTCTAAAGAGGTCAGTCACAACACAACATAGACAAAGCACTGATGACTGCAGAAATTGTCCTCTCATCTTTGTGCCAACCATCTTTCCACTGCAGTGATTTCCAACCATTGTGCAGCGGCAGCCTAGAGTGCTATGGGAGATCTTCAGGTGTACTGTGGAAAATTATTCAAGTCAGGGGTGAATCGCCATGGCTATGCGAGTCGATCTCAGAGCCCTGGCTCAGTTCTGGTTGCGCCCACTCATGTCAGCAAGGGTTACCATAGTTCCTGGCATGTGGTAGCATAGGACCAGTAGTGTGACAAAGCAATACAGAGGCTGCTCGCTCTCTCTTGTTGGGTGAGTCATATTGCACCTTAGCTAGAACTTCTTTTTATGTATATTCTTATAGAATGAAGGCATATACTTGTTTCTTTCCCTGTATTCAGAATCTTGATTTCTAGTGGTTGTTAAAATTCTAACTTTCAGGGGATCTAAATATACACTCCTTATTTGTAGTGGCTGCTACATGTCATTTGACAAAAATTTGACAAAGGCTTTAAAGCTACCCGATTTTTTCTCAATATTTGAGTATACCATGTTACTGGGTACTGAAGAATCCATGCACCATTCCAGAATATAACTAAATGGAATAGAGACTTACATTCCATTAACAGACAAGAATGAAGAGTGCAAAAGTATACCTACTAAAATTTGACATAGTTTACACAAAACGTGTTGCACTATTTTTTTTAAAGCTTAGCAGCTTTTTAGCAAGTACTGTGTTACAAATGATAGAAGAAGAAAAGGTAAGGGACTTTAAATGCAGCGGGTGTGTGTCTGTGTATATATATATATATATATAAATATATACACACACACAATTGATTATGTTGCCGAGTAACTAACAGTTGTAACACATGCAAATCACATATGCATGAATTATATGAAGGTTGCACATGGATATGTGGTTTGCATGTTTTGTAGTGTTATTGTTTGTTTTTAATTTTCATATTTAGGAATTTTCAATATTACTGGTATTGTTGAAATTGTTGAATTTTACAACTGTTACTCGGCAACATAGTCATATGTGTGTGTGTATATATATATACACATACATACATATATACTGCATTTACAGTCACTCACCTATTTTCTATTTTTTGTTAATTTCAGGATGCGACAGGTGTAATTTTGTTGAGATAAATGTGGGGGTCTTCAGGTCTGTTTCTTTAAAGCCTTGTGTTAAACTTATGAACAGCTAGAGGAGTGATTGGGCTAATAACACATAAAACTATTTGAGCCAGGAGTTTGCACATGTACATTTGTTTTTAATATTTAAAGTGAACTTTATTCAGCAAAAGGATCATTTTAAAGCGGAACTAAATTAAAAAAATAAAGAATTGTATTGTGCCATACATGTTTATGCTGTTATGCAAGGTAAACAATATATATTTTAAATATAAAGTATACTCGGTATATAAATATAAATATATCAGTGCTCAACCCAGAAATTTTTCAAGCTGGGTGGGAAGAAATTGTAGGCGGATGAAAACCCCTGAATTGTGACCTAACTCATCGATAAGCACCCAAAAACAGCTGGATGGTTAAAAGTGCCGGGTGGTGCACCCAGCTAAAAGGGGCTGGGGAGAAGCGTGTATATGTTTTAGCATTTTTATTGTTGGTAGATCATTTTGACTTGGTCATTTTAAAAGTAGCTTGCAAGCCAAAAAAATGTGGGCACCCCTGATCCAAGTCTTTTAAACAGGCCCAGGTTTCACACTGTGAGAAAACTAGTGCGAGAAACTATATTGTCATTATATATACTGTATTAAGCTAGAGAGTTTTATTTTGTAACATTTATGGTTTGTGGTGAACCGCAGGATTTTTTCAATGTAAAAAAAGTGTGCCGTGGCTCAAAAAAGGTTGAAAAACAGTGCTCTACTGAACGGGTAAGTAAATGCAGCGATGGCTACACCTAAGTCATTGAAATTCAGTATGTGAAGAACCAAAGCAAGCTGTGGTATATGTAGTTCTACAGCAGGACAATTACCATTAAAAAAAAAGAAGGAAACAATAGGCATTTCTTTCCATAAAAGGCAAAACGTGAACCGGTACAACAGACGGACAACAGGAGAAAAAGAACAGCCATTTGAGAACATTATCATTGTAAATCTGGCCAATATCCAGACTTCAGAGCATTGGCAGCTGCTTAAGAATCCTTTGTGCTCAAAAAAGAAGGAAACATTCAAAGCACTACCTGGAAAAAATATTCAGAAGTTCAGATCAATACAAAATAAAATTATATTTGACACATACCAATCAGCCTTAACTACACTGAAGTGTGAGGAAAGTAACAAGCGTTATAACATATATGCATGAATGGGTTCCTGAAAAAAAAAAAAGGCTAAGCACAGTTTTCAGCCCAGGAAAATGAATGCAAAACTGTAGGCAAATGCACAATATGCTCTTTAACACTGCAGTCAATGCTGCTGGACCTGAATCAATAAATGCAGAAGGGCAAAGAGTGCTGCTGTCTATAGCTGCACAAGTAAACAGGGGGGGTTAATTGTGTCTTTCCTAGATTTATTTAGTTTATATAAATCAATACATGTAATTTTATACCACGGTCATCATTTCAACATTCACCTTTTAACAGAGGCAGCTGTCAAAAACATCTAGGACACATTTAGAAGCAAGCGGAGAGACAACTGCTCATGTTCTATTGATATAGTTAGTAACAAGATTACAGTTCTCATGTTACAATGAAATGTGTATCATAAGGGCAGAGGGATCCCAATAATCCTACTCTCTGCTAGGATAGGGGCAGTACCATACCTGTAAACTGCTTGCAACTGCAGCAATAGAGAGAAAAGCATCTGGACCTATTTATTAAAAATATTTTTTTGTAAAAAAACAAACATATGTGCCCACCTAAATGTTTAGCCTGGATCAACATGCCAATACAGCAGTCAACACATGAACTAGATGAGATACCTGACCTGGTCAGCCATGTTCCCTGATCTATTATGTAGGGCAGGGGTATGCAAACTCAGGCCGTTAGGCCAGATACGGCCTAGTCGGTAGTTCGCACAGGTCTAACGCCCCCTAGCTGATCCAGCCTAATGTCGGCCGGCAACCCACGGCTCCAGGGCCGCGGGTTGCCAGCGGATCAGCCAGGGGGCGTTAGGAACTACCGGACCCGCCCCCTTGCAGTGGCACCCCTATTTACCGCGGCCGGCGTTGATACTTCAGCCTCCGCGGTAAGTAGGGAAAGCTCCCTGAAGGGAAATACTTCACCTCTGCAATGCATATGGAGGAGAGGGATTTCACTTCAGGGGGCGTTCCCTGGTGGTGGGTGGAGCCATTAGGGCGGGTCCGGCATAAAACTTTGCCGACCCCCTGATGTAAGGTTTTGTTTAGCCTTTGTCATAATAACTTGTGGTATGATGTTTCATTCTTTCAAGTCAGCTCACAAAAAGTGAGAAGACATCACTAGATATTTTCAGTATGCGCTGAATACTAAACCAAAAAAAAGAAACCAATGAAGCCACCAGGCCTAAAGAATGGTAGGTTTATTTGGTCCATTGGCCAAACTGGTCTAAAAATATGCGATTTTGATGCTGTTTTGATAGGCTAATGCAATGTCAACATTTATGTCCAGCCATAGTCACATTTTTTAAAAATATGTATTGATGGGAGAGTTGGACTGCAAGTAAAGTCTTCTCCAGCACATCACGAAGTTTCTGAATGGGCTAAATCTGTGGTGGCCAATCCATGTGTGAAAATGATGTCTCATGCTTCCCAAACTTTTCTTCTACAACTTGAGCCCAAGAAATTCTGACATTGTTACAATGGAACATGACAAAGGTCACAATGACCAAATTTAGAGGTTTTGTGTTTAAAATGTTTTTTAAAGAGACACTAGCATCCTGTCTATAAAGGGACAGGTAATAGTCCCTGAAAGCCACCCCCAACCCTATCTCCCCTCCTATTGTGTGTTAATTCCCCCACCTCCTAGATTGTAAGCACTTCTGGGAAGGGTCCTTCCCTGCTGTATCACTGTCTGTATTTGTCTGCCATTTGCTGCCCCTATTTAACGTACAGTGTAATATGTTGGCGCTATACAAATCCTATTTATTATTATTAATAACTCACCTAACTCAGTCAAAGACATGCAATCCTTCTTTTAGGATGAGCATGTGACTTTCTGACAGGTAGTTCATAGGCCTAAGGACTGTCACATGACTGTGTGAGTAACATCACCACTCTTCTGGTCAACAACACTGCTAATTTCCAGAACTGGCTGTTGGCCAAAATTAAAAACATAGACAAAGTCATGGGCCAAACCTGAAACTCAAATAGCACCGCTACTACAATTCCTTGCATCTATAAAACAGTCCAATGCGGGGCCACGCATAGGCAGAGAGGCCACTGGTCTACAGCACAAGTGACACCAGGAATTGTAGTTAGTTGTAGCCACAGGCCAGCTGCAATTGATATTTAGGATTCCTTTGGGGGCCAAAAGAAAAGGACGTTGCGGGCCAGAGTTTGAAACCCCTGGTGTAGGAAGTGAAATATTCAGCTAGGCCATGGCTGACATCACCACTCCAGCACCAGAGCTCCCAACTCTTCCCAGCTGCCCAGTTGTCTATTGTATGTACGCTACAACAATGACACGAAAGCCCTGACTCCCCAGGCCGCACAATATGACATGGGTAGTCACATATAGCACGCTGCTGCTCCGAATAACTACTTTGTGGCTCAGAAGAGCAGACTAGCCGCACACCGCCCCCAGACACACCAACAATTCGGAGGTACTAATTCAGCCATTAAATATGTTTCTGTAGGCTCCGCCATACCTTTAGCTTGTGAATATCCACAGTTTCCGCCATGTTTCTCACTCTCGTCTGTAGCCACACTCCCAACAAGCAAAGCTATTGGCCCGTCGCACACGTGACGTCACGTCCACAACAAAGCGCGGGAGTTTATACTACGTTTTTCTTTCCTAAAACTGCAATAAAATCTAAGAGTTCAGTCACATACTCCCATATACTTGGCTTAACGGCTGGCTAAAACTAAATTTCTTCTACAAATACACAATAATTCTTACGAACGGCGTCACCTGACCAGGAAATGATTTTCATTGGTTGGCCACGTTGTACGGTAATGAGAGTGAGCCAACCAGGGAGAAGGGACTTCGAAGCATGTAAGCGAATCAGAATCGCCTTGAGGTCTGCGCAGGAAAATTACGTAATACTGTTCTCTCCATCTTTGTTATGGTCAGAGGCTTCTTTGTAATTAGAATAAGCTAGGCTGGGCGCCATCTTGCATGTGGAATGACGTAACTTGTTCTCCGCCCTATACTTCTAGTAGCGGAAGTGGCGGTGTTTCCTGGAGACCGGTGACAGGCGGAGGCCCTAGCTACAGGTAAATGGTGCTGGTGGGGGGTCTAGGGGGGTGTGGTCGGTGCAATGCAGAGTGGAATCTCCTTTATATTAAAGCTGCTGATTCTGTACAGGGAACTTACATTTATTGCCAGTACTCAGAGTTCAAAATGGCAACTTCCTGCAACAATCCACCCACATGAGCTGAAGGCGCAGTGCCTGCATAGTGAGGCCTCCTGGGAGCTGAATCCCAGGCAGACATGAAATGCCTGGAGAGTGTCAGCTCTATATCAGTATTAGACCTGGCAGGGCTACCAATCAATGGGGTTTAGTGAATGCTAAAATAATAGAAGGGGGGCTGATAGGAGGAAGAAGCAAAGTGTAACTTTCAGTAAAAAAAATAAACTTTGGCCTTTATAGGTCGAAAGACTCTGTGACCATTCCCTATCCCCCTTCATAATGGGTTCTGTTTCCCCACCTCTAAGATTGTAAGCTCTTCAGGTCAGGGTCCTCTCCTCCTGTGTCACTGTCTGTATCTGTCTGTCATTTGCAACCCCTATTTATTGTACAGTGCTGTGTAATATGTTGGTGCTATATATATCCTGTTTAATAATAATATTAATAATCCTAGTTCAGTAGGTCCTGTGCCACTGAAATCCTTGTTGTGTTCTACAGCCATCTTTTCAATAGAAACACAGGCTACATTTGGTGCCCTGGAAAGAGATATTGTATGCTACACATATAGGAAGGGCTGCAGTCTGGTGATGTATTACAGTAAAAAAAGAACTTTACAGCTATAAAAAGTCTTTATTTTACAACGTAGTTTTATTATGCTATGCTGGCGGCCTTCTTATCAGTCCTCCTCCTGTGTCACTGTCTGTATCTGTCATTTGCAACCTTTATTTGTTCAGCGCTGCATAGTATGTTGGCACTGTATAAACCCTGTTTAATAATAATAAGAATAATATTAATGATATATCAATGCAAGGAAGCTACCAGCACCGAGCAGAGATGAGAAGTTATATGCCAGGCAGGAGAGTTGTTCTATGTCTGTTAGGACGTTATACAGGTAGACCCTGCATTAAGGACATCCGACATACAGACGCTTCCTAGATACGATCCGGGCTTCCCTGCTGGCTCCTGTGCGGGACAGAGCCTTGGAGGGGGCAGTTTGCACGACTTGCTAAGGAAATCTTTTGCTAACCACACCTGAGGTTGTTGGTGATCTTAAGGACTGAGCTCTTTCTGCAGCCTCTTGTAACTCTTTAATCCCAAGTGTGACTCAGGGTAAAAGAAACCTGCTGAAAGCGGTAACCCAGAGTCATACTCGGGGTAGGTAAAAAACAAACACTGACCTGGTCCCATTGGCGTCCTTCAGTGTCCTGCCATCCTCTGGCCGCGTCCTCTTACACGATCTGTCCACCGGCGAGTGCACCAAAAGTTCCTGGTGACGTCGGCGTGTACAGCCACCGCTAGGGGTGCGGCAGGAATTTCAAATTATTCTGTATTGCATTCAATACAAAATAACTGTATTGAATGCAATACACTGAATTTATTTGTCTAAAAGCAGTACAGTGTCTTTCTTGAAAAGTTATTTTACAGTATAATATAATAGTATGAGTACAATAAACTTTGAAAAACAAAATCATGTCAAAGTTTAATATTAAATTTGTTATTACATTTATTTTTTTAAATTTATTATTTTGACATGATTTTGTGTTTCAAACTTTATTATACTCATAGTATTATATTATACTATAAATAAATTTTCATGAAAGACAATGTACTGATTTTGGACATATATATCCGGACAGAAATGAACCACCCAGGAGGTTAATGACCAAGACAAACTCTGCAGTTGTTTCTTTTTGCATATCAAAGCACAGCTTGCTCCAGAAATTAAAATCTATGTTCCATAAGGATTTTTTTTTTGCTTTGTTTGTGATTAACTCACAGTGAGGATTTTTTACAGTAACTGACTTCTCACTGCCTAATAATATGTTGAGACAAACATCTGTTCTAATTGCATTTAAGAAAATAAGGTACCAGTCTAACTTGCATACAAATTGAACTTTAGAACAAACCTACAGTCACTATGTCGTATGTAACCCGGCGACTACCTGTATAGCATAGGAAGTGTGCACCTTATACCCTCCTACGGACTGGAAGAGTCAGACTACTGGTCCTACACAATGCAGCAGCCCTGGTCCCCATCAGTCTGAAATCTATCGCCTGCACACTGCACCAATCAACAGAGCTGTCATACCCAGAAAATCCTTGGCTGCTGCATGGTATATGAGACTCTCCATCATTCTGCCTGCACAGGGTTTTTTAACTCTTGCTGTATCTTATTGCAAAAATCAAAAAACAGCATACTTATTACTGTAAATGCTGCATGACTATATCAAAGTAATAATTACAGGCGGTGCAGCTGGGCGTATTATATAACCACTACACATTGACCATGTTTCTATGTGCTATACCAACTTAAAATAACCCTTTTGTCTTTCAGAATGAATGTTGGGGTGGCTCATAGTGAAGTGAACCCCAACACACGGGTGTTGAACAGTCGAGGAATATGGCTGGCCTACATTATTCTAGTGGGTTTCCTTCACATAATTCTCCTAAGCTTTCCATTCTTCAGTGTTCCTGTTGTCTGGACCCTGACTAATGTCATTCACAATCTTGTAAGTTATTTCATTCAGACATAGCATTTTTATACAGATTATTTTATTTTAGGAAATAAAACTTGTGTCAGATTGCTATTGTCCTTTTTTGGGCAAAGTATTTTAAATCCTTTAAAAATATATACTTATTATCAGTCTGAGTTTGGCAGTGCTGGGTGTTTTTGACAAGCTGAGCTCCTTGCAAGCAATATAAAAAGGCATAAAGGACAAAAAGCATTTCAGCTGGGTTTCCTATGCTCAGTGTTGAGGAATTTTTCTGTTACTTAGTAAAGTTCTAATTGACTATTTGTCCATGTTTTGCCCGTGTCCACATTGATTGGCACAGGTATAATTGTGGTAATCTTTTCTGGTGTATTTTCCTCTCAGGTCATGTACCTGTTTCTGCACACGGTGAAAGGGACTCCTTTTGAAACCCCTGACCAGGGTAAGGCACGACTTCTCACTCACTGGGAGCAAATGGACTATGGAATCCAGTTTACATCTTCTCGCAAGTTCCTCACCATAACCCCAATAGTTTTGTAAGTATTCTATTTTACCTTGTTGGTGCAGACAAACAGGAACAAAATGAGCAGGCCAGGAAGAAGGTTTTATAAGCCAAACACATACAGAACCCCTTCTGACACATAAACTATAGCTTGTAACACTGTAGCACTGACATATTAAGCAGTGCTTTACAAAGTCCATAGTCATGTCACTAGCCGTCCCTCAAAGGGGCTTACAATCTAATGTCCCTACCGCAGTCATATGTCATTAACGTAGTCTATGGACAATTTTTGGCGGAAAGCCGATTAACCTAACTGCATGTTTTTTTGGAATGTCATCGGAAACCGGAGTACCCGAAGGAAACCCGCGCAAATACTGGGAGAACCTGTAAACACCATGCAGTTAGTGTCCTGGCTAGAATACGAACCTGGGGTTGCATAAGCCAGAGTGCTAACCATCGAGCCAACCATGCTGCTCATTTGATCCAGTAATGGTTGTGTTTTATGGATCCTCTTGATGTTAACTCCAGTCTAAAGCTCCCAAATTGGTTCTAGCAATCTCTGGATAAAACCATAAAATATTAGATTAGCATTTATCACTTTAGTCTATTTGACTAGCAAAAGAGTTCTTGTTCTGGAAACACCAGGGCTGGGATGATCAGAATACAGTTCTTGTGTATGAAAAATGACTTACTAGTTTAACGTGTCAGCATTGGGTATAATTACAACATATTACTGAATAAAGTTTTATCTATGCTGTAGTTCCCAGCTTCAGTTACTGTATAAAATCTGTAGGCAAAACATCACCTAAGCAATAAACATAGCAGAGCCAAAACACGGAATAGACAGGATACCAGTTATGTCAGGTTGTGTATATAAACTGCTGTATACCTCTGCCAGTGATACATAGACTGTTGGTGAAGGTAGAACATTTTCCCCACTTCATGGTGGGCAGGGGAATCATCCATCTGCTTAATTGCCTGTACTGAGTTGTGATTTGGGAAATAAAAAAACAAAATACTTTTTTATAAGGGCTTGTTGACCTTCATGCATTCTTAATATATAGGACACCATAAGGAGAAATAAATAAGGCTTTTTGTCACAGGTTTTCTCCATGTACAACGTTCCTGCTGTAGTGCCTGTGCTGTGTTATAACACAAGCATTACTACATCTTCTAGGTGTAAAGGGGCCCCTAGACGTTATCCTACTAAGGGCAAATATAATAATCCAGAGATTAGTGCTGACCCCCAATCTAATTTGGGGGGGGGATATACACGGTACAATGTTTACACATTATATAGAACAATATTAAAAATAGGCACATGAGGTATAACCTCTGCAGTTCATACCGCAGAAATGGCCCATTCACCTCCTCTGTTCTCTTTCAGATATCTCCTTGCAAGCTTTTACACCAAATATGATCCAGTCCATTTCCTTATCAACACTTTGTCGTTGATCAGCGTCCTCCTTCCAAAACTTCCACAATTCCACGGTGTCAGGATATTTGGGATAAACAAATACTGAAGAGGACTTTGTATCCAGATGTCCGCCCGTCAGATAAGACGTAGCCTGCCCTGCAGAGTTTGCTGGGAAAGTTGATATTTATTCTTGTGCTGAAGATAACTGGCTGTTACCTTGTGTGCAAACAGGGTCCCTTCTTTTATGCAGTTATCTTTTTTTTTTTTTTTTTTTTTTTTTTTTTTTAATGGTGGTCTCAATTATTATGGGCAGATGGATAACCGATCATTTGATGTGGCCTATCAAAGCCCCTGTTGTAGACAATATATTTTGGACAATGCCATTTTGCTTTAAAAATCATATAATTGGTTTCATTCAATCAGACATGTTGTTTTTACTGACAGATGAAGAATGTACAGTGATAATCACCAGCTGTGCTGACAGGGTTATAAAGAAAGCTGTAAAATAGTTTTATTTTTAGCTTATCTTGATTCTGAAGTGAATTCTACAGCATCATTTTATGTACAATCCAGGCAATGGTGAAATTAAATTCCTGAATGTATAAAGGGAGAACCTGTCCAGGGTCCCTTTTTTTTTTTAATAAGCTGTTGCATACCGGTTTGCTGTTGAAACTGAAGGGTTTGCTGTTTATCTGGTGTTCTGGGCATAGCTTTTCTTCTCTTATAAATCTAAGCAGGGTATTCCCAGACTTAGTAGTTCCAAAGTCAAAATGTCACTGTAATTTCTGTTATTCCTCCTAGCACCATACATTGCTCCATTTCTCCTGTTTTATCTTTGTGAGTTTTCTAGCAGTTGCCTGGCTACTTTTGTCATGCTGGCAGCTGAGTGCTCCCCGCATAGAGGACATGAGGGTGTGCAATAAGATGCTTTTATTTTATTTTTCTGTGTAGTTTATGGGTATAATTTAGTCTGTCCCACTACATATTTTTATATTATGACCTATTTTAAATTTGAATAAAAAAATCTCAAGCAGTGTAATGTGTGAGAATATCATAAATCTGATTTATTTAAATTAAGTTTAAGTGATGCACCCCATTGATTTTTTTATTCAAATTTAAAATAGGTCATAATATAAA
Source organism: Pyxicephalus adspersus (assembly GCF_032062135.1). Classification (NCBI taxonomy): domain Eukaryota; kingdom Metazoa; phylum Chordata; class Amphibia; order Anura; family Pyxicephalidae; genus Pyxicephalus; species Pyxicephalus adspersus. Next base: position 42,601,216 of record NC_092858.1, on the reverse strand, counting down.
AATATGTAGTGGGACAGACTAAATTTTACCCATAAACTACACAGAATTTATTTTTTTTTAAGCAGACATGATTCTAATATTTGCCTGGTTGTGACCATTATTTTGAGCATGTACCATCTGCTTGAGGAATCTTGCAGACTCCTTTTTAATGGGCTCTTCATTAGATGACTACAGAACTGGTCAGGCTAAAACCTGAGCCTGTGCCTCACAGGAATTCAGAAAAGTTCCAAAGCAAGGACACCCATGTAATTACCCGTTCATCACTGCTCTTTCCAGATACTCTTTTCTTGTAAACGATAGTCCATTTATTTTTGTTAGTTTTCTATCCTACCCATATATACTTAGTATCTCACAAGTAACAGAGTGACATCGATTGGGCGCAGCGAGTCTTTATTTAAATTAACCAAGGAATGTATGTTTCCTACTAATAATCTGCCAAAAATCTATATTATTGTTGCCACATACTTTCTTTACCATCTATAAGCAAAGCACAGCATGGAAATAAGCAAAGAGCTGTGTATGTGATAATCTCCAGCTCCCCTGTCCGGCATTAAAGTCTACCTTGCTCTAACAAGTGAGGTCCATTTCTCAGGTCAGGGCCCCCTTTCCAACTGCACAAGTAATTTAAAAAATGTTCCTGTACAGGATAATTATATACCTACCTTGTAATGCTAGGTCACGGTGACATCACACTACTTCCGGCAATCCAAAATAATATAGAGCATCCCAAATCTTGAGACAATACTTTTGCACTGGACTATAGTGTCCCATTATGAGATTCAGGGTACTCTGTTTCTTAAGAAAATGGAAGTGGCCAGGCAATGCCGAAGGTGGGAGGAACATTTTTCACATAAAGAGAAATCAGATGATTTTTATAGGGGGAGGGGGCACAGATTTAATAAGCAGTCCTTAAATTTTATTCTGTGGTTTGCTTTATATTTTTTATGGTAACATTACCATAAACAAAACCTAATTATAATTATTATTGTTTTTATGTTTGCTCTAATCATTTTCAGCATGCAGATCCTTTTTATGTTTCTCTAAGGCTACATAAACCCTCAATCTAACCTATGTCATTATAGGATAATAATGCTTCCAAAGCTAGGAAACCTTGTAACATGCCTTTTTTATTTAGAATCGGTGGCTTATCTCAGAATTTTGGAAGCAGTGACTTGCTAAAAAGAAAATTCTTTCTTGTATTTGTTTTCCACATTAAGTGGTTTCTTGGCTACCAAGTCGTATGTCAACTCTCTATTCCCCTATCCATTGACACCTTGCCTTACATAAAAATAAAATAAATGCAGAAAGTCAATATTTAAAGCTGAACTCTAGAATTAAAAAAAACTTCACCACAAGAGTTGAATGCTCATTTAGTTTGGGGGGAAACTACCTGTACTTACCTCATATCTCTTGATGGCCAGTGCAGCTTCTCTGGGTTATGGGTGGACACCCAGAATCCTCCATTACAGTGTAAACTTGCTGTTTATGTATCACCTAGACCTAAACATTTAATATTTACAGTTCAGGGGGTGTCCTAAGGTTTATTTATTCTTAAATCCTGAAGTTAGGCAGTAAGCAATTGGCTCTTGCAAATATGGGATGACCAGAAACAAAATTACTGTTCATATACAAACCTTCCAATGGCTAGAAAAAATGAATGTGCAGATCCTACAGTCACATTAGTATTTTATGCAAGTAGTTTCATGCCCTTGGTTCTGTTTTATTAGAAAATTACCAGTATTGATCCAACAATTAGTAACAGTTTTTTTGGATTTACAGTTAAAATATTGCTGGCCTGAAAAGCCCTGGAATGTCCTAACTGGCTGTTATATGGCTAAGACTAAAATACGCTTACAGCTAGGCATTGTAACATCAGTTTTGCCCTAGGACTGGCTTTGTTCCTTTTTACATTCCATTGCTGTAAACATTATGACAGCAACATGTTGCTCTAAGAAATCACAGCAGAATCCATTACCCTGTGCAGTAATCTGTAAAGATATTTTTTATGACTTTACCTGCTCCTATACTTTTGGAAATGCATGCACACCTGGAATTATAATAGAGGGTAGGTAAAAGAGAGAATATCTGAGCATAGAAAGTGAAGAAAACTACAAAATCTCAACAGCTATGTAAAGGCAACAGCTTTGCCATTTCTGCCTCAATCCCGAGTGTCGGCTGGCAGCGTTACTTCCTTGGTCAAGAGATAACCAGTCATTAGTCTTGAGATTTATCTCATACACAGAAACATTGGGTTCTTGTGCTGCTTGCAAAGCAAGTATCAGAGGTTTTGGGCAACCTATGTATAGACGCAGTCACTGAATCGTTAGTGTCTATATACCCTTAGACTTCTGGAACTGTCTAGTGTAAGATGATATGCAAAGTTGGTAATAAGGGGGAGACTATGACTATGCCAATATTTTTGACACATTTTAGATTTATAAATTAAATCAACATTCTGTGTTGAGCACTGTGCTGTACACACTACTACAGTTAACGGATGCTGGATAAAGGTGCAATTCAGGATCCAACAGGTCTAGTCCTGGAACAAAGACTGGGTTTAGAAGGTATAGGCACTAACATGGTCATTCTACCTATAACTTTACTGCTCAGTTACACTCTTGCAGCAAGGTTACAGAATGGAGTTTAGACTGAACTAGTGGTGTGTTTGTTCAGGTCAGTGGCTTACAATATAATACACACAGGGTGACAAGAACAGCCCTGCCTGAAGACATTGCTGAAATCACAAACTATATACAGAATTAAAAAAAAAAAGTTTATATTACAAAGACCAAAGCCTTGTGTTTTGCAGTGATGAAGCCCAATCTGTAAGTGTGTGTATATAAAATGTATATTTCAGGTGTAATGTTCTGGCAATGTAAACCAATAAATGTGACATGAACAACTTACTTGATTTATTTTTCATTCATAGCATTGCATACATAACTACCAGAGGCCTTTTCAGCCTCTTTCCACAAGCTGCAGACCCCAGCAATGAAAATTTATTGAATTATATTGGTTGACAAATTATCTTGTAAATGGCTAGTCTGGCCTGTAATGAATTTTAATTTCAAATAACTGTTTTTTTTAAAAAAAAAAATGCATTGATTTAAATCAGGCAGCTATCGCCATTAGTAAAGCTAGCAGATGCTTAAGAAGCTTTGGGATTCTTTGCCTTAAATACTTCTAAGTCAGACTATAAACAGGAGTTTCAGCCCGGGTATGGCTCCCTTCCTTTTTATCACTGGAGTTGAGCACCATGGTTGGATGAACAATTGAACAAGATCTAACTATTGCTACCTCAAAAACTTTAATTCCAAATCATAAAAAAGCCGCACACAGCCATTCTTCAAAGCATAAAAGTTTAATTTAACAAAATGTGATACAAGACCATTTTACCACTCAGTCCCGAAGTTCACCCCAGTCCTGTATAGGCATACATATTTTACCTGTTCCCTCTCTGTTTAACACAGTAGAAAGCTCAATGGATAAAGAGGACTTTACTAGTAAACAAATGGGACCCATTTACATTTAAAACCCAGATACTGCACTGGTCTGCCATTGTCATTGTATCTGAGGTGGCCACCAGTGCCACACTTCCATTGCTCTTCGGGTTCCAATTTGAATTTTTTGCATAACGAGAACATATCGCGCCTATCATGGGATCCTACAAACAAATCAACCTTTCGTACAGTAGCAGGTGAACCACTGTGACACAATAGATACAAATTATGGATCCAATTTATAATGACCTGAGCCATGGCTATGGAGCAATCAGCTTTTGGTAATTAAATGAATAACATATATGTTTTTTTGTGAAGGGAAATAGCAACACTTTTGCTCCAGGTCTCAAAAACAACCTCTAAATGTCTACTCATACCAACTTTACTGCAGCATTTTATTTTTGTAATAATGAACCTAAAAGGATTCTGACAAAATGCCATTGATAACAACATTGTTATTTTATAGAAAAACTGGATATTGCAAATTTACATGAGCAAAAACGCAAAAAGGCAATTCCACTATCAGGTTCCATATTGTGTAAATCCCCGTTGTAGCCAATTCTTTAAATTCTTCAAGCAACTTATATTGGTTTGAAATCAGGTTACCTATTCTGCAATATTACAGTGGGGTCCATCTGTGTGAGGATGAGCCTCAGGGCTGAGAAGTATCACACTTGTACAATCAGAAAATATAAAATATTCAAAAACAAAACATCCTGTTAAAATTGATTGTCCTATACACTGTTCCTGCAGAAATTTACCATATATTAATTAGATTCAGGTCTGAATGACCACCCAAGACCAAAATTAAAAAGCCAGCATTGCAGCAGCCACAAACCATATCCTTAATCTCAAATACTGTTGCATGGAAGCTTGGGACGGCTTTCCTACTTACTTTGCCTGAGTATGTAGCATAAAATAGTGAAATAAATACAGAATCAGGGTGGTGTACATATGAACATGATGATTGGTACAAATCACTTACAAGGCATAGCAGACAATGACTGCTTTCTGTCTTGCAACAACCTATTAATGTTTAACGGTTTAAGAGAATAATAGATTTAAAAACACAAAGTCTAATTATAAGCAGACTTGCATAAGCAAATATGTATTAAAAATCTTATCAGAATCAAAAATTTGAAAAAATGGGTATCATTATAGACCAGAACATAAAAAAAAAGGTTTTCATAAACTTATGTGAAATAGTGACCAATAAGCTAGTTAGTCCTAGTTACCTTACCGTATGCGTAACTTTTATATTGAATTCTGTATTTGCAATTGTCCATTAGGGAATTAAAAAAAGCCGGGTGGTCAAAAAGTGGGTGGGCCAAGAAACAGCAAAACTAGTGCTCCCAGTAATTTATGCCATAGGAATCCAGTAACCCCTATTATTGTGTCAGTGATCTACCCACCCCCTTTTCTTTGTTCCAAATATCTAATGCCTGTCCCATTAGTACAAGGGGGTGCTGAGAAGTTTCTGGCTATTCCAAGAAAGAAGAGAGCCAGAGTTATGAAATAACACATTTATTCAACATATTCCCCCGAGACTGATGCACTTTCAGCAGCATCTCCGACGTCAGAAATGTCCACAAAACGTTGCCCTTCAGGCGTTTCTTCAAATTCAGGAACAGATAATAGTCCGAAGGGGCCAGGTCAGGAGAGAAGGGGGGATGGTGGGCCAACTGGAAACCCAGAGTGTTCAATTTGGCAGGCACAAGTTTGGACAACTTTCCACGGCGTTCTGTCTTAATTGCCTCCTTCAGCTGGTCCAGGTTAGCATAATACTGTCCCGTGATACTAGAGCCTTGAGGTAGGTAGTCCACCAACAGAATACCGTCTTTGTCCCAGAAAACAGACGCCATGACTTTTTTGGCCGATTTCTTGGTTCGGAACTTCTTCGGGCGCGGGGATCCGCTGTGGCGCCATTCCTTTGACTGTTCCTTGGTTTCAGGATCATAGATGTGGAGCCAGGTTTCATCCTCCGTCACTAACCTACCCAAAAAGTAATGTGCAGCTTCAAAATGGGCAAAAACGGCTTTGGATGCTTCAACTCGTTCCTTCTTCTGATCACTGTTCAAACATTTCGGCACCCACTTCGCTGAAACCTTGCACATGTCTAGGATAGTGGTGATAAACACGCTCCTGTGAGATGTCAAGTATCTATCTAGGCTATCTTTTTTGCAGATATTTGCCGGTCCTCAATAATCAGCTCGATAGCATCGCAGGTTGCTGGGTCAGTTGAGGTTGGGGGGCGCCCACTGCGGGGCTCATCTTTAACAGGGAAATGTCTTGAAACGAGATATCCAGGTTTTGATGGTGCTGTAGGAAGGACACTTCTCCCCCAGTGTTTGTGACATCTCAGTGTGAATGTCCTTTGCTGACTTTCCCTGGAGAAACAAAAACTTCATGACGGCCGTAACTCCAACCACGTGAAACTTGCTTGTGCCTCTGCCATCACAGCTTCTCACTAAAAGAAAAAAACTGTTTTAAGAATCATTTTTCTATTTCATCTGAAAGGGGGCAAAACCAGGAACTTCTCAGCAGCCCCTCGTATATCCAATTTTTCCATCGATTGTATTATGCCCCAACTGTCCAGTGCTGTGTATTGTGACCCAACTTCCTATTGTTCTAGGTTTTAGGAGTTTGATCCTATGAAGCAGTGTGTTAGTGTAATTAATGTAGTGTAAAAAGTTTAGTTTAGGCTTGAACAAGTTGTAACAAGTTTAGTTGTAGTGTAACAAGTTTAGGCTTAGTTCACATTAACAGCAAAATCCATGACATGTACCATACTGCTCCTGAGCGACTACTGACAACTGCTAGGCACCTGGGATTAATAACAGGCAGTAACTGTCTTTTTTAGACCTAGCAGTTTTTCAAGCAGCAGTGGTACCTGGCATGAGGAAGGGGTAAATACAGCAAAAGCAACCTTACTGCCAGTGTGAATTCAGCCTAACTTTAGATATGCCCCTAAGGTTATATCTAGTTTACCTCCTGGGTAGTTCATTTCTGTCTGGATTTATATGTTTAAAAGCGGTACATTGTCTTTCATGAAAATTATGAAAATTTATTTTACAGTATAATATATTAGTATAATAAAGTGTGAAACATAAAATCATGTCAAAATAATAAATTAGAAAAAATAATACATTTAATAATAATAACTTTGACATGATTTTGTGTTTCAAACTTTTTTATACTCATACTAATATAGTATACTGTGAAATAAATGTTCATGAAAGACAATGTACTGCTTTTAGACATATAAATTCAGTGTATTGCTTTCAATGGTTATCTTGTTTGAAAGCAATACAAAATAATTTGAACTTTCTGCCACGTACCTAGCGACGGCTGTACGCACTGACGTCAGCAGGAACCCCCGGGGAACGTCAGCGCACTCGCCGGGGTAACCAAGTAACATTTGGCCCGCCGAATGCTCGCACGCTGCACGTCGAGCCCGATAGGTGCGTGATATGGGTTTTTTTTTTTTTAGCTACTCCGAGTGTGGCTCGGGGTTACCGCTCGGGAGGTTTAAGTGAACTTTTGTGAAAACTTTTTTTTTTACTTTATCTGTCCACAAAATTAGCCCAGCGAGTCCCATGCTGGCTCAGTTTCCATGTTTTTTCTCATCACTTCAACTCACTTATGTGCAGCACTGCCTTGCGCTGCACATGCATGAGATTGAGCACAAAAAACAAAACAAAACATTTTTCTATTAAATGAAAGGAAAAAACACACTTTTATGGTATATAAATTTAAAATAGCTACTAGTAACCTAAATTTCTTTAAATAATTTCAAGAAATGGGGGTAACAAGTTTAAAACTTGTGGAAACTGAACTGGGGTTGCTGTTTCAAAAAAAGAGTATGTCTAGGAGCCCAAAATTGAAAATGCAAATTGAAGACCCCCTTTTACAGAACTAGAATTCTTATACTATGCTACCCTGCTTGCTCTTTGAACCACAACTTCAATAGAACACAGAGGCGTAATAAAACAAAAATGCAAGTTGGGGACACTTGTGTCTAAAACTCCTCTAAAATTTAATTAGCATGGCTTTATGAGAACTTGTTGCTAACACCATAGCATCATTACAGCATGAAAAACTCTTCCCATCAAAATACACCTCCCTATTACACATGACCGTACTCCAGGTCCTAAACCCCAATTTTGTTTCAGCAAGCATACTTTATATTTTAATAATGCCATAGTGATGACATTTTAAGGAATGTTAGCCACATTTTTGTTCCAGAGATATTGGAGTTCAAGTGTTAGCACTGGGCAGTAATGTGTAATAGGGCAGCACATTTTGATGAGAGTTTATGTTCTAATGATGCTATAGTAATGAAATTTTAAGGGGAGTTAGCTAAAGCCAATATGTACCCTTACTGGTACCTATATTTTCATTTTTGTACAACCTGCAGCTCTAGAGAAATTGGGGATCAAAGAAGAGAAGCAGACAGGGTAGAGTAGTTTGATAGGTTTAGATTTGTGACAAGTAAGTATACTATTAGGGGGCCCACTCCAATGCTCCTTGCTATGTAGGTTGCCCCAGGGGTCCCCAATTTGCATTTTAAATTTAGGATGCATTTTCCTTTTAAACAGTAATCCTAATGTTGTATTTATATAAGTTTTTAACCTTTTGACCCCCATATCTTGAAATTCTTTGAAGCTGTGGGGTTGACAATTTGTCCCCAGTGCACCCTGAACATTTCAAGTCGTTACAACATACGGTTTAGCAGATATGCGGAGTACACAGATAGTTGTAAGCCTGTGGAATATGACTTTACAGATACACAGCTATCATACTGTGGTGCCAATGAAGTAATTATACACACCCACGTGTACACCACCACTCCCGCAGATACATTTTAGAAGCAGCAATTTTTTATTAAGATCCCAGCCCATGCTATCAGGTGGGGGTGGGACTGCCTGTGTCTCACTCTCATCAAGGCTGAGCTGTGTGCTGTGCTCCCCTGTCCACCTCTCATCAGCAGCAGAAATCCTCTGAACGGATGACAGCTGAACACAGAGCAGCGCCACCATGATCTGTTCAGAGGTTTGGAGCTGCGGACGAGAGCTGGGCAGTAATGTGTAATAGGGCAGCACATTTTGATGAGAGTTTATGTTCTAATGATGCTATAGTAATGAAATTTTAAGGGGAGTTAGCTAAAGTCAATATGTACCCTTACTGGTACCTAAATTTTCATTTTTGTACAACCTGCAGCTCTAGAGAAATTGGGGATCAAAGAAGAGAAGCAGACAGGGCAGAGTAGTTTGATAGGTTTAGATTTGTGACAAGTAAGTACACTATTAGGGGGCCCACTCCAATGCTCCTTGCTATGTAGGTTGCCCCAGGGGTCCCCAATTTGCATTTTAAATTTAGGATGCATTTTCTTTTGAAACAGTAAACAGTGGGGGGTTTGCACGGCTGCTGGGCAGAGCAACAGGCAAAACCCTCTAGGGAGATCTATGCACTAATGACAAGTTAAACTTTACAGCAGAAACCTGAGCTTTCAACATAATGGTCTGTCCACTGCTGATAATTTTAATTGTACAATGTATAATTGAAAAAAGGTAAACTCCACCCAGGTTAAGTTCATTGATTTTTGCAATGCTTGCACAACTTCATGTTTGATTTACAGCCCACAGAAAATATTCAGTTTTGCTTACTTCTTTAAAGGATCACACTGACTAGGCATAGAGGCATTTCATTTTTACACTAACTGAAAGACATGTAGTTAGCAGTCACTAACTTTTATCAAGCATGCACCTGGTTAGAACTCCAAAACTAAGTGTTTTGGGTCTAAAACTCACATACTGAAACTAGTGAATTATGACAGCCAGGAATCTATACTTTTTACAAGTCAGCAGTGTTACCCTATGTATTTCTTTCCTGGTTTCTATCAAAAAGTTTGATCTTTGCTTGTATGTGTCTGAACCTTCAAAGTTGCTCTGATCTAGGACCAGCAAAGTGTTACCCATACCTCCCTATATGTTAGGATATTAAAATATAGCTCTAAAGCTCTTGGTTGCTCCTAATCCAATGTATCCATTGCAATGCAGAATATCCTCAGGTCATGGAAAAAAAACACTGGGATTCCAAGCCTTGGCCTTGTCACAAAAATAAATCAACATAATTTTACATTGTAGCCTGAAAGGTGCAATTGCCTTTTAGATTTAGGTCAGAAATCCCTTTGATGTTCGTACATCCATTCTCAGATCTTATCGGAAAGTTGGCAGTTTATGCCAATATCTCCAAAGCATAAGCCATCTCACCAATTCACATTTGGTAGCAAACAAAAACTGAATATTTTTCACTAGCATTGGAAATTGTAGAAAGCTAAACTGGAACTCCATCCAAACAGATTTCTCTGTCTTTTAGGATTATGACTTGGGAAACTTCTACCCCCTGGACTGCCATGACAGGTCAGCTTTTCTTCTGAGCAAACTCTGTCGGTGGTAGGTTAGTTTTAGTTACCTTTCTTTTTTATTCTGCGCCCTTTTCCACTGAACGAATGTCAGTTACGACAATCCTCTGGTAGCTAAAAACTGTAAATACATAAAAACCCGTCAACCCCTCTGTAAAATTTAAAGGACAATAAGCAGTATACATGATCATATGCAAAAAAAAAAATCTTAACAGAAAAGACAAAATCTCTTCTCACTAACAAATAATGTTAAGGAAAAAAATAATGAACAAACAATCTGTTCCTTCATTTTCCTAATGCTTAAAATTGTTCACAGCATGTTCCTCAGATTTATAACAGAATAACTGAAGCAAGAAGTACTATAATATATAGTCCCAGAGCACTGAATATTCGGGTTTTCTGGCGCAATGTACATTCAAACATTCAATTACCACCAGAGCCCAGTTCTCCAGGCACTGCATGTGCTGGAGAGTTTTGCAATATTTCCACTAATATGTCTACATCAGCTATCTTTGGTATGATGAGAACGATAGGTTTCTCCTTATAAAGAAAAAAAAAAAATTCTATCAGTGAATTTGTTAAAGGTGCTTGCAATGGAAAGCTTTGCTGGTCCCCACTGCAACAGGAGAAGAAAGCAAATGGGAACAAGAACGAAACAAAAAAAAGAAAGACTGTTTTGAAAGCCCTTGGCAGCTTGGTTCTAGTCAGCACACCGTGATCTGACTGGAAACCACAGGAGACTATATAGTTAGGATAGAGTTGTGCAACTGATGTCCTAGCCATCCCACCCTGAATACAAGGCAGCTGGAATATAGGTGGGTGTATGTTAATCATCGCTGAACAGGACGCCTCATTTTCTTCTTCCGTTTGGACTTTGTGTCACTCTTCGAAGCAGAGTCAGGTTTAGATGGTCCAGGAGGGGACTGGGCTCCATGCGGGGTTTGTTGTCGAGGTGTAAAAATGTTCCCATTGGGCATCTGACCTGGAGAGCCCTGGAATATCTGATTCAAAAGATTCTGCAAATCCGCAGCGGAAGTTGGGCTACTTTCTGATGGAGCTCTGCAATAAAAGAAATCAGTCAGGGGTGTTGTGACAATTAAAATAAGCATTGGTACAGTTAAACTTAACATCACTGTCATTTAAAGGGCCCACCCAGAAGCTGCAAAAAGTAATATACCAACAGGTATACAGGACCTGTTTTCATGGAGATTCTGGCTCTAGACTGGTGATATTGTGGTTAGGGGTTTGTTACTGATAATATTTTGGTTCTTGAAAATACTGCCAGGGTAATACTACCCAACCCCATCAATATTTGGTGCAACTACAGTTTGCCTTTTTTTTAGCTGAGTAATATGAATAAAAATGAAAGTTAAATTGTAAAAGGTAATAGTTTCATATAATGTCTGCTTTTAGGCAGAAATACTCTCTGTAAACTAGAATCCATCCTGATTCTAAAGTAACTTGTAAATCAAATCTGATATCAAAACTAACTAGAGAAAAAAAAATGATAGTTCTCAATCCTGAGCCATGCACATCAGTTTTCACCAACAATGCTATTGAGCATCCCTGGCAACAATTCTGCGGTTTACACAAAATCAAAACTTAAGTGCAACGGTAACAGAAGATATCTTGTGTTGTCTATGGTTAGCTTGACTTTAAGAATGTCATTATGTGTTAGGCGATTATAACATGGGCAACAATTTAACCCTTGTTAAAAGGATGACTTCAATCCACAATTTTGAGAACATCTTTAACTACCTTTCTTTGAATTGCTTTATGTGTTTAGCAGCAGATGAGGAGGAGTTGAATATTCTCAAAATATCAAAAATAAAAGTTTTCTTAAGAGAAACAAGGGATGGGTACAGTTCTCCACTGTCCTTCCCTGCTCTTTTTAAAAAAAAAATGATTCAAACCTTTGTCGTCCTGTGTTTGCAGTATTCTTTGAGCCAAATGAAATGTGATATGGGACCCGATGAGTGTCTGGAGAGATTACCACACGCTGGCACCCTGCCCATTCTATAAAGAAGAGGTGGTTAAAGTCATCAGAGCCATCAAAGTCATCAGAACTCAATAATACAATGATATCTAATCATATTCAAGCTGTATTAGGAAAATAATGTAACTGAATAAATATAACAAGTTGCTGTGGGCATGACTCTCAATTAGCAATAATTATCCTTGTTCCTGCTGAAAGTTGGCATACAGTTCTGACAGGAAGGCTTTTGTCACGACAGAAGAGACTATGAAGTCTCTTCTCTAAGAGATCATTCTCACAGCCTGTCAGTACGTCATCTCATCCCGGTAAGTGATGGCCAAAGACTCCAAAACCAGAAGACTAGGTGAATGAGAAAGCACCAGAAGAGGGGCTCTTTGTATTTATGTTAGGGCATATTGGCACAATTATGGCAAGACTCTTGGTGCCAGCATAAGCAGAGTTTACATCACTCCATGTTTGGTCTGTTTTTGAGAAAACACGTCCTGATGATATTTAGGAACTGAAGACTTGATATAACAATACTTAGAAAATGTAAAATTTCACACAAGATATAAGCAGAAAACATTTAACAAAATTGAATTCATTTTAAAAAAATCTTTAAAATGCTTTAACAATGTCAAGGGTTCCTAGTTATTAAACTAAATTTACCATGAAAACCTTTAACTAATCCAACCCAACACTTACCATTGGAAAGCAGTAGTCCATCAACCAAAAAATTTCAAACCATCAAACAGTATTTTTTCTGATGGAGTGGAGTCAAAAGTCTTTGTCATGACAATCATGAATACCCCAACAGCTGTCTTTTACTGTCAACATTGAAGGAACTAAACAAAAATCATCTTTGATCTATGCCCAAATTAACCCTTTTACTCTATAGAATACACCAAGAAGTGGCGAATTTATGGATGAGTTTGAACGAGTTCTAGTATCTGTTCTTAATGCAGCAAATCATGTTTATACAATTAAATTTAGTTAAAAAATTGACAATAGGTAGTCTAACTGACAACAGTGTAAGTCCCCAAATCTGCCCTACTTACCTGTTATATCAAACACTTTGCCCTGCATCAAAGCAAAATATGTGATCTTAAGCCCAAGCATACTAGACTCTGCCCAGAAGTCTCCTTCTTCTGCAGGATGCATTTTACCACACTCAGAACAGTAACGAGCATTTGCAGGGTCCCGGTCCATTTCAAATCGCCTGCAAAACATAGTGAACTATAAATATGTTTTTTTCTAAACTAACTTTGTTACTCTACATACATATTCTAATGGTGATTTTATGTGATTGCTATGTTTATTCAGTCACTTCAAATAAGTTGAAATGCTGCCGTGGAACAAGAAATAAATTGTCCATAAAAAGTAAACTAAAGATTTTTTGCACAGTTACGGGATGGTATATATGGGATATATATATATATATATATAAAATATAAAAGTAGATAGGTGGCAGCCCCTGTATTGGGACCCAACTTCTCAGTAATCACCTAAAAACAGCTGTGTGGATACCGATACCTGCCAGGGGTGCGCCCAGCTGGAGGGAGTTGGGGAGAACACTGTATACACATACATCAGGTCAATCCTCCAGTAACAGAACTAGGATGTGACGTGTCTGTAACAGAGTCTACTACAGACAAAGTCTACTCCTCTGCACTTTAATTTTGAGTGTCTGGCTATTATATGGTATTGTGCTATTCATTATTGTACTTTGCAAAACATGCCACTGTGACACTTAACTGGTCTATTAAAGGTAAACTGTAGAGTCTGCCATAGCTGTCCTGAAAAATATGAAATACCCCAGCTGTTTACAGGTTTAGCATTGTTGGAGTTAGTGATCTAAAACAAGTGTGCAGCAGGTGAAGTAAAATAATCAATTTAAATAAAAACATTATCTGCATACTTGTTCTTGGTCACTGAATTTTCAAGAAAAATGGGTTAGTAACGACATTCTATGCACATCTATTAGTGCAGGTTTCCTCTTTTCTCCAACTCATTAAAATCAATGGTTTATATAACAATCTGTACTGTACCGGTGTTTTCCCTGACATTTGCTGCACATCATGCTGTTCATCGCCTCCTTTAAATCATCTTGCAGCTTGTTAAGAAATTCATTCATAGACTTGGCCAGCTCAGTTTCTGACATTCGCTTCCTGGGCAAAAGATAAACAATTATAAAGTCAAAAGGTTTAGTTCATTGGCTTCTTATATCTGTCTGATATGTCTAGGTATCTGAATGTGTGCTCATTGCATCAGAGCTCCCAAGTCGCTTGCCCAGCAATAATCAGTATGAAGGCTTTCATTTGTCACACACATAGATTCATGTTCATAGGGAGGAAACATCTAGTATATTTAAAACCCAGGGGATGATACCGTACAAAAGAACACAACCATAACTAAAATATATTGGTCTTGGAGGAAAATACCGTTTAAGCAGATGAGCTTTACAATATAAGATACAGGCCATGACTAATGGGTTATGTTGGTGATCTTATTAAGAAGATAACTATGTTACTAAGTATACCTTAATCTTCAGACCACGTTACCAGGGTGTGATTAGGAACATGATGAACACTCAATTCTGACCAAAGTTAATGGTTTGCAGTCACCTAGGGTCTAAACTTTTGAATTATACCCAATATGAACTCCTACACAAAGACTAAACTGGACACTGAACCTGCTGTGTGGTTTTAAATCAAAATAAGAATCACAAACAGACAGGAATTTATGTTGTTCTAAGCAAATTACTAACAATTTGTGACCTCCTATTAGTCCCAAAATACAGACATGAAGATCTATTAACCATAATTTGGGAAAACACAGAGAATAAAATTAAAAACAATTATTTTTATTTTTATATTTATTTATACTTACTTAAAAAGAAACATGAGAAATAAATTTGAAGCCAAACTGATGCATTTTAGTTTTGAGTAGATTCTTTTCATTTTCATTGTTCTCCTGTGTCTCCACTGGAGAAATGTTTCCCTCTCTAACCCTGTAGCACCTTTACAGGAAAAACCACAGCAAAAAAACAAAGGATCTAACCTCCCACCAATTCTGTGAAAACTTTTGATGATGTGATTCTTTTGCTTTTCTGTCACTTCAGGTTTTGTTACGTTACCACTGACCAGTAGACAGACTAAAAAAGCATGACATAACCATTCATTCATGTTGTATCCACAGATGAAAATAGGTTGGAGTTGGGCTTCACCTATGAAAATGTGTCATGTTCACATTTGTCAGGGAAAGGGTATACAAGCAATACTTGTAGTACTTTTATATTGCCTGAATGAGCATGTGCTTATACTCCGATCGTTTCTTTTCAGCCCAGGGAAGATCCTGAATTTAGAACTATGATGTATGGGCATCCAACTACAGTGCAGTCTGCATTACCTGACTGAACCCCTTTGGTGATGGTTACCATATCTTACCATTCTTAGATAAGAGAAAAGCTAACAAACGTTTCTTTCCGTAAGACCTATTTTTTCTAACCAAATCATGGGTTAAAAAAAAAAATGTTTCTATAACCTTACAGAAGTAAAGCTATAAAACACTAACTATGCTCATGGGCAAGGAGTTAATTACACTTCACAATCCTTTTAAAGTTTAATTGTGGTCACCATTGGACTTTATTTGTTTATATCCACTCCTACCGAGTTTTAGGAAACATTTGTACATTACAAAAAAATAGATGTATATGCAGAAAATCCAAAAGCTATTTAGATTTACTGAATCATTTCCAAACAAATGAGAACAATTCATGCACAAATATATATTTTTTTTTTCTTCTGGGAACTAATAAGCCTAAACGTTCAGAAATATATAAAAAATATATAAAAATTAATTACGTTAAAAAGATCATTAATGCTAAAACATCCTATACTTACAGTTCATATTCCTTCCTCTTTTCTGGATTGCTTACTGTATCCCATGCTGCTCGTAATACCTTAAAAGCTTCTTCAGCACGAGGGTGATTGTTCTTGTCTGGATGCACCTATCAATAAATCAAATAAGGTGAAGCTCCAAGAAATAATGGTAAAACACTTTTCCATGTAACTTAAGTTTTACTGAAATTACTTTAAAAACAAACCTAAAAAAGATCTCTGCTTCCATGATCTCATCGTATAGAGAAATGACTGAAAAATACATAAATGTAAAACTGAAAGTTTTACATTTATGTATTTCCTAAAATGTGGTCATGCAGATGAAGACTTTTTATGCATTCTGGGACTAACCCCAAAAAAATGCAGCAACATATGCTATAATAATCTGGTGAATAATCTTAACTCCGTTGTCTATTTTCAGTGCCTTTAAATTACAATGTTTTCTAATTACTTAGTGGTAGCAGCTTTGATCTATTATTTCAATATGGGGAAAGAAGACCACTCTCCATAGATGGATTAATCTGGGACACTTTACATGGAAACACTTGCATGTGTTTCAAATAGATTGGATTGAAACCTTTTTAGAGAAATGTCTGTTGTGTGGGAATCTTTTAGGAATCTTACATTGGCACCTTACCAACATTTACCAAACAAATAAATCATACAAACTTTTTCTATTCTATTTAGCTATCAAATGGACTAGTAGCTGGCATCTGCTAAACTGACCACATCTCCTCGTATACTGTTAAAGAAAAAATGTAATACTTTCCATTAAAAAAAAAAAAAAAGGCTGTTCATGCTAGCTTCATCCCATAACAAGTTACATCTCTGTAGAATTTATATGTGCACAAATAACCGGGGAATCCGCTCGTTTTAGTTTAGATGACCAGCTACTTTGTAGATTAGCCTCTCCTGCAGCTTTAGAAACACTGTACACATTTATATTCAAAGATCAAGAACTTTGACATTCAAGCAAGCGAGTGGGCATTTCTAACGTTGTAAACTGGTTGCCAGGTAGGAACACAGGCATGTCCAGTTGCCCACACAAATGCCTTCCTGGTGACTAAAGTTACTCTAAAATAAGTTTTTAAAATGCCAGGTAACTATTTTGCAAACAGTAACCAAAGCTATTAGGCCCCATACAGAGATAATTTCTTGAAATTATCTTTCTTGGTCGTTTCCAGTGACAGAACAACAAATAAACGATGTACGCACAGCACCGGTCTGTTCTATAGAGGGGAAGAGGAGTGTGCTCCCCTTTATAGGAAAGTATAGAGGTCATTCCAACTTGGTAGATTTTCACCCAAGACACAAATGACCGTCCCTCTTGAGTTAAAATTTGTGGCATGTGTGCATAGTTTTAGAGCCGTACTGGTCCACATCTTTTGCTCCCCTTGGATTCCTGTTGGCCACAAAGTGTAATTGAAGTCCCTGAAGGGCCCATTATAGCTGCACACAACCACCCTTTCCCATTCATCTTTTACTAATACTTCTTAGCTCAGTATCTGTGGCAGAGTTTATCATAACAAATATATACAATACATATAAATGGTCCTTAGTGTTGCAAAAATAATGCAAAAAACAAAACATCAAAGCACTTACCAAAACAGCCAGCTGACGATATGCTTTCTTCAGTTCTATATCAGATGCATCCATTTCCACCCCTAAAACCTGAAAGGGATTTAATTCCTCCTCTGGAATGTCAGCCATGGTTAGCAGACGTTCCATCTCATTCCTAGCCTGAAAGCGACCTGTATTTGTTGATGCCATTGAGGGCCTTGAGGTGTCTTTATCTGTCCTTGACTTTGAAGGCCAAAATTTCCCTGTCCATTTTTTCAGCAGACCAAAACATAGTCTGTATATCCTGTTTTGTGTCACTAGGGCCCTGACATTCTGAAACTTGGAGAAAATCCAGGACCGTGTGTTTCTGTCTGCTCCAAGTTTGTCCCCAGTTTTCTTAATATAGTTCCAACAGACTCGACCATAGCCCACAGCAAGCAACAGCAGCGAGAATAGTAGCGCACATAACATTTTCATTACGTGTACAATCCTTAAACCGCAAAAGCAAACAAAACTCCATAAATCTTTAGTACGATGCTGTGCCCAGATACTGAAGGTCCAAAGTTGACTTTTTAAACTGCCTAAATCATGAGAAGGTAACCATAACCTGATATACAGCTGTGTGCCAAGTGCTTCCACACATTCACCAACTAACAGCACCAAATCTATAAGCACCTGGATGCAGTAATTTGAAACCTGCAACAACGGCTGAGGAACTAAGGCTCTCAGTTGGTGTTTCCCCTCAATATGGGTCTTCTTGCGACATAGTTTGTGCCTGCCGCTGGAGGATGAAGGTTGACGGCCATCCTTTCTTAGCTCATCCTTTGCATTACTTCGAGATTTTCCTTTACGGCCTCTTTTTCCCCCAGATGGCTTAAAAAAATCCTCCGCTGTTAGCCTCCCATTGTCTTCATCATCACCTCTTTCTTTCTCCAATAATTCTTGCTGGTAACAAGAAAAATCACACAGGTCTTGGCTACAGATATGGCCACCAATATCAGAGTATATGCCTCCAACAGATTCTATGCTATCGCCTGTGTGCCCACATTCTGAGAATAGGGATTGTGCTGAATCACAATCAAGACCACTGTCCTCCTCTTTGTGATGTTTATAACTGCAGCCAGATTCATCCATTAGATTTTCTTTGGATGCTTTATTGGAAAGGAACTCCTCAGTCCACATATCTTCAGACACTTCCTGAACTTGTGAGGATTTGTCCAAATCATTGAAACAATTGTGCCTGGGCACATCAAATTTCTGATTTCTGCACAGACCTACTGCCCATTCTGGAGTTCCTTTACTATTTTTCTCAGCTGCAGATTTGATGTTTATATCTGCAGAAAGGCTATTGTTTCCTTCTCTAGAAAAATGGGCTCCATTACTTTCTGATGCGCTATTGCAAGGACGATGGACGCTGGCCAAGCTTTCGTAGTTTTCTATAGTTCTTCTTGCTTGCTTGTCCATCTCTTCTTTGTTGTCCCACCAGGGGGCAAGGCACATGCTAGGTTACGGCATTCATTGTTGTTTTACTATCCTGCATAGAAAAGATAAAACAAGTAAGATAAACCATAACTCAGCTTCAACTAATGTACAAAGATCAAGATGAAATTGACAAAAATGAGCAGAATGAAAATGTTTGTTTTCATAAGCAGCAGGTGCCACCTCCCATACATAGATTATATGTTTAAATGCTATTGTTGTAAAGCAATTCAGTACTTTCGTGACCAAGAGATTCACTTATTGATACAACTACATTATATGATTTGTCAATACAACGTGTTTTGTCAACACAAGTGTAGGCGGTCACTTAAGTGGAAATCATCCAAAACATTTTCCGGGTTTGAAGGGAACTGGGAAGGTTCTTTCTACCATTTATCAAGCTACCTGCTTTTACAAACACTATTTGGCCCGATGGTCATGCTGAAAGGACAGGAATTTGTCACAAATTCATAATATTACAGTAATCTTTGTAACAGATTTAAACGTCAAATCTTCCGATGGCAACATCTGTTTTAGTGACAATTTTCAGAGTCTTTTCTTGAATAAGGTGTGGAACCTTTGTCAGATTAGTAAGGCTATCAAGGACTCCAACACTTTAATCTTCACTCTCCAAATGTAACATAGACAAAAATAAAAACTATTAGTAGAATAGAGGAAGGCTAAAACTATTAGAATTTAATTTCTGATGTGTACCTACTGCATATTTCCATCAGGACAAGAATCTCAGTAACAGAACCTGGGTTCTAACCATTCCCCATGATAACAAAAACAAAAAAAAATGGCTCAGCACACATTCATTTCACTTGCTTATACATGCACTTGATGGGATAAAACAGGGCCTATCAAATTAACCCCAACTAGAAACCTAATTGCAGCTTTATGCTTTACCGACATCCTTGAGGACTAGGAAGAAGCAAATCTAGCACCACTTTCTGGAGGGGAAAATCAAGCAACGTATTCATACAAGTTGTCATGTCACAATGGTATTATCCTACAAACTTGGAGATGTACTCCCACCTCTTCTCCCCTGAGTAATAGTAACATCTTAACCTGGCACCCTTACAGCTTGGGCAGATCTTGCCGGAAACATATTAAAGGGATTTCACATTAGAGGAGAGCCCAAAATAATACATGGTTAGGCAGAGAAGTGGAGTAAATGCAGGACAATCTTTACAAACTCAGAGTGTCTGGCCAAACCAGTCCTCACATTCCGCAGGCAGTTTTTGCAGAGAGCTTTGCATATTCCTAGGTCTAATAAAAGGACAGCCTAAAATACAGAATGCCAGTCTGGGTAAAACCTTTTCCGCAGCTTTGAATGCCAAATTGCGGAACTTAACATGTAAATTTGTTTCTGATCCATGTATAGTCATATAGTCATAGTAGGTGATCTAATAAACTAGACATCTCAAACTAATGTCCTGAACCAAACTCAGTATTCTCAACCAGGGTTTCATGGAACCCTAGGGTTCTTCAATGGGTTTGCTATGGGTTCTTTAACCCCCCTAGCGGTAATCCTAAGTGTGGATCGGGATGGTTTTTACATGCTGAAAGTGGTAATCATGAGTCACACTCAGGGTCGCTTAAAACTTAAAAAAAAAAAACACTTACCTTGATCCGTTGGCGTCCCCCGGCATCCTGCTGGTCCCCGCAGGTCCTCGGGCGGCGTCCTCCCGCTTTGATCTTTTCCTGGCGACTGCAGAGATGTTCCCCAGGGTTTCCCGGTGATGTCGGTGCGGGTGAGAGGAGTGGCGGGAAATTCAAATAATTTTGTATTGGATTCAATACAAAATAGCTGTATTGAGTCCAATACAAAAAAATCTTGATATTATCTATATATTATACATTCTACTGTACAGGTATATTACATGTTTCACTATTTTTTTTTTTAACAGATTTTTGTGTCTTTTTATTTAGTTTATTTTTAGATTTATTAAACATTGGACATGGACATTGGTGAGTTATGCCTAAGAATTATAGGCCTACAATGTAAAATACATTTCCATGCAAAAAAATGTAATGCTTTTTGCATGGAAATACAGACAGAATTGGAACGCTAGGGGGGTTAAGGTTGTACCTCTCAGGTCAGTTTAGGTGACACCAATAATTTTTTAGCTATCTGAAAGAGTGACATTCTTCCTACTGGCCACCACACTAATGTACTGAATGTGGTAATTAAAGCAAGAGTCCCAATGACCTGAAAGTTATTTCAAGGGTTCCCCTGTGTTGGAAAATTCAAAAAAGGATGCTCAACTTAAATTTGGTTTACTTTGTAAAAGTACCAAATATGACATGAATCGGGGTTGTTCACAAGCTTGGAAACCAGATTGGTCAAAATGAGCCGCAGGAAAATTGCAGTACTGGACAGCATACAGGTACTATAAAGCCAGTGTTCAACCCAGAATTTTTTTAGGCTAGGTGGGAAGAAATTGTAGGTGGGCCCCCTGTATTGTGACCCAACTGTTCAGTAACTACCCAAAAATAACCAGGTGGTGCACCTGGCTAAAACAGGCTGGGGAGAACACTGAAAGCTGTGTACTTTATGCTATGTATAAATACGAAGTTAACTGCAACAACAACAAAAGGAACCAAAGTTTGGGTCATATATAGTAATATATGACACAATAACCCTTTTTTATACCAGCATCTTGTAAACAAAAGCTGGACCCACATAGAACAGTTACAAAAACATGGCTTAAGAGGCTAAGACATACCCCTTTGCTATTCACTGTTTATATAAACAGGATTCTAATATATCATTAGTTGAATGAATGTGTGACTGCAATTACTACTGATGATTCAAAGCAAATCTGGGTGCTGGAATTCAGAATAGGAGAGTCATAGTCAATCTACTGCCCAGAAGTTTGAAGTTTTTGCCATGAGCATAGTACAGGTGGATACAATGAATTACTTGAACTATTTGCAATAAAATCCGTTCCTTAGTCCAATGAGGAACACAAAGTCTTGTACCTACAAGATATATCCTATACATAGGAGTGGAAACTTGAAAACAAACATCTAGTAAACAGCATGCCTCTGTGTGAATTAAGCAGTACTAACAAGAGGGGCAGTACCTGTGTCTCTCATTTCTGATTCTAGATTGCACTCCAAGAAAAGGATTTAGGAATCTTTTTTTGTCAATGGACACAGAATGTCTTATACTTGTGGGATGTCCAACAGAGATAAGTAACAGAACAGTTTCCAATAACCCTCCAATAAAACTAGACATTACCTCCTACATAACCTCATATTGAAACCTGGAATGAGATGACGCCTAGACATCCACCTAGTAGAAAAACCAGGAGGCAGCCTCACAAATCTGACAAACAGGAATGTGATGTCTGAATGTTCATGAGGGCCTCACAGATCAAGATAGAGTTTACCCTGACAAGAAATGGTGGACTTATCAAAGTGTTGGACCATCCTAGAGATAATAAAACAAAAAGCCACAGCACCCATGAGAGGTGGTTCTGCTGGAATAAAAAAAAAGGTATTTTTTGTGAAAAATTCAGTAGATGAATAGTTCTTACATCACAAACAACATCCAAGAAACTGAGGGATATCTCCTTTTGTTGAACTGAAGCTGAGGAGAGGGAGGGAAGTATGGATGTCTTTGGGGCAGAAACTACCTTAGAAAGATGATCCTTGAGGGTATGTAAAACCAAAGGAGTTTTATTAACAACAACAAAGTATACTATGAAGTATACTATGAATTGTCTGAGGTTTGGAACTACAGTCCTTGTGAGTGGACTGGGAACCTTGATTGGAAGGTCTTGAAGAGGTGTTAGAGGTAAAATTGAAATGTACACTTCTTTATATAAAGACTGTAGTTAGTTCCCTAGGGCTTTTTATGTATCAAGAGCAGACCTGAAAGGGGGAAAAGGGGTTAACCCACAAAGGTGGTTTTAGAAGCAAGTTATCCGGTCCACCATTTAAACTAGAATACCCTGCATATGTGCCCTGACAACAGGTCCAGTAAGCCAAAGGCTAACAGGTTATCACAGCACAAAGATCACTCATGTCATTTCTGCTAAACTATAATATAGCTGGGAATTAAAGCAAACTTGTGCTCTGCCAATGAATGAAAAATGAAGTTTGCATTAACATTCCCATCTCAAGCAGCACATACCTTTCATTCACTCTGGGTCAAAGATGCAAAGTGGTGGACTAAATATCTGTTCCACGGGCTAAAAGTGCTGGCACACCAACTACAGCTTATTTCCTCTCATCTCTGAAATAGGGCAGTGGGGTGTCAATCATTTGTGTTCATGTGACACCAAAAGTAGGAATAACAATACATGCCAGACCACATTTTCCAGCATCCCAGCATACAGAAAAAAACATGTGTCCTGGAGAAGGAGTAGGTGACATGCGAATGTACCACCTCAGTCTAACAGGAAATTCAAAAGCACTAAGTGGTCACAAGTCAGGAAAGCCCAGCTACACAATAGGTTTTTGATTTGAAAAGTTCAATAGTTTACACTAAATACCATGATTGCCTTGCAATGAGCAGAAAGTATTCAGCCGTCATTTAGGCTGCCTATAAGATCCAAGCATGCAAACTTTACAGGCATCCCAACAGAAAAAAAAGAGTGTGCATGCCGGACTGACAACTCTGCTGCCAAATGAAGGGCTACGGCTCAGTGTTGTTGGCCTATAAGGACAAGTTGTGTTATTTCAAAGATGTCCAGGTAAGCAGCTGACACAAAAATCTTTATTCTATATACTTTTTTGGAGGAGCAGCATCACTGATAAGCTCAAAGCTCAAACTCACTCTGGCATCAGCCCAACTGATTGATTTCTAG
This sequence comes from Pyxicephalus adspersus, assembly GCF_032062135.1. NCBI lineage: Eukaryota > Metazoa > Chordata > Amphibia > Anura > Pyxicephalidae > Pyxicephalus > Pyxicephalus adspersus. The sequence continues at coordinate 42,577,556 of NC_092858.1, read as the reverse complement.
TGCTGCTCCTCCTGCTGTATGAAGGATGAGTGAGAGGTCAAAGCCAAGTCAAATTCAAGTATTTCCATTGGAATCAGGATTTTATACCCAAACACACATTTATATAATACAGGGGTCGGCAAAGTTTTATGGCCACTAGGCTATTTATGGGGTGGGCAGGAGCACACTAGGCCGGGCCCGCCCTAATGACCCCACCCACCACCAGGGAATGCCCCGTGAAGTGAAATCCCTCCCTTCCGTATGCATTGCGGAGGAGAAGGATTTACCTTGTGGGAGCCTTCCCTATTTACCACGGCAGTGGAAGTATCAACGCTGGCTGCGGTAAATAGGGGAGCCACTGCAAAGGGGAGGCACCGGCGCTCCGGCAGTTCCTAACGTCCCCTGGCCGATCCATGGGTTGCCGGCCGGCATTAGGCCGGACAGGCCAGGGGGCGTAAGGGCTGGAACGAACTACCAGCTAGGCCGTATCTGGCCTGAAGGCCGAAGTTTGCCAACCTCTGATATAATATATAATGAAAGACAAACTCACAAACTTCCAACTATGAGTTAATAATTGCAGTTAAAAGAATAAAAATGTTTTACAATATGTTTTTTAAACTAGAACTAATTAAAGATCCCAGGATCAGGCAGGTCATTTTTGCAGTAAGGGGACAGACGATGTGCCTTGTGCAATACTGTGACTTAAATGCCTGATGTCTCCGGGTTTCTGCACATGTGCAGCCTCAGCTTTGGTTGCCAGGGAAACCCGGCAATCCCAGCTTCCCTCGCATGCGCTGGGAATAAATGAAATCCTAGGCACCTGCTTGGGAGTTACATCATCCTGGCACTGCCAATCAAAATGACCTAAGGTGTCTGAAGGAGGAATAAGAGATGAAAGAATGCAGAACCCTACGATGGAACGAGGATAGGTAAATCACATGGGTTTAGGAGCTATGGGGCAGATCAAACAATGCCAGGTGATGGGGCACCCTAAGAATGAATCACATGGTGGCAATTCATGTATTATAAAAACAGCTATGAATGGTAAAATATCCTGAAGCAATGGAACATCTATACCAACTCTCTGCAATAAGTAAATAGATTGCTGGTATCTGAGTTTGTCAACTCCACTGTGATGCATTATTACAAAGACGTGTGACAGCCGGCTGAGCCCTGCAGGCAGAAGATGTATCACAGCGTAACCACAACTTATTTCCTTTGCAAGGATGACAACACTGGAAGGGCACTTCTCAATCTGCAGCAGTGCTGTCACCATCTGTAGCGTCTCCCCCATTAGTCCTCAGGGTAGTGATACATTTACACAGACCCGTCACATCCTGCCAGCTTTATTATCCTGCAAAAATTTACCCTTAAGGGGGCTGAGTGGTCATCTGAAAGTTTTAAATAATAAAATAATAATCCTCAGAACTTGTGATACAAGCACAGATAGGATTGTTGGGTTACCCATGCACCTCAGATGTGTAGTAAGCATACAAAGTGTTAGCCATGACCGGTCCTCTTGAATACTTGTATGTGTGACAACATTCCCAACCTGCACAAACTATTAGCAGCTTCTCCCCTGGCCCCCTGTGCCCTCACACCCGCTGCCAGTCACATAGGTACCAGGCCTCGGACTTTACCATCCCACAGAGATGCTGCATAGGCGGCTCACACACTCTAATGTACATAGAAACCGACGTGTGCCCTTACCCGGCCCCGGGCCTCCGGAGGAAGAGTTAGGGGACAGTTCCCCTAGAGGCCGCGCTCAGCACGGCATTCCGGTCACAGCTATCCCCCTAGATGTCTCCGTACTGCTGATTGCTGCCTAACAGGCAACACACAACCCAACATCACTTCCGGGACCGACGTGAGGCCGAGCGTCAGCGTGACGTTACGTCACCAGTCTGATCCTCAGTCCTGCTGCTCTGTGTACAGCATGAACCCCAGAGCAGGCTCATTCAGGGGAGGGCACTCAGCTCACTTATAAGAGAATATAATAAACTTTATGTAAACTCCACACAATGCACAACTGACAAATATTTCTATGTACAGCGGAACTAAACTAAAAACAAAAAAAAATGATCCAGACCCGTGTGGTCCTAGGATTCCTCTTCGTCCCAGCGCCACCATTTTCAGGTCTTCTTTCTTCATCATCCCATCACACACCGTGCAGGTGTGAGTTCAGGTGAAATAGCTGCTGTGAAGGGGGAAAAAAAGAGCCGATCTCATTACGCATTCGTGAGATTGGCATCTTTTCCCCTAGGAGTAAAATTGCCCCTTCTGCGCATACCCAACATCAGGACATGTGTAGAAGGAGCAGTCATAGCCTTCCAGAAAGCATGGTGTAGGTATCCCGGGAGGCTCTGCACTCCCATTAAGTCTTGATTGCCTGGGTGTGACTGCACCCTTTTTAAAAAAAAAAACAAAACACCAACCAAAGGGTTGTCTACCCTTCTATAATGAGTTTAGGTACACTTTCAGAACTTAGGTACACCTAGAACTTTCACCGTTACTGGTGAAAATCCGAAATCTCCCCACAAACGAAGTCCAGTAGATTAATATTCATATTTTAATTTATTAATAAACAGGATTTAGCACCAACATATTATCCAGCCCCGCACATTAAATAAGGGATCTCAGGCCACTCCAGCTTCCTTCTTCTTTCTTCCGCAGACCGGACAGTGGGCGCAGCCATCCTCTTTCTTCTTCTGGTTTCTGGTCATGTCACCAAATCTCACACTGCGCAGGTGCCAGATAAGGTGACCCGTCTTCCTGAATATGTGCTGATCTCTCACATGCGCACTTTATTACATTACAAGTAAAGCCCCTTATGACATATGACCTGACGGGCAGCACACAGTCTTGTGGCATATGTGACATCACTACCTCAGGAGGCTCTGGGTTTCCCCTTCAGTTTTTACTGCCGCACAGGTAAACATGTATGGGGAGAGGTCCTCCCCAAAAAACACATTTGTACTTTATATAAAAGTGATAGCCTGTGAAAATTGTGGTGATAGGTCTGCTTGAACTGCACCTTTGCGCTTCAAATTTGCTGGATCACCCAGGTTCTCCCTTGATAGCCTATCTTCTCCAGTCTTGGAGAACTTTAATAAATAAGCCCAACTGTGCCCTCACTATTTACTTCTGGAGACCTTCAACTCCTTGGGTAATTCATATCTTATACTATTTTGGATCCCATTATAACTTTTTGAAAGGGCTTGTTTCTAATTATTATACTAGTGTTTTGTATGTTTTTTGTTTTATTACACAATTCTGTTGGGCTGTCTCTCTTTGCATGTATAACAATCATCTGACTTTAATATTTCACTTCTTTGCTGGTGAAATTAGTCAAATTTGTGTTTTAGCTCCCAATCGTATTTACCCTTCTCTTTCTTTAGCTTCCTGACTATCTTCTTACTCTGCTTTTAAGTCCTCTCACTTCCTTAAACCTAAAGAGCAACTTCCACCTACTTCTAAAAAAAGGCACTGTTACCAATGTTAGAATATAACATGCGTAAAGAGCACACACGCTCTTCCATATAATAAATCTGAAGAATTTGAAAAAAGACAAGAAAAAGAAAGTAGGGGATTATTGGCTAAGTAGATTTACAGTATGTAAAATTTGTAGATAATTGAACCGTCTCTGTTTTTAATGTAATAAACATAGGTAATAATAAATCCTGGCAGTGATCCTGTACTGTTGGCCACCGCAGGACAACGTATCCTGTTTATGCCCTTGCTCAGCAAGTCCTGGGGCCAACCGAGTGCTGGGAGACGCAACCAGTCTTCTGAGGCTGAGCGGGGGCTGCTATAGGTGAAGACTGTGGTGTTAGTTTGGGGGACTGGTGTCTCGTGAGGACTGGTGCTGACCAGGGCCTTGAAGCTGGATCCCCATGCCCAACGCATTTCGTCAGTATAGGATTCTTCAGGGGATTTTAGGGAAAGCCAGTAGCAGTACTAACAGAGGTAAAGGTACACAAGATAAATACTTATAATTCTTTCTGCAGAAAAGAATAATAAAGATTTCCATGTATAAGTCAAAAGTCATGTATAAGGCAAAAATTGTATGTAATTAATAAGGTCCCAAACAATGTCCAAAAATTAATCTATATACAAACAAAATAAGTAAATAATTACATAGGCAATTGTGACAGAGTGTCCCCAAAATGTCAGGGAAAGTGTTAGAATGCCTACAGGGAAATTAAAGTGATAGTATTTGTATGGAGTTTTTAGAGGAAAACCAGGTTCTTTAGGGACCTGGAGTCGGCCAAGGGAGTGAAAGGGTGGGGTTCCTTGGCCCAACCCTGATTTGGGATATATCCACCTGCACACAGGTGCAAGAGGCTGAGGGAATTGATCAGCAAGAGGCTGAGAGAGAGCCAGAGTGGATTCCAGGCTGGCAGGGAGCCAGAGTGGATTCCAGGCTGGGAGAGGGCCAGAGGCTCCCAGGCTGAAGAGAGAACCAGAGTGTTCCAGGCTGAAAGAGAGAGCCAGAGGGTTCCAGGATGAAAAGAGAGACAGAGTGTTCCAGGAAAGCCAGCGGCCAAACAGTACTACACATTTATGAGTTAACAGTACTGATATAGTGTATGTGTTAGGAAGAAAGGGCACCTCAGTGAGGTAGCCAGAGGCCCAGCCAGGCTACCCTTTATTGTTTTGTTGTGAAGTGCTGGGGGGTGTGCTGTAACACTTGTCTAAACAATTTAAAACTGCTGTTATATTTATGATATGAAAACTCAATATAAATTACAATTATTAAAAAAAATGATGTTATTTTGGACTTTTGGAGTCTGCTGCCTATTATCTGCCCTGTAAGCATCCTGTTACCATGAGCAACCCCCAGTGATCTGTGATCTGATGCGGGCAGATCAAGCAGCAAAGATTGCAGCAGTACATTTAAAGGGCCAGTGTATAGAGTGGCAGCAACATGGAGGAGGTCCTGAAGCAGCTGATGGTTGGTAATGCTACCCAGCAGCAAGCTAATGCTGCTAAAAGAGAGAGCTATAAAGCACAACAGTAGACCAATCATCTGTTGGTGGCACAACTGGCAGAGGTCTCTCGGGCTTTAGCAGATGATCAGAAAGTGCTGACTGAGGTTGTGCAGCAGCTGGCAGTAAGGAATTTGGAGGGACTGCAGAAAGTATTCCTGTGGAAGATGCTCATGTGTTAACTGAGGAGCAGGCTGATGAATGTGTTCCTGTGTTGGCTGAGGAAAAGTGTCCTCTTACTGCAGTCCAAGCCAAAGGATGGGATCCTGTGTCAGTCGAGGTGGCTTCTAAAGATGTTCCTGTAAAAGAATCTGAAGCCCATGAAAGTGTCCTTGCTTCCCAGAAGGAGAGGGAAGAGGGTAATAAGTTAGGTGAAGTAAAGACTGAAGAATGCATCCTAGAAAAAGTGCGTAGAAACATGAAGTCCCCAAAACCAACAAAGAATATGAAATGTGTAAAGAAAACTTTCCAACGTGAGCTGTGCAGCTATACTTGTCCCAGTCGCTCAAATCTTGATCGTCATATGAAGAGTCACACTGATGAGCGTCTTTTTCAATGCAGCTTATGCAGCTATGCTAGCAGCAACACCTACAAACTAAAGAGGCACAGGGGAACTCATTCTGGGGAAAAGGTATATGAATGCTACATTTGTCATGCCCGATTGACACAAAGTGGGACTATGAAAATGCACAAACTGCAAAAGCATACTCCGAATGTAGCCACACCATCTTGATTTTTAGTACCCACTTTCCTTCTCTTCCAATTCTTTGTGTACATACTTAGTATGTGGCCTGGATGTGCACATGTATTGTGTCTCTGATAGACTCAGCCTTTACTAGTGCAGTGAGCTTGCATGTGCCAATTGCAGTATGCACTAAGAAAAAAAAAATAAAAGTATATAAAGTTTAATAAAAAAAATAAACACCCCCAAAAATCTTTGTGAACAATAATGTGCATGTCATATATGCATGCTTAAAACAACACCATACAGAATTGCTGTGCACAATAGGATGCTGTCTAACAGGGGTTGGCAACAATAGGAAAGTACATTGAGATAAAACGGACCACAAACCACTACAGTTTCCTCTTGATATCTTTAGAAATCTGTCTTTCAGCTTCAGTGTTTGCTAACGTTATTTCCACTTTGTTTCTATTAGAATCCTAATGATAGCAGTAACCCTTATATAAGGATTTGAATATTTTATTGAACTTTATATTTATATGCCAGACCTTAAACTCTGTAGCTGATTCTGGCCCACTATGAACGCTATAACTTTTGCAAATATTTATTATTTACACACTCATTTAATCCAAAAAATGTTTTTTGATTGCAAATGAGGCCTAGGCAGTCTAAGCATATTTCTTTTAGCTACGTGATGTACATCCAAAGCTTCATTTCTTACTTAAACCCAGAGCTACATTTCTGGAGAAGGACTGGAAATAGCTTATGAACTGGCCACTGCATTAATATTATTCAGCCAGTAGGGGGCATTAAATCATTGGTGTTCTGTACTGTATTGGGAATGACCCCAACATGTTCCAAGTTAGATATTCATAGAAGTTCTGCAAGTGAATTATATTTATAGAGTTTTTCAAAGCAAGTCTGTATAAAGTATGGTATAGTAAATATGTACAAAAGAAAAACTTTAGTAAATGAGACCAAAGATTTACTTTAGAAATATGAATAATGAATCAATGGTATTATTGTTTGGTTATCATGCTGAACCAACAGCTTCAATATTTTATTAGTCCAAGAATAGATATAAATGCAAGAAGCTTTTTCAGTTGATTACACTGAACCAGTGACATGGTACTAAAGGCAAATACAGTCAGGAATCCAGCAAGCATTTCCATCAGAATACATTTTACATGGTCTTTTTTAGTACAATTCTACTTTTTAATGGCAGCACAAACTGTCAGTTTTGAATACTGCAAAAAATTGGCCTATTTAATGGAAAGAATTGGTGGCTGATACTAATGGCAGCCGGATTTTAGTTTTTAGTAGTCTACTGGTTCTATCAGTGAGTAATAGTCTGATGAGATGAAAATAATACCATTATACAAATGCGTACTGAATGGATTTGTCTTGTAGTTCACAGCCCTTGAAAATTTTTTGCTCTGACTGTGCCCTTGACAATGCTGTACAGTTGCCATTCGGAAAATCCCCCATAATCCTCTGCATGAAACAGCAGGCTATGTGTAGGAAAAGAATAGAGAGGGGGCGTGATAGGGATAATAAATCTGAAACATTTGTATCTTTACCCCCTCTCTCTCCATTAGGTCAAGGACTGTAGAACAGTGGGTGCTTTGTGTACCCCTTTGGAGCTGAGGCAGCCAAGCACATGATATGGAGTAGTCAGACTGTGACAAAACTAGAAAGGCATGTCAGATAGGGCAGCATTGATACAGACACTCATTCTTCTGCAACACCACAATCCAGTGACTGTAGCTGTGCAAGCAAGGCCCCCAGCACTTGACAAGCAGAATGCTTTATATTGCATAGCCCCCGTATGCAGGCATTGCATCTCTTGTGTGATGTACCTATTAATAAAATTACAAATTCACCAAAATCACAGTGCAGTTCCGAAGTATGACACAATTTTGTGCTCCATCATAGGCTTATTTTCCTCTCCATAAAATAGAAGCCAACTAGAGCCTAGATACTTTATTTTGCAGTTTGGAAAGCCCAGTTATAAATTACATCACAATTTTGTGCTCATTGGCCTATACTTTCCTGCATAAAATAGGGGCTAACAATGAAAATTAAATCCCAGCTACTGTTTTTATTGGTGAAGCGTTCTGGCAAGTTTTAAATGTTCTTTGTGTCCCCAATTATTTTATTGCCTTTTTGTCTCATGGACAGGTGAGGGTTTCTTTAGGATAGGGAGAATTATGGCATGTTTAAAGGCTGGGGGGTATTTACCAGTGGAAAGGGAGAGGTTGAAAAGTTCGGTTAGGGCAGGGGCCAGGGTGGAGGAATAGGCACGGAGTAGGTCAGAGGGAATTGGGTCAAGTGGGCATGTAGTAGACGAAAAGAAACCCATCTCCCCACCATTTCCCTGCCAGTACTTTTAATTGCCAATGTATTGTGAGTAAGGTAAGTGAGCAGGAAGCCAGATGTGCACTGCTGAACATAGCTGTGTCCACACAACAGAAACAAGGGAAGGGATGTGAGACAGAAAAGAGAGAGATGAGACAGTTAAGGGAAGAGACAAGAAAGGAAAAGTATAAGAAACAAAACGCCACTTTCAGGGAATACCACAGTTCTGGTGTCACGTCAGTCCATGTTTTCCAGTCCATTGGTTTTTCATGTGCAAATAGTAATAAATTAAAAAGTATGAAGCATAAGATAGATGCCCTACCAAATATAAACAGAAGGGGAACTGGAAAAGAAGGAGGAGAAGTACAGAGGCCAGGTAGAGTGCTACTAACTCAAGTCCAATAGATAAACACATCCTTGGAGTAATAGGATAAAATATAGCACCAATAAGAAAAAAGAAACAGGTAAGAAAAACCCATCGTATATGAATGAAAAGACCGGGAGAGGTAACATATATCTGTAATAGTATTAAAACATAACCAAGTAGTATATAATGACAGCAATAGCCATCGGAACTCAGGAAAGGGGAGACCCTGAGTGTTAACACTCCAAAACTTAACCGCAAGAGCCACAATAAAACTCTGACTACAGCAGGGGTTTCTTGTTTCCCAGTATACAATGATGTCAAGCTTGCAGGAACTTATTAGACCCGAAGGATAAAAGTGCTATCGCAGTCACTGCACCTTATGCAAAAAAAACTCCTATTAGATTACAAAGTAGTCAATATAAAGTATCATGTCTGCAATATAACTCAACCTGAAAAACAGTAGCAGGGGACCAGCGGAAGGACTGTTGCAAAAGGCAAAATAAAAACAAAACAAAAAAACATGCATATTAGTAACTAGCAATTACAATATGAGAAACTGAAGGAATCAAGAGCAAAAGGTTACATCACAGTGCAATAGTGGCATATAAAGACATATTCATAAGTAGCACAGCGGGGAAACATACAAAGACCAGAAACATCACAAAGAGGAAACATCGATGCATATCAGAAGAGATTACTTTACAAAAGAAGAGTTCAGCAACCCAGTGGTGTATGAAATTAGTTGGAGAACGTTGTCAGCTGTGTAGGGGGGCTGTTGCCAGACGCTACTTCTGGGGAAGCTTGGAAATGTCTTTGATTCTAACAGGCAATGTACATAGTAAGCAGTAGAATGCTTCTAAACAATAAAGTAAAGGGGAGATCCCCATCTGTACGTGGCTGTAAGTGGCCAGTTTGCCAGATCCAGTACAGGAGGGGGTTCATCAGTGCTCAACGATGTAGGGTGTTCCTCAACAAATTAGAAAGAACTTGCAGTATTTCCTAGCTCCATCAAAGTCTATTAGTAGTTATTCCTAGGCCTTACGAAGAATGTGATTTTCATTGGTAAACTGTGCACATGCCAGATATTTTCACGTTTGTGAACCAGATAGTTGTTCCAGGGCTAGAAGAACTCTATCTAGAATGATCTCCTATAGATTGGAGTTGCCAAAAAGGTGAAGAAATATAGCCAACATAGTCTTTCTGAGAT